>NC_142069.1:70942320-71256070 GCF_059756535.1 Pantherophis guttatus | reverse complement strand
TTTTAAAAAATAAAGCAAAAATGTATTAAAATAAAAAAAAACTTACATGCTCAGATGAGAAAGTTATTTTTTTTAGTGAATGTATTAATTTGTTAATACAAGTACAGTGGGGAAAAAAACAAAGAAGAAAAAAAATAAAAACATAAAGAGGAGGCATGTTGAGACATTTACAAGCATTATAAAATTAGCTTAAACAAATGAAAATGACCTTAACATAAATCTGTGTATTCAAGTACTTTAAATCATTTTGAAGTTATACCACAACACTAAAAGGAAGCAACATGTAAACTGGATTACTGTACAATATTTGACGCTATAAAAATGTAGCTCAAATTATTACTTAGAAGCCAAAATAAAAGAAAACTGCAATAATAAAAATTATATTATAAGATATAATAATATTGCTTAACCTAGGAAATTTGGCAGATTTAACTAATCATGAAAAGTTTAATATAATCTTAGTAAAAATCAAACATCGTCAAAAATGTTTTCACATTGAGTTAAATTCTGGATCAGATTTGTTTTCAAATATGAAATTAATTTTGACATTGGCCTATACTTCCATAATTTAGTTTGCCACTCTTCATGTATCTTAGCAGTTTAGAAGCAAATCCAAAGCCAGTTTCATATACTTTGAAGGAAGATAAGGTTTGGTAATCCACTTTTAAAATGTATTTCATTCTATTACAATCATTTTCTAAAATTGTTGGGCTTTACCACGTTGCCAGCAAAATAAGTACATAATCATCTGTTTGTCTGTCTCCAACATGCTTATTGATCATTCCTGTCTACTAAATGGTTTTTTTCATGGTACAGAATAGAAGTGGGAACACCTGGGGTCCCACTTTATATCTCTATTCTGTTACCATTATATGTAAAAAGGGGTAAAATCTGCAATAATCAAAGAAAACTCCTTCTGAGATTATCTGTGCCAATGGTTATTAAACTGGCAATTACCGAGGGAGTAATTTGGGCATATCCAGGGGGTAATGGAACAATTTGTAATTGCTTGTTTGTGACTCTCTGACAGAGTCATTGTGCAATACAGAAGCATTATATTTAATTTCAGTTACTGATGCAGAATGGGGGTGGAATGAGTGAAACTCAATAGATCAGTTCAAGAAGAATGTCTTACAATATACAGCATAAATTTGTTTGATTACTTCCTATAAGATAACTGGAAGTCTGCTTAGGCTTTGATGTAAGGCTCAAGGAATTATGGGTAAGGATATGGGTAAGTGTGAATAGTAAGGGAAAGTGTCATTATTTGTTAGGGGTCATCCTATTTATAGGTGCACACACACACACACACACATATTACCAGTAATTATGGCTAGCCTTTAGAAGTTGTGCGTGGTCTGTCATTGGAGGTTTCTAATAAGAAATTGGACAACCATTTGTTTGAAATGGTACAAGGTCTCCTGCTTGAACAGGGGGTTTGACTAGAAGATCTCCAAGGTCCCTTGAAGTCCCAACTCTGTTAGTATATTATTCCTTTTGTATTCCTTCCTCTTCCCCTCACTATCTAAAGCAGGGGTGTCAAACTTGCGATGACATATTGTTGTCACGTGATGTATTACAACTTTTTCTCCTTCATTAAACCAGGGGTGGGCATGGCCAGCGCGTGATACATCCTTCCCGCGGACCGTGACACCCCTGATCTAAAGGCTTGCAGACTAGAAGCCAGTAGAACCCCATTGTTTTTCATGCTCCCAACACAAAGCACATGCTTATGCTGCAGAGATCACAGTGACTCCAAACAAGATAAGCAGGGAAAGCCACCACCCCTAAACAGTTCATGAAATTGTGGGATGGGTGGCATCTTGCCAGTAGACGCCCTTCCTAGGACCAGGGGAGGCATGATATACGTGTTCCAATATTTGAGGGGCTGCCACAAAGAGGAGGGGGTTAACCTACTTTCCAAAGCACCTGAAGGCCAGACAAGGAATAATGGATGGAAACTGAACAAGGAGAGATTCAACCTGGAAATGAGGAGGAACTTTCTGACAGTGAGAACAATCAACCAATGGAACAGAAGTTGCCTTCGGAAGTTGTGGGAGCTTCCTCACTTGAGACTTTCAAGAAGAGATTGGACTGCCATTTGTTAGAATTGGTGTAGGGTCTGCTTCTTTGGCAGGGGTTTGGACTAGATGACCTACAAGGTCCCTTCCAACTCTCTTAATCTGTTAAAGTACCAATCTGGATTTATGACAGGAAATGAGACATTCCCAACCACAAGAGAACTGAGACTGGGGAAAACTCTTTCTCAGAGGGGTCCAAACTTATAGATCAACTCATTGTTATTTTAGTCACTCTGAAAATCCAAGCTAGCACCAGAATCTGTCTTGAGGCTTTAACCGACTGGTGCAACTAACCATTTTGTAGACCCTTTTAATGAATGATAAATTCTACTTACTCAGCTTGTGTATCGTCTTCCACCCTTAATCAAAACTGCTGGTAGGGAACCACTGCAACTCATGTTAGGGTGTGGTCCAGGATTGTAAAATCCTTAATTCTTTAGTCAATAGGGATGACTGTTGTGTTCTGAATTGTAAACAACAACAACAACAACAACAAACCACAACACTTGTTCTAGAATTATAGCATTAGCTGAATTCATACTGAATAGATAATAGAGATCGTTATCAGTGAAGTGGTAGATGAGATTCATTAAGGTTTAAGATTTCTTTAATGTTCTCCTTTTTATTTTTACTTTAGTTTTTTTTCACAATAGCACATGCAATAATGCAATCTCAAATACTTTTGCTGTCTCATACCAATTCAGCAATGCCATCAAATCTGTTTTAGTAAGAAAATCATTCTACAATTTCCCCCCCCATCTGCTTAACAAATATGTTAGCATTCAATAAATGTGCATGTATAAATTGTCTTTAAATTTATTTATGATCAAATAGGTTTAAAATTTCACAAGAATGTGATTTGATTTAAGTAGGGCATTTTTGTACATTTAACATTGGATACCACTTTGCAGGACTGTTTAGCTATTTATGTTAGATAACATAAGGTGACAAACACTTCTATGTTCTACAAATCTGATAACCAGAGAAATGCTGACTTTTTTTTTTTGAAAAAACGAATTTCATCACTTAGATTGGCTATACTTGAAAAACAGCTGAGAAAAAAAAATAGAAAAAAACATTTTGGAAAGTCATAGAAGCAATTGCTTCTTAAATTTAAAGCATATTATCTATTTAGCACTGCTTTTCATAACAAACTTAATCATACACAGATGAAATAAACTTATTTATTTTAGTTATTTGGCTAATTGCTGCTGTTAGACTATATCGTGTATCCAAAGGCTCACTGTTGTAGACAATCCTACTATAAATAGGAAGCACAACTGTGATTTTGTTGGATGAAGATATTTATCATTTAATGCTGTTGGCATCAACATATGAAAAGTACCTTCTTGTATTCTTCCAAAGTTATTGATCTTCCAAAGTTACCGGTCTGCTGGAAACTAGCAGAAGAAAGAGAACTAGTGTACAGGCAGTCCTCAACTTATGACCAGTTGTTTAACAACCATTTGAAGTTATGATTGACCTCTGCAGGAGTACTTCCCATCAATTTACAACTCTCCAGGAGTACTTACAACCCAGTTTCAAAGTTCCAAGGTGATCTTTCCTTCCCTATCACGTGAACACATGTTGAACACTCAGCAGCCGACTTGAGTTTAGCACTGTTTGTAGCATGCAGTGGTCATGTGTCTGTGTTTTTTCCATGTTCCAACCTTCATTTATGTCCAGGCTTCAGCAAAATTAGCCCATACCGAACCCTTACAAACTGGCCCATACGAACTGAAGCTTTTGCTTAATGACTGAGGTGTTCACTTTAATGACTACTAAAAAAAAGGTCATAAAATTGGATCCGTTATGTGAGTGATTCAATTTATGACCATCATATTTTACAACCCTGATGAGCAGGTCTATTACTGTTATAAGACAAGGACTACCTGTATGTATAATTAAGTGTGGTGTGGTGTGGAAAGATTTTATTTCTTCCTCCATCAGTTTATTTTCTTTCTCTATATATGGAACCTACTTTTCCACTACATTCCTCACAGTTTTTCTTGTAGATTTATGCCTGCATGCATGTTCATTATGCCATACAAGATGATTATATTCCTTGACCAGTAATATAAAATGGAACTAAGGATAAGAAACATGGATAAAAAAGAAACATTGGTAATTTATTTTTTTATTTGACTGTTTCAACTTCCTGGGTTGAAAGATCTTTTTTTTTTTAATAACACAGAAACTTTCCTCTTTGGCTGCTCACCTATAATAGCAAAGCCAACAGTGTTTCCTTCTAGACTTGCATGGCATTTTAAAAGATTCCCACAATAAAGCTGAGTTTCACATTAAGAAAGCAAATCTTTAAAGCAAATTAGAAGATTGCAGAGTCTGTGAATCAAAACAGCTGCAAATTGATAGGAAGTATAATATTAAAAACAGTTTCACTCTGTTTTTAGCATTTCAATATTCAAGAGATTGTTTTTAATATTGGGAAAGATATAAAGAAGGGTTGGAAAATAAAAGAGGTTGTGCAGGCAATAATTGCTGAAAATAAAGCTATGTTATAAAAATAAGCTAAAACAAGACAAGCAGGTAAATGAAGATCTGAAGTAAAATAAATTTTGGAATTTGGTTAGGGTTGGGGGAAATGTATTTATTATCAAAGAGTTTGCTTATAAGTACAATATTTATCTAATGAACATGACCTTGAATTTAAAACAATTCCCTTTGCCCCTACCAAAAGGAATATTGTAAATGAAAAATAAATTGGAGGATCTGTGTCTGGCTTCTAGGTTCGTAATTTCAGATGAAACCAGTCCTGGACAATCCTTTATAGCAAGATATATTTGTCTTGTATATACCACATGCATTTAAAAGAGGGCAAGGCCATTTGAAAAAAAAAACAGGTTATTAATTGATTTTTTTTTAATTTGATTTATATGCTGCCCTTCTCCGGAGACTCAGGGCGGCTTACAATGTGCTAATTAATTAATGATATAAATTAAATAGCCATGTAACAAAACTTTCTATTTAAATAATAGGTTCCCACCAATTGTTTCTCAAGCCAAACAACTACAGTGTACAACACACAAACATATAAGCAAGCACACCAAAACAAAAGAAGCACCAGAATAGAACTGGACTCTTATAAGAGGGTCTACTGCGCTAAAAAGTGAAGAAAAAAAAAGGAGAAGTAAATTGGATTGGGTGGAGGCAAGGCAAAAAGGCATATGGGCAAGGAAAGGAAGTAAGAGAAGGAGAAGCCATATTTAGGCATTATGTGAAGTGCTAAATTCACCATGCAAGCAAGGAGATAATCTTCAAAGGCTTCTCTTAGCTGTGTCTGCTGTTTTCCTTTGGTGGGAGTGGTGGGGGTGGAATAGGATTATCTTCCTAGTGAATAAATATGGTATAAACATAAACACTAAAAACATCTTTTAACTCCTTGTGTAAACAGTCCGGGCATTTAGAGCTATAAAAGGATAAAAAGCTGTCAACTGAGATACAGATCCACCCAGCTGGTTTGTGTCTGTGGGGAGATTTGGAAGGATAATTAAAAACTGTAGGGTGGAAACTTAATGTCTCAATTCGTAGTGTCAGCAGGTGGCAGCATCTGGCTGACCTGGTCTGGCTTGAAATCACTCAGGATTGGAATCACTCAGTGCTTTGCTGGGAGAGCATCATGACATCTCAGGGATAAAGGCTCAACTGGGAAGCAAAAATGCATCCTGGAAGAAGGGAATAACAACCATATTCCATATTGTTAACAGTAAAAGGACATGAGTATATTCAGGAGCTGATAAAGGGAAATTTTAGCTTTGAGAAGCAGTGTATTTAGTTGATTGAAGTGTTAGATTCACAGATTCTAGTACACCTTTAGACCCCTTTCATGGGGTGATTTTTTAAAAAATCCAACCTGCCTTGGCTGTTATTATGGGAGTATGGAGCATTGTGTATGTTGCCTTGAGCTCCAGAGTAAAAAGGAAAAAATACAACTAACAAGCAAATAAATAAATAGATGGCAGTAAATATTGTGGCCTTAGGGTACTTTGTGAATTCCCAGCCTTTAATAGTTCCCACTCAGTGCTATTGCTATTCCCTAACCGTGGCCAATAATATTTCACAGAAAGATTGCTGATGGTAGCTGAAATTTGGGAACAAACATTCTTAAATGTTTATAATTGACCTGCACAAATTGCAAAAACAAGTAATGTGCTTAGATGATGTTAAGGCTGCTTATATTGGATTTGTGTTCAGCATCAGTTTTTTCGGGGGAGGGGACACTTTGCCACTGTGGACTTTGTTGCTGTCTCTGCCCATTATTTCCTCTAGCTATCCTCTCCAGAAAGAGAAATATTGGTACTTGTGGTACAAGGGATTTCTATTATCTTCATTTTATTAAAATGCAGTCCTCATCTGAAGTGCAGTAATGATAATCAACTGCCATGAATTCAGATTGTCAGTCTCTGATGCTAAATGTGAATACTGGTTTAGTCTACAGTCTGCATGAATTAATTTGAAACAATAGAGTGATAAGATCAATACCAGATGTGTGCAGGATGCAGTATCATTTGTTTCTAAAAGGTCTGCAATTTGCAAAACAGAATTTGGTAAAGGTGAAAAAAAATTAAGAGTAATAAGAAAAAGGAGAAAAACAGAAGAATCATAGGGTAGAAAATAGAGCTTTATTAGTAATTTTTAATATTTGTTAATATGAAAAGACAAAAGGAACTAAGTGTATAGCAGAAAAAATAACTGGACAGAATGTAACAATTGCCTATATTATGTGTGCGGATGAAAATTGCTTCTTTATGGTATAAGAAAGTAAAAAGTATTTTTCCTTCAACTTTTAGAGTTAGTAAAAGTAGCATTAAAAAAATCAGATGAATTATAAGATTATAGTTATATACAATTTCAATATTTAGATGTCTCTGGGGTTCCAGTTTCTAGGCTAAGGAAGATAAGAAGCAGGGAAAAGCTGTTGTCTTGATATACCTCTAGTAAATTTCATCATGACATCTCTTACTCTCTCTCTCTCTGCTGGAACCAATATGATGGAATATATAAGCTTTACTCTAAAATTAAAAGAAAAAGATTATGAGTAAATTAGCAGCCGTAAAATGTGATCTTGGTGGGCCATGATCTTTATTGATTCTGAAACTCAGTTACCTGTGAAAAATACAGTTAAAAGGATTATGACAGAGATAACTGTTTTACATTTTACACTTTGATAAGCTTACCTTCTTATAACAACTGTAATTCAATACAAACCTTTATGATTTCTAAATATCTTCATCAAACAAGTCCTTTCAATGTCAAATGGTTGCAACAACCGGGTGATTTTTGCAGGAGTTATAGTTTTACCTTGGCCAACAAGGAGAAGGGGAAGAGCTACCTTCAAACTCTTGGTCTTATTTCTCTGCCATCTGTTGGGTGATCAGATCTCTCTTCTCCTCAGGACGGCTCAGTGGAGCTTATGTTCAGGCCAGAAGAATAAATATAGCATGACTATCAAAATGTGGATCACTGGGAAACAGGGATCTCACCCTTTAACTTGAAAAATAATAGGATGATCTTTCTTTATCTTGTTCAATGGAAAAGGTGGTAAGGGGGAGGAACATTCCTCCTGGGAGTCAATTTCTCTCAAGGTCAGAAATCACTCCTAGAATGGGAGTGAGGATCTGGATGCATCTCAAAGTTAGCATATCTGGAGTTCGTTTAGCTTACAGCAGCGGCCCCCAAACTTTTGGGCACCAGGGACCAGTTCCGTGGGGACAGTTTTTCCACAGAACAGAGAGAGGAAACTTCCTGCATCCTGCGGATGGGCCTTTGCTTGTTTTTCATATGCTGTGGCATGCTGTGGCCTGGGGCTGGCTATGGACCAGGGTTTGGGGACCCCTGGTTTACAGGATAGTGTCTTTTGAACATCTCTTTCTTGGGTTTAGCAGATTTTGTGAATATTGCTGGAGTGGAATCTTAGACCTGTCAGTGTCACTTCTATTGTTTGTGTGAATAAGAAAGTCAGAGTAGTTATACTGTTAGCACATCCATGTTAAAGTGGAGACACTGATAAGAGGTGATTTTGGAGGTTCACAGCACCAACGATAACTGAATTTGAATGGACTGTGTTTTCCCAAAAATAAGACCCAGTCTTATTTTCTTTTTGGCCCCAAAATAAGCACCAGATCTTATTTTTGGGGGGAAGTCTTTTTTAAAAAACAGTTTATGTATATATTTTCACATTACATACACAAGTACTTAATGAACAGCATATTGTCTGGATCAATTTATTTTTATACAATAATACTCTTCCCATTCTTAATTTCTATCTCTACCATCCAATCATTTATAAAATAAGTACCACGTTCGAAAATAGTCTGTGTCTTCTTTTTCTTTTCTTTTTAATGTCAATCTATCCATTTCTGCACAATCTAAAAAATTTTTAATCACATCATCTGTAGCCGTTTCATAATTTTTCCAGTACTGTGCATAAACAATTCTTCCTGCTGTCAAGGTATGTAATATTAAATATAGATTCCCTTTATCATACTTTTCAGGTATTATGCCTAGCAAGAATATTTCTTGCTATGTGTTGTTTTAACATTTTCTCCAACCATTTATGTATTTTTGTCCAATATTTCTTTGCTTTTACATATGTCCAAAGGGGTATGTCTTACCTACTTACCTTAGGACCACTGCAGCCACAGCTCCTATGCCCTGACACCTGTTATGTTGCTGTCTGAATTCTTCTGTGGCTGCTCGTGGCCAGATGCTGTGTGGCTCATTGCACTGGTGGTGCCGCTTGTGGCAGGAGGCTGTGTGGTGCGTTGTGCCATTGTGTGCATGAGAAGTCGCACCAGTGCAACAGCCTTGTGGCATTTTGCCATAAGCAGCAGAACCAGTGCTGCTGCTTATGGCATTGTGGCATTGAGGGTTGCGGCGTCCTACAGTGAGTGACGAGGCTTGCAGCTGCAGAAGAAGTCGGGCAGTGGTGCAACAGGTTTCGGGGCCTGGGAGGCCTGGCTGCGGTGGTCTTAAAATAAGTGGGGGCAGGGCATATGAGGTAGCTCCATGCCCCAACCTTGTCCTAGCTTGATTTTTATGCCTGTGCCTCACCTCACCCTCAGATGGTGGTGGGAGCTTAACTAGGGATTATTTTGGGGGTAGGGTTTATATTAGGCACAGGCTTGAAAATTGGGCTAGGGCTTGTTTTTGGGGTAGGTCATATTTTTGGGAAAACACAGTATTACATTCTCCCAGCTTGCCATCTTGGGCACTTTTCATGGAGCCTTCTGATCTTCAACATCAAACAAGCATCTCCCTTCTAAAACCTAATTTTGAAGCATTATTCCTAATGAAGAGACTTAGCGATTCGGAAAAAAATGTGTGAAACTTTGGTTAACATAACAAGGATATTGTCTAGTGATATATGTGGTTATAACATATGGATATAGCAGCTGTTTTGACCCAGCTCCCCAAACACGCAAACCCTCTGATGTGAACTGAAAAGATTCCTTTATTAGGAATGCTGGCAGCCCTGGCAAAAAGTTTATCTCGCAGGCTAACAAGTCTATCCAGCTGGAAGATGAATAGTTGTCTGCCACACCTATTCATCTCTGACCCCTGCCTTTTATCCCCATAGGTAGGATGAGGCCTCGTTAGCAGCAGTGGCTCTTCATTCCACAGGATCAGCCCACAGCTTTCTACTGCTCTCCCCTTCGTTGCCTTCTGTGCAGTCGCCTGTCAGGCACTGGACCCAGCAGTTCCTCCTCTTCTTCATCAACCACCTCCAGACCTGGGGGCTGTTGACTCTCCATCTGAGGGCTGACGGATGGCCCAGGCTCCGCCTCTGTCTCTCTCTCTCTGCCAGCTCCATTCCCACTTTCCTCTTGGAGCTCCCAGGTTTCCCTGATACTGACCCTGACTCCCACACCTCTTCCTCCTCTGATTCAGCTGCTGGAGGGGCCGGTGGCCAACAGGCCACAACAGCAGCTAAGAAACTAAGTCATAATTTAAATGGGTCAATTTCAAAATTGTAAAAATTAAACTTTCAAACTGTCCAGGACTATTTGCTCCCTCCCTCCCTCCCTCCCCCCCTCTCTCTCTCTCTCTCTCTCTCTCTCTCTCTCTCTCTCCCTCCCCCCCTCTCTCCCTCTCTCTCTCTCTCTCTCTCTCCCTCCCTCCCTCCCTCCCCCTCTCTCTGTGAATTTTATTCCTAAATATGTTTGAAGTTCTTATGATCAAACACAACCTGAGAATGTTGTTCTTTAAATTTTGTTATGCTTATCAATCCACCTCACCTCTGTCGGTTGATTACGTCTTTCTTCAGCTTCTTACTCCCAAACTGTAAAAGCTATCTCTCATTTTCACAAACAGTAAGGAATCAAAACAGAAATGAAAAGGGTGTTTGCTGCAGTGCAAACTTGAAAAATGATATTTGTCATTAGCTTTGGGTGGTAAGAAGATCCCTGGCGGTTCTTTCTCAGCATATATTATTTCTCATGCTGACACTCTGGGGGGTATCAATCATATACTTCTTCAAAGGTGGAAGAAATATTTTTGCTTTTTATCATGCTTGAGAGAAATGTGTATTTTATTGAATATGTGCTGCATTTTTATACGTACACATATTTTTACCAGCATTTCACTAATCCACCAAAATTTCTATATTTCAGTAGCCTAGAAACTGAATATTTCTTGATGTGTTTAAAATAAATGAAAATAAATAAATAAATAAATAAATAAATAAATAAATAAAATCAATGGGATCAGGGAGGATACAGAATACATCTCTTTCTAATACTTTCCCATTGCCTGGAAAATATATGCTTTTGCACATTTGGGGGTAAAGTTTCTGCATAGTTTCTCCAGGTTTATGTCCATGTTTTCCTACAAAGGATGATGAACTGAGATAAAAAGAAGTTTTATGTGTACTTTTTCTTTTTGAAAGTGGAGAGTTGTCATTTAGTTGTAACTTAATAATGAAATAATCATTTGTTATATTAAAAGCAAGCCAAAGCAGCAGAAAACAAATGTTGTATGTCCAATTTTTAACCAAGAAGTCTGTCAGACTCTTCCCTAGTCAAAGATGGAAAGATATGTTTTATTTAAAAAATGTGTGGGTGGTAGTGGGAAGCTAGTGTTGCAATGGTCAGATAATTATGAAATGGTGGATCTGTGTGGGATCTCATGGTAGCTTTCTCTGTTGTTAAAATCTGGGTAAACCAAACTTTAGGACTTACTCTATAGTTTATGTGTATTTCTTGCTTCAAACAAGAAATATACACATTATGGGGAACTGGGACATCAGTGTCAGCATTGATGCTACTGAAGTCTGATGGCATCTCAGAAACGGTGCCAGGGACAATAAAAATGTGATTTGTAGACCACGTATTCACAAATATATTAGAGTCCCTTTCCCTGTTTTAGAATAAATATCCTTATTTTGGAAAAGTGGCCCAGATGTTTGCATTACTAGAACTATTGACCACTTAGGGGATTTTTAATGAAAGTGGATTCAGTTTTTTCTTTGAATCATTTTAATTTTCTTTTTACAATTTATTGCAGGATTAAAAGTCAAGATGACTGTTGAAAAGTTAATTGTACATGAATAATCCTAGTATTTCCTGTTCCTAGCTTCTTTGCTGATTAACTCCTGCTAAAAGAAGATGTTCTTCTCAATCTAGTTAATCTTCCAATCATCTTCTATAAGGAATTGTAGTTCCATCAGCAGCAA
The DNA here is from genome assembly GCF_059756535.1 of Pantherophis guttatus. Classification (NCBI taxonomy): domain Eukaryota; kingdom Metazoa; phylum Chordata; class Lepidosauria; order Squamata; family Colubridae; genus Pantherophis; species Pantherophis guttatus. Next base: position 71,244,298 of record NC_142069.1, on the reverse strand, counting down.
ATTAAAAATATTAGCTTTGTAAAATCAAACAATTCTGAGAATTATTGAGTTTAATTATTTTAGTAGTGACTGAGGATAATGTGCAATTTTACCTAATGTTGTTAAACTAAATCAGGAATGGTAGAACTATGTCAGAAAAAGACCAAAGTAGAGACACATACCATTCAGTGGTGGGCTGCTGCTGATTCGAACTGGTTTGAGCGAACTGGTAGTTCCGATGATCAGCTGGCCCCTCCCACCTGTCCCCACCCTATCTGTCCTATATTTCCTTCTTTCTGGCTCAGCTGATTTGCGTGGCACAGCTGATTTCTGTGCCTTTGCTGTTCTACTTACTGGGGCTGCCTTAGAAGGTAAGCTGAGCTGAAGCCGAGCTTCAAATTGCTGTATTTACAGTAGAACGCTGCATGCAAGCATGTTAGGCACATGCACGAGGGCTCACAGAAGCCAGTTGTTAAACCTGTTGCAGTCCACCACTGGTGCCATTCCATTGCCATTTTTGTTCATTTGCCTTTGTTGTAATCTCCAAATTAAATCCACTCTCTCTAAACAAAATTAGAGGGTTTATTTGAACCGTTAGAATGCCTCCAAATCAGTGGTGTCTGCAGGGTGGAATTAAAAAAGTAAAGATGGTTGTCACAACAATATGATCAAATATGTGCCCACTTTTTTTTAATGTATGTCACCTACCCCTGATCCAAAATGCATGCCCAGAAATGGATTTTTCTGAGTGCTTTGGAATCTGAATCAAATCAAAACTTTTAGACAATATAATCTGAATGTCTAAAATTGGATCAATCTCCTACATCGGTTTGAATAATCAAACCAATTTTCTGAATTTATTTTTCATTTAAATAGGTTTTTGTCCCCCTCTCATCCCTATGTTTTCTGTCATTTCTTCATCTGTTGCTTCTCCCAATCACTACCACCTTTTTTCTCTGTCTGCCTTCCACTGAGTTTATTCTTAGCTGTACCAGACAAAGAAGGCAGGGTATGCTTCAGAATCACTTTTTCTTTCCTTTTAAACAGATTACAGCTATACTTCAAAAGACAGTTTCATAACCCATTTTCCATTATCTTTTGGAAAACCTTCCAGATATAGAAACAAATCAATACTAAGGCTGATATTCACACCTACTTTCTATTTGCTTTCTCACCTAATCTCTTTCTTCTTCATCGCTAAGTTTCCATCGTAATTGTTTTACATTTAGCATATGTGAACCAGAAAACTAATTGAAACAGTCTCCAATTTAATTTAAGTTAGAATTCAAGATTAAACCCATTTCCCAGTTTAGATGCAATGAAACCCTATGGCTTCCAGGTCTACAGCTTACAACCATTTGCTCAGTGACTAAAGTTATAGGCGGTGCTAAAAAAAATGCACATATGAGATCCTCAAGGTTCACACAAGGCCATCACAACACCCCTGTGGTAAAATGATTGCAATCCAGGTACCCAGTTCAGGATTATACTGTCATATGGAGGCATGGTCTTGTGATTGCCAGTTTTGCCCTTCCTTGCCAGCTTCCCACTTACAAAGTCAATGAGGAAGCTAGCAGAAACAATTGCAAGTCCCTCCAATAATTTGCTTCCACTTTTTCTCTCTCTTGCAGTTCTTCCCCTGTCCCCCCTCCACCTGTGTGCAGCCTCTACCAACTCTCCCAAGCCCTCCCTGATCTCCTGTGACTCACACACGGCCTGTACTGACCCATGGCAACTGTGTGTGCCTGGGATTGCAACCCCAGTTCCAATTGCTGTCATAACCCAAGGATTAGTGGGTTAGCAAATACAGTACAAACAGTTAAACTGGTGAAGGGGGAAAAAATGAACAGAAAATGTATGGGCATGATGATTATGCTTTGTTTATTAAATTACTGGTTCCAGATATGATTACATACTGACTATTTCTTTAAAGGGTTGCATTCAGTTAAACAACAGAGTGAAAAATTCAGTGAAAAATGGTTGAATGCTGAATAATACTAGACAGAATTATTTTTATATCTCTGAAAGACCTCCAACGATCACAGATTTATAGCTAAAATTACAGGGAGCAATCATTTCAAAGATGCTTGGAAACAAGCTAGCTATGTTTTCAGAACATGGCCTGAAAAACAGAAACATTTTTTAAAAAATGAAAACTATAATAGAAAGAATCCTGTGATGTAAAGTTTATCCTGCACTGCTTGTAGAGAGAAAAAGCAGCCAACCTAATATCTATAATCTTTCTAAAAATACCAAGATTGGACTATATGATTCAATTAGAACTTTTATGAAACATTTATTCATGAATCATATAAGTACTTCTCTATTTAATTTCCCTGTTGGTTACTTTATATATGTAATTGGTAATACATTTGGGGGATATTATATATGGGGTCTATATAAATTGGATATGCTTTCTTGATTTTTTTTTAAAAATGTAGATAAATACAACATAAAATTTTAAAAATGTGGGGAGAAACTGATTTAGAGTAACTGATTCAGTTACAGAGCCTCTGTATTATTAAAATTCTCCGTATACAAGTACATGTATATAATTTATATAATTTAGTACCAGTGGTATTGTGTGTCGGCCCTGTTTCGATTTCAAATAAGCTGTAAAACTGTGACATTAACAATACTGCCACCCTACCATTTACAATTCCATCTAAGTGTTTTGTCCTGATTCATCCATTATCTTTGCTCTGTGCCTCTTGTCACAAAGCAGAACCATTTGTCTTTAATATAAATAGTGTGAACCAATGAAGAAACAGAGACACCACAGGTATTTTTACAGTGCAATGCTGTGGAAACCAAGTACTTAAATTTTACTTAGGTAGATAGTGTGGACCCATATGTAATCCTAGAGAAACAGCATGTAATAAATATATGATCCAAGTCTTACTCTTAAGGCATGAATGAATTATTAATGTCAATTCTCTCTTCTCATCCCATATACAGTAGATATCATTACAGTGTCCATAACTGGTAAACAATATATTTTTAAAAATCAGTTTTAAGAAAGTATTCAATACCAAGCACTTTTGTTCTTTCTTTATCACATGATTGCTGTCAGAGATATTCCTATCAATAGCACTCCATACACATCTCAGTTTTAAAAGAAAACATGTTCTATTAGCCCTATTCTATCCTGGTGTGATTTCAATTGAAATCATTTATTTTCAGCATTATTGTTTTCTGTAATATCTGAGTGATGTGTTCAGAAAGTTAATCTATGTAAGAATTATGATTTCCAGACAAATTTGTGACTATCATACAGTATGTTCTTCTCTTACAAGAAGATACAAGTATAAAAAAATATCCATAGGTGTCCATAGGATAACAAAACAGTGTGGTATCTTCTTCTGCAGAGGCATGAGATAACAAGAGATATATTATTTATTGAACCAGTAGAAAAATATTAGTGAAATGTAGTGCTTGAGAATTTTGGTAAAATATTGAAATTTCTTTCTTTTTTTCATAGAAGTCACATTAATTATAGAATTAAAGCTTGGCTGTTTCTTTTTAAATAAGATTGTTTATCCATATCTTAGAGAAGATTATGGATCACTTATGTTAATATGATGATGATGTATTTACTTCTATTGGTGGCTGAGAATAACAGCATAGAGCTCTGTCCACTTCAAAAACGCCTCAGAAAGTATTTTATACTTTCTATTTTTTATGAAAGCAGCCCAGCCCAATATTTTTTTTCCACACTGCTGTTTTTAAGAGTTGCATTTACTTTAAAGAGTGGATTCTTTAATGCAGCTTCATCCTTTTTCTTTTTCTTTAGTTTTGTGTCAAGGTGTGCTTTCATGAACAGCAGAAAGATATGCATATGTCAAGTTTGAAGCACTCCTTCCAAACTGTTTTTTGAAGTTTGTGCAGTTCTGATAGTGAGCACCTATGACAAATATTATTTTTAGTAGTCAGGGTGATACATGAGCAGCTCTTCAGATTGCTTTCATAAGTGGAACAAATGCCTTTAAATTGGTATATCTTCTGCCTCTGGCAATATGAGGCATCTGGAGGCCAAATAATCAGGGAGATGCAGTCAATTCAGTGCATTCATAATTTCCACAATTCTTTTGGTCAGTTCTGCATACAAAAAAGAGTTCAAAGTAATAATGTTGCAAAATTTAGGATAGTAACTAGGCAGCCTGTTGCCCATTGGGTCATCATTTCAAATATTAAAAAAAGCAGTGGGAGAGACTTCGACTTCCTGTTGGCTTCATTGAGTTTCCTTGTGGGAAGCTGGCAATGAATATTGGAAATCTTCTCCCTGTTGGAGATGAGCATTCAATCTTAAGCACTTTTTTGTGAGATCATTTGTCAATTGCATAGGGCAGTTGCACAAATATATATAAAAAAACCCACAGCTTTTTTTAGTTCTGTAGTAGTATGCACACAGTGTGGTCTCACATATAAATAAATAAATGCTAGCAGGTATTGGTCAGAATGAGTAAACATATCCTAATGATGATGATTATGTACCATCATGTTGGTATTGACTATTAGTAAAAGGTAAAGGTTTCCCTTCACATATGTGCTAGTTGTTCACGACTCTAGGGAGCGGTGCTCATCTCCGTTTCAAAGCCGAAGAGCCAGCGCTGTCTGAAGACGTCTCCGTGGTCATGTGGCCGGCATGACTAAACACCAAAGGTGCATGGAACGCTGTTACCTTCGCACTAAAGATGGTCCCTATTTTTCTACTTGCATTTTTTTACGTGCTTAAGAATTGCTAGGTTGGCAGAAGCTGTGACAAGTAACGGGAGCTCACCCCGTTACGTGGCACTAGGGATTTGAACTGCTGAACTGTTGACCTTTTGATCGACAAGCTCAGTGTCTTAGCCACTGAACCACTGCACCCCTCTATTGACTATTAGTGACCACATAGATTTTCTCCAGGATGACCTGTCCCCAATCTGGTGGTTTTCTTGGCAAAATACAGGAGTAGGAATATGAAACGAAACAGCCTTTGCTGTTGTTATTAAAATAATTCTCCCCTCTTAAAATCTTCCTATGTAGCTGCTACCCAGGATAGGTACTTGTTTGCTTTAGCTGGACATCTGGGATGACCTTCACAGCTTGAGTGAATCAACTAGCAGCATATACGTTTGGCTCCTGATATTCTTCATAGCTCCCAGGCTTACCTCCTACCACAATGAGGCAGCAGACTCTCAGAGCAAAATGCCATTCTCCAACTAAAACATAACTAGAACTATTAGTCTAATTTCCATCTGGAAATATTACACAATTTGGATCGCTTATACTTAGAATATCTTCCTTCTATCAGAAATAATAAATAACATCAGTTTCCCACCAGGGAACAATGAGGGACCATATGTTCCTATATCGGGTGACATGGGTTTTTGTTTTTTTTTTGCTATATTTTTAAGAGTGGATATGATTATCTTAAGTAATTATCACATTTTTCTGGAGAATTTTTTCTTACAGTTTTCTAAACTCTAAAGTTGTTTAAATTGATTTATATGCCACCAAATTCTTACAAAAATAAACATAATGTAGTAAAAATTGAAGCATCTATGGCAAACTTCAAAGCATCTCTCAAACAGCGTACATACACACACACACACACACACACACACACACACACACACACACACACAAATGCATACAGCACATAATACACACACCACCACCAACACTCTCCAGATGGCTGAAACATCTCACATTGATTGGTTTCATAAGAATATGCAATATTTTTCTTTCTTTTTTTAATTAAAAATTTATAAATTTTTATTAAAACACAAATTAAACATTTACACAGCATACGACATATAAATAAATAGCTTATCCTTTTTAAGCATTGTTTCATAGTGGTTTTCCATCTGATACTTTATATTTCTTCCCCTTTTTCTTAATCTAATACTTTTTTCCCCCTTCCTCCTGTTCATCTTTTCTTTTTTTCCCCCTCCTTGTCTTTCCCCCTATAGAGATCTATATATTTTGATTATATCTTTACTTTTTTACATTTCTATATTCATATTGCTTAACGCATTGTAAGCGGCCCTGAGTCTTTGGAGAAGGGTGGCATATAAATCAAATTAAATAAAAAAAAATAAAAAAATATTATATACCTATAAAAATATTTATATACATATTTACATTTTTATTCTTTTCTTCTTGTATTTATGTTTCTTTATTGATGGTGTTAAGCCAATTATACCATTTGTTCCAAGGAATATGCAATATTTTTCATACCACAAGACTTCATTTTGAAGCAGGTGCACAAAGTGTTTCCATCATGGCAAAATAAAGGAATTTAATGCAATGCTTGTACATTTAGCAACTCTGATGTCTGATTATTGGTACTCTTATACTATTCATTTATAAGAATAAGATAGATATGCTGCAAATTACACAATTACAATAGGGGTAATTAACATAGCTTCAAATGCACGATCCTATCAAAAAATCAGCTCTGAATGGAGAGAATGGAAGATGCAGCAGTGGGGCTGGGTTCTGAGAATCTGGATATTTTATTGCAGAATGCACCAAATTACATTTATTTTCAATTCTGAAGCTTATTGTTCTAGCATCAGCCATGGCAAATTGAAACCTTAAAATAGGCAAAGCCAAGGATCATATAGTTCTATCTCTTCTTGATCAATTCATCACTTATGTTCTATATCAATGGTTAGGATTATAAAGAACATTGATTAAATTCCAGATATTTATTCAGTTTTTCGACAACTTTATCTGGTTACATATATCCTATATATTTTTTCTTAAATGTGTAAACCTTGATGTGCAATTTCTATAACGTATTTTGTAGTGGGGAGATGGAGGAAGACCTCTACAGTACACTAATTACTGATGTGACTTCAGTGAATCAAAGTAGAGAATTAAATTTTAATTGGTTCATGGATTAAATATAATAGATTCAAAATTCTGAACATATAATACAGCAGAAGTGAATGTAAACACCTATTTAATATCCTAATGATACCATTAGCAATTGATGTTGATATTAAATGATGTTAATCCTTCCCAAATCCATATTGTTTTGAAAACTTATATTGCATAAAAATGTTACTTTAATCTTAAACTATTTTATGCTTAGTTTAGTTTCCCTTGATATTTAGTTGCTTCATTGTTTCAGAATTGTATAGCAATCTGGGTTCAAAGCATAAAAACTGACTTACAGTATAATGTGCCTGGGTTGCAAGGTAGATTACAGAAGGACACCCAAAAGTATTAGCTCTCCTTTATTGTAAGGTGACATTTACGGAACCTTGCAAGTATAAAAGCATATTTCTCTTTATTCTCTTTAGAGCCCAAGAAACTAAGAAGGGTCTCTTCTGAGATGTTTGTCATGTCTACATTACTTTTGTGGGCTCAGCTGCCTCTTAATCTGATTGTTCCCCAGGTGCAGCTCTTCCCCCTGTCTCCCACGGTCATTTTCACATACCATTACACTGAGCATGCATATTGCCTCTGTCATTGCCTTCTAAAATGAAACATTCAGGGTTCGCTCTAGGCTATGGCCAAATAGGCACTTAGGGACAAAAAATGGGGGAAAAAACTTGCGAAAAACACAAAAGAAAACCTAAAATGTAGTAAAAGTGCAGTCTAAGACAGCAGGTGTGCTTGAGGCTTAAATAAAATTAAGACACAAGAGGGTACCACATTGTTTCATTTGTTTATAATATGTTTATGACTGATATTTTTCTCAATAATCAGTACCCATTCATTTAAATTGTGTTGTTAACATATGTGTGTATTTCAAATCACTGATAATTAAAACTACCATATTTTTTGGTGTATGAGATGCACTTTCCCCCCCCCAAAGAGTGGGTGGAAATGTCTGTGCATCTTATAGAGTGAAAATTGCTGAAGCCCCACCCACCTGCCGACCTCCACCCTTTGGTCTCTGCCTCCCAGCAATTTGCCTCCTTGCAGCAAACAGCCTGGTCAACTTCAGCACAGCCTGAACAGCTGATTGGCAGTTGGATCTGCCTCCCGGAATACCACCTATTAGCTGTTCCAGGCTGAAGGGATCACCATCACCCATCATCACCATCGCCGCCCATAGCTGCCCATAGCCGCTGCCACCTATCGCCGCCTCTGTGTGCTCCATTTTCGGCCTCTGTGCATCTCATTTTTGGCCTCTGTGTGCCCCATCTCCGTATGCCCCATTTTCAGCCCATTCCAGGCAGCGGGGATAGGTGGCGGCAGTGGGGATCTCCACTGTCTGGAACGGGCTGAAAACAGGATGGGTGGAGGCCAAAAATGGGGCAGGTGTAGGCAAAAAATGGGGTGCGCGGAGGTGCTATAGGTGGCGGTTATGGATGGTGACGGCAATGGACGGTGGCAATCCATGGAACAGCTGATAGGTGATATTCCGAGTAATCTGGTATTCCAGAGGCAGATATTTTTTCTTGTTTTCCTCCCCAAAATTTAGGTGCGTTTTATAGTCCAGACCGTTTTATAATCTGAGAAATATGGTATTTAATTATATAAAATATTGTAGCTAATTAGTTATAATTGCTGTTTATCAATCTAATGTTCATCTGATAGATGATATAATTAATTTCAGAATTATATGCTTGAAATATCATATGCTTCACATTACAATATACCTATATTTTCTATTTCAGAAGTTAAGTAGAAAACAAAAACTAATAGATTCTAAGCAGTGATACAATTTTTAAAATCCAAAATGCTCCTGAACACATTGTTGTTACTAAATAATAATATATCTGGCACTGAATAATAAGTACAGCATATTTTTATTTATAGTAAGAAGAAAACCCATAGTTAATATTAGAACATTTCATTCCTGCAAGGTTTTGCTTCCCAACCAGTGTTAAAAACTGAAAAAAGTGACATGCAATTATTTATAAAGTAATGATCAAGCAATAAATCAGAATATTTATAGAACCTTGTGGAGTTTAAAACTTTTATAGAAATGGGATGATGGTGAAGAAATTGTTTGAAAGGTACACTTTAATTTACAGATCTGTATATATATAGTATTTATGATACTGGGTGTGTATATATTTCTGTATGTGTTTGCACTTCGAAACTTGTGTTACATTTTCATTAAAGGAATACTACTTCCATTTGATTTAGAATATTGAATTCTCAGGCTAAACATACCAAAATACAAGGCCTGTATTTCAATAGTGGGTTTCAATTTTGTTTGCTTCTAGTTTGCTTGTGGTGCATGTGCGCGCCTGGCTTCTGCACATGTGCAGAAGCTTCTGTGCATGCGCAGACACATCTGGGTGGGTGGACGGAGACTCCCGCCACTGCCGCTACCGGTTCGCCCAATCCGGGATGAACTGGTAGCAACCCAACACTGCTGTATTTCCATCTCTCTCTCTCTCCCCCCCTCTCTCTCCCCTCCCCCCTCTCTCCCCTTTATCATTTTTATAAATAATTCTATGCAGCCAATATCCCTTTTTCCAACTATTTTCCAGGGGTGAAATTCAAAAATTTTCCATACCGGTTCTGTGGGCGTGGCTTGGTGGGCATTCCCTCCCCACTCCTGGGGGAAGGATATTGCAAAATTTCCATTCCCACCCCACTCTGGGGCCAGCCAAAGGTGGTATTTGCTGGTTCTCCTGAACTACTCAAAATTTCCACTACTGGTTCTCCAGAACCTGTCAGAACCTGCTGAATTTCATTCCTGCTAATTTATTTATTTATTTATTTATTTATTTATTTATTGTCCCCACAATCCGGGTCCTCATTATTGCCCCCACAATCCAGCTTATTTTCCCCACAATCCGGGTCCTATTTTCCCAGAAAAACAATCCTGTGACTTGAGTTGGCTAAGATCTCCCAAAGTCTGCCAGCCGGTTTTCATGCCTAAAGTGGGACTAGAACTCATAGTACCTTAACCATTTGATTAAAGTGACTCTTTCCTCCTCTCTCTTTAAGAATAAAATAAGCAGGCATATCCAGCAATCTGGCACATGTGTACATCCATTTCCAGTCGAGGCAAAATGGTTAAATAAGCTCTGAGTTCCAATATAGTAAGTTTATTGCCATGTACATTGACAGAGAAGTAGCAGGTTGAGAGCAGGCATCATGGAGTTCCTGCCTTGAAGCATGCAAGAGAATTTTTCTCTGAGTAACACTTTCTCATGGTGAAATTAGTCACCTTTTCTATGGGAAAAAGCATCTTGTCCTTTGTTTCAGGCATTAAAGTATCTCTATAATGCTCAAAGCCTCGGATAGAAAATGCAGCATAACCCTTAGCACAACCCTATAAGGCAAACGAATAGAAATATTCAAATAGAAATAGAAGAGCCTTGGTGGCGCAGCAGACTAAAGTGCTGTTAAGTAGCACCAGCTGCCTGCAATTACTACAAGTTCAAATCTCACCAGGCTCAAGGTTGACTCAGCCTTCCATCCTTTCGACGTAGGTAAAATGAAGACCCGGTTTGTGGGGACAATAAGCTGACTTTGTATAAAAAAGAGGACCTGCTTGGGGGGGGGGGCGAAAGCCCTACTAAGCAGGTATATACAAAAGTATGAAGGCTTTTGCTTAACGCATTGTAAGCCGCTCTGAGTCTCTGGAGAAGGGCGGCATATAAATCGAACCAATAAATAAATAAATAAATAAATAAATAAATAAATAAATAAATAAATAAATAAATAATAGCATTGTTCCTGAAATGTAGGAAGTAAATGCTGGGAAATAATAGCTTATCTAATACTGTCTTCTGAGTTTGTGACAGAGATGAAATTCACAGTAGCAGAAATGAGAATCAACATTGTTGTGTAGAAAGTGGCTTCGGTATAAAAACAGACTCAGAAATGCTGCCTGTAAATAAATGGTACAAGCCCTCATTGAACATCATGACATACACTTACTCTATTAACTTCCTGTGTGATCATTCAAGTTCCTATGCTTCAAATTTATCTCCACAAAACACTTTTTGTTATCTTGCAACTTCTATGCAACTTCTATGCACTCCCTTTTGGCACTAGTAAAAGCCTCCAGATGCTTCTGCACAACTGTTGATCATGAGCAGAAGCCTCTTCTGTTGTTACTTGGGTAGAAGGGATGATGCAATTCCTGCATATGGGGAGTTTGTAGCAGAAGCGTGTTCTGGTATTGAAAGTGCTAAAGAAAGCTTTAGAGGAGGTAGGTGACCAGACACGCAAAGCAGAGCAATCTGGCTGCTTCACTCTATCCATAGAAGTGAGGGGTCCAGGTTGCTTTATAAAGCACTTTCAAGGGGTGTTTCCAGGAGTGGGTTTCACTTACCTTTGCTACCAATTTGCTCGTGCATGCGCTTGCTTCGCTCGCATGCGCACCACTTCTGCGCATGCACAGAGCATATTTGATGACATCCGGGCGGGTGAGTAGAGCCTCCCGCCGCCACTGCTACCAATTTGCCCGAACCAGGGCGAACTGGTAGCAACCCACCACTGGGTGTTTCACTCAAGCTTTCATTGAAGCAAAACCTCCATCTGAAATGTGCACTAATTTCTAGCCATCTAGACTCTGCTTTTGTTCATATGAAAATAAGTAGAAATCTTTGCAGGCCCTAATACTTAACCCACATTGCTTAGAAATAGGAGCATGTGTATCCTGTTCTTTTATTCAGTGAGTATCCTCTGACCGTCTGATACCCAAACAGGATCATCTGTAGAATCGTCTCTCAATATTTTACCTACAGACAAATAAGGCAGAGCTAGGTGACTGAAGCTGAGAGAGACCAACTTGTCCAATTCTCAATATCTTGTCAAATACTTCTTAAGTATCCGTATCTCATTATAGTATTGTGTTCCTATTACAACTTAAAAATGATGTGGATTAGGTCTGTATCTCTGTTTAAGTTCAGTATTTTCTCTGTAGGTCATTTCAGCTTTTGACTACCTCCTGTAAATCAAAAGAGGATTCCTTGCCTGAATACAGAGGGAGTGGGTGGATGGAGGAAACATATAGACAAAGAAACATACTAATTGCTTTGCTTGTCAAAGAGTGGTGTGCTGATTTTATTGTGAATGTAGCAGGAAGTCTGAACTGCATTTTTATTTATTCCTACTACTGTTCTTCATCACAGGATGATGCCCAGTTCAGTTGCGGTGTGGTGTTTCTCTTGTGGTGATGATGTTTCTCTTATGACATTAAAATCTAAGAAAACAGCTATTCAGGCTCTGTGTAAAGGTAAAGGTTCCCCTCGCACATATGTGCTAGTTGTTCCTGACTCTAGGGGACAGTGCTCATCTCTGTTTCAAAGTTGAAGAGCCAGCACCATCTGAAGACGTCTCCGTGGTCATGTGACTGGCATGACGAAATGCCAAAGACACATGGAACACCTTCTCACCAAAGGTGGTCCCTATTTTTCTACTTGCATTTTTATGTGCTTTCAAACTGCTAGGTTGGCAGAAGCTGGGACAAGTAACAGGAGCTAACCCCATTACGTGGCGCTAGGGATTCGAATCACTGAACTGCTGACCTTTTGATCGAACTGCTGACCTTTTGAACGACAAGCTCAGCGTCTTAGCCACTGATCCACTGTGTCTGTGTAGCATATTATAACTATGATTATGATTCCTGTATTATTATATACACAACAATATGAAAACACAGCTGCCAGTTCTTTAGTGGATGTTGGCCTTCATTCACATCAAGTTATTCCTAAGAACCAAGGCTGTCATAATGTATTAGCACAGTATATGTGCAGTTCATAGCAACATGATATTTTGTAATTGACAAGTGGAAATTTTGTCAATGCGCAAATTTTCCAAGTGTCATCCAAGGCTTTTTGGTATGACACCCAGTCTGCCAATAACAATAATTATTTTCATTATTCCCATTATTCCCAAAGTTCCACAGAATTCACTATGAATAATGGATAAGCATTTGCAACTTTTCTTGATCTACTCAAAGAAAAGGGAATGGATTTCTTAAAAATCAGAGCATCTTTAGTTGTAATTAAAAATTCTAAATGAGATAACGTTCTGTCCTTCCTTCATCACTGTTCTTAAGAATTGATTTTCTTTTCTATGCACATATACATTTAAGGAATGATTGAAAGATTAATTTTTTTTCAGAGGCTTAACATTTTGGTAATGAAAAGAGTTTCACGTTTTCCCAAAACAAATGTAGGCAATTTGGGGCTCCGTTCCTCCAAAAAAAGTTAATCTGTTTACGTGTTTGGTGGGATGTCAGAAAGGAAAAAGTTATTATTTAAGTATTATTTAAATATATTCATTTTCAAATGTATGACATCATGAAAACCAAAGTATCTGTGATTCTTAAAGACATGGAAAAGCCTGGATTCAAACAGAATCCAGATGAATGTTGGATATGAAGGTTGGATATTGAATGTTGGATATTTACTATATGCCATGCTTGGACATGGCATATTCTAAAGTGGAACAAATGGGTATATAAAATATAGTTTTATTTTATGTATGATAATTACTGTAAGGTTGTAATATGCACAAAAATGAAAAGACTTTAAAATACCCACAATGGAAGAATGATTGGTGAAGGTGACAGAATGGGTAGGAGTGGCAAAATTATTTTATGAAGTAGACAATGAAACATACCATCTCTTTCCTTCTCTTCCTGTGCTTATCTATCTTTAGTGTCTGTCTGTCTCTCTCTCTCTTTCCCTCTCTCTCACACACACACACAAACACACACACACACGCACCCCTATCTCCACACAGACACACCTCCAAATAGTACTGCATTTAAAGTGCCTATATTATTGTTATTTTCCTTTTGTCATACCTCTACTGAAGCCAGCTAAGGTTGTAAGTGAAATCATTCTAACTCTTTCCCATACTTGGCTTAGCTGTACAACTTTGGTTTTAGCATGAGAATTTATTGCTTTAGCCATTTAAAAAGTGTTAAAATTCTCTGCAGAGATGTTGAGTTATATACAGCATGCTAATGTAAGTGTCCTGCTTAGTAACTTTAAAACCGGCTCTGCTATACAAGATATTTTGTTAAACTATTTCTTTTAAGCCAAACTGAATATTTTAAAATTATCTTTACATATTACATTCTAAAGAAGGGCACAGCCTTTCTAAATGTCATTTATTCTGTTTCAGTTTTGGGAGGAGGGGATGGAGGAGTCGAGAGAGAAAGCTGAATACATCCAGTGGAATCAATTCTTCATCAGTCTTTAAATCTTAGGGCAAATTTTTCTGACGAAAGACTTGGTTAGGTAGTGTTACCACTATACTATCTTTGGCCCTACAGCCAGGATAAACAAAGATATTTTCTCTAATATTTGCCAATATAATGAAAATTAAAATTATTTTATAATTGGGGTGATCCAGAGGTGGTATTCAGCTGGTTCGGACCAGTTCACCCGAACCGGTAGCGGAAATCGCAAGTGGGCCCGCCCACTCACCCACTCGTCCACCTGCCCACCCGGCTCTATGCCATCCTATTTAAGCACATTTTTGAGGCTGGGCACATGCATGGAAGGTGTGCGCATGAGCAAAGCTGGCACATGTGCGGAAGGCAGGCGGGCACGCGAACTGGGCATGTGCTCCTGAAGCGAGCGGGCGTCCACGTGGCAAACCTGTAGTAACATAATGTGAAACCCACTGCTGGGGTGATCCTGTTTGAGGCTCCAGGAATAACCAATTTATTCCTTTGTTCCATGCTAATGTTCAAGCTAATGGAAGTTGGGACATCAGGGAATCAAGGGGTTGCATAGAAGACTGGAATTTTTAAACCTTGGATGGATTTGATTGTTCTTATGGTATATCAATTGTAACTACTGTGTAGCTTTTATTGATGATTATACACAACTTTAATAATATGGTTGAATAATGAATACAACTGAATTAATAATGTGGTGATTAACAGTTGTAGTAGGCCTGGATATAGATTCCAGAAGAAGAATGCAGATTTGAGACTTTATTGTATCCACCGAAATATTTTTGCCATAAAATGTATTCCTACTATATTGTTTTAATAATTCATACTGTTGAGCACTATACAATAAATAATGACATTAGATAGAATAGAAATTAGATGCAATGAGCTTAACAAAAAATTGAAGCATTATTCACTAGTACTGCATTTGCAAAGTTACAATTTTAAACTGTTTTTTGGCTTGGTAGTCTTCTCTAAAGCCAGATTTCTATTTTCACTGTAAACTGGGCATAATGATTTAAAAAAAAGTAATGAGTAAAAAAACCCCTATATTTTATAGCTTTTCTTTTATTATCCCCTTTTCTCCAGGTGGTGTCTGCATTGCTCAGTCTCTAAAAATCCCCCGTGAACCAAGACCAGGGGAATTTGAGAAGATTATTAAGCGTTTGATGGAGACTCAAAATGCTCGTGCTGTAATTATGTTTGCAAATGAAGATGATATAAGGTATTGGCTTTTTCTTTTTTCTTTTTTTTTGCTAGAATAGGTAACTTTCAAAGTCATGGTTTTATTTATCAATGTTACTCACACTAGATTTCAGTTTTGTTGCTCGTTCCAATTTTCCAGCAATCCTTAAACACAGGAAAAAGAAACATTTGATTTTCACAGAATGTTCCTGCTTCAGTGGAACCCAGTAAAAATAGAAAAAATAACATGGTGAATACCTAAGGTTTTAGAGGGAAAGGATACATTTTGGGGTCAATTTTCTTTGGCACTCTGACTTCTTGCCATTTCCATAGAATTCACTTAATACTCTTCCCTTGACTGTAAAGTTGAGTAACAATGGAAGGTACAAGTGAAATGAAAGCATTCAAAAGGAAGGAAAATGACAAGTCCACATCTTTCCCCTTTCTTTTCTCATAATCACTTGAACTTGTCCCTTTGGAATACTGTTATTTAAAAGTTCAGGTGACTATGAAAGAATTGTGTCTTTCATAGTCACCCAATATTTACTAAAAAAACCAACAACAACCTTTGAGTGAAGCTTGACCTCAATTGAAGACTTCAAGTCTTGTCCATGTAGTTATTTTGACAATGGTAGGGATCAATTTTGCTATTTTACTTGGAATATTCTTTCCTATCTAACTGATACCTCTGAATTGCCCTGGAAGTCACTCAGCCATGTCCTAACAGGTCTGAGCTTGCTTAGTTTTGGAAGTTTAGCCAAAGTTCACTGAGTGCTGCTATCTGAGTTTAAGAAAACAAATTAAGCAGAAGATTCAGGTAACAAAAAGTAATGGCAAGAAAGAAAGAGTCTCTTCCTCCACAGACATTAATAATAACCCCTGCAGCACCTGACAACCAGTAAAGTAGAAAAGAGAAGGTATTGGTTTGGAACTGATAGAGAAGGCAGCTGAAAGAGGCAGACAGAAACATGAAAAAGAAGTCAGCCTTTCTTCTTTTTAATTTCTATTGCTTCATTGCCATGATACTTTTAAGTATTGTATTGTGAAGGCTTTATATTGTAATTTTTTCTGCATGAGCTGCTGAGAATGGCTTTGATTTTATAGAAATATAATGTAAACAAATAACTAAATGTTACAAATAAATAAATAAACATTACAGAATTTTTTTCTATACACTTTTTTGTACAAAAGCCCCCCAACATGTCTCCTTTAAAGAGCTGTGTTAGTGCAGTGGTTAGAGTACAGTACTGCAGGCTACTTCTGCTGCCTGCTGGCTGCCTGCAATATGGGAGATCAAATCTCACCAGGCTCAAGGTTGACTTAGCCTTCCATCCTTCCGAGGTGGGTAAAATGAGGACCCAGATTGTTGGGGGCAATATGCTGACTCTGTAAACTGCTTAGAGAGGGCTGTAAAGCACTGTGAAGTAGTATATAAATCTAAGTGCTATTGCTATTTAAAATGTTTGATGAATTGACAAAAACAACTAGTTTTATGACTCTTAAGGAGGAACCTTTATAAAAGTTGGCTTAAAATAACTGGTTTTGTTTTTAAATTATTGTTTACAGGAGAATACTGGAAGCTGCTAAAAAATTGAATCAAACTGGACATTTTCTTTGGATAGGCTCAGACAGTTGGGGTTCTAAAATTTCACCTGTTTATCAGCAAGAAGAAATAGCAGAAGGGGCTGTCACCATCTTGCCCAAAAGAGCTTCCATTGATGGTAAGACTCTGTAATAAAACTTTAGTTGGAGGAGCCCCTAGTATATATTTGTGTAACTCTGGCACATCATACAATCATGAAACTATTTCATGGTTTTCTTATGATGACGCCAAATAACTTTAAATGGTATTTTCATTCCATCTTCTGTAGGTGCATGATTGTTTGGTTCCCATACTCATAATTATCAAGTAAATTTTTTTCAAGCCCACTCTGTGAAGCAGTACTTTACAGGTAGTCCTTGCTTACCAACAATAATTTGGACTGGAAATTCCACTGCTAAGTGACAAGGTTGTAAGGTGCAACATGATTTATGACTATGACTAGCCAAATCCCATGCAGTCATAGAGATCTGTGATCATGTGATTGCCATTTGCATTCTCCTGCCAGTTTCTGCATTGACTTTGTTGGAAGCCAGCAGTAAAAGTCACAAATAGTGATCACATGAGGATGCCCTGACGGTCGTAACTGTAAGAACAGCTTGTAAGTACCCTTCATTCAGTATGAAATCAGTGGTAACATTAAATGAGGATTACCTGTATTGTGCATCCAATTTATGATCATTCTGAGAAGAACATATTATGTAAACAATTCAATTTATTTATACAGAAGAAATTCTAAACTGAAGATTTCTTGTACAACAATGACATCATTTTGTGCCATTGCTATTTGTACCTTATTTATTTATTTATTTAAATTTTTGGCCGCTCAACTTTGGATGATGTACAAAACTAAAAAAAACAAACCATAAAAATAACTGGAAACATAGAATCAGACATATGGCCCACTCTATAATAATCCAATAAACACAAAACAATAAATAAATAATAAAAATTAAGCTCAGACTGGGACCAAAGCCTGTTGTTCAAAGTTTCCTTTACTTATTTCAAATGTTTATTGACATTATCTAGTTGGTGAAAATAGATTCTATGCTCAATGGTTCTGGTTAATGTTTAAATTATTTTCCTAAATACTAAATGAGTACTGTGATTGGTAGAAAAATCTACATGTCAGGGTTCCAATTAACACTCCCAACAGAAGTAAAATTCCAAGGCAGGCATTTTCCTCAAAGTTCCATTTTATTAGAGATGTCATATGGGCACATCTGGGAAAACATGGGTTTTCCCACCCAAGTAAAGTCAAAGTTCCTTCTCCTGCACCCACATTTCCATCACCAGGTCCAATCAGGTCCCCGTCCCATCTGGAGTTGTTTCCCAGTCACACCTCTCCAGGTGCAGGTTGAATGTCCTTGACTCCAGAGAAAAGAATGTTTTTATGGCTATACAACTCACCCCGTCTCCATCCAACCCCCCCTCCCGTTTCCCACAGCATGCCCATCCACCAAGTGTGGCAGCCCTGAAGATCCAAAGTTAAAGATGGCTTCCAGGGTTGACACTACCATCTAGTTAAATACACAATAGCTTTCATTTATTGATATCAGCTAATTGTCTTTATATCAGGAAGGTTTTTTTTCTCCATTGCCAATATACAATAGTCACTGGCACAATATCTAGAATCACATATGATGTTTGTCCATTGTGTTCGAAGAGGACCTTGACATCTAACAGGTTGTGGGCTGTCTGCAGGTGGCTGGTAAGGCCTATGCGGGCACGAAATGTTCTGCCACATGTCGGGCAGTCATGTGTGGGCACCATTGTTGCATTGTTGCATTGCATTGTTGATCATTTATACAGCTGATTGGATCTAACAGCTATAGGATTATGGGTAAATGACATAATAAATGTAGAAAAAAGGTTCCAGATTCAGTCATGGCAGTTTAATTAAAAGAAAAGAAGGAACTATAATTTGATGTCTTTTGGGAGTTAGCAGGTACCACTCAGAGTTGATAATACTGTGCTACTATAACTTGTATATACACTTGAGATAACTATTTTTCAGGCATTCAGCTTCATTAAGTAATGAGTCAGACTTTCCAAGACTTCTTGTATGTAACATGAGGTAACAGCAAAGTGAGATAAAGGTGAAATGGAGGAGTATGAAAATTGCCTTTTGTCAAAAATATTGAGACAGAGAACTTGTAAAATACCTTAATACCTCTCTGAATTGCTGAATTAATTTATTACAGTTATGATGATGCACAGTAACAATGTTCAGTCATTTCATAAATATATACATAGGAAACCAAATACAAAGTAAGCTTTTAAAAGAATTCTCCCAGTTATTTGCTGCCTACTCTTGTTGATCTCAGTTTATATCTGAGATCTCATGATATTTCATGAATGAAAGCAAGCTACTTTATGATTGAGCAAGGATACTTCTTTTCAACAAGCAATTGGATGCATTATTTTTTTAGGATGTCACCCAAACTTTGTATTGTATTAACATAATAGTAATAAAGATAGGCTTTAATTTGCTCTAGTGTTAACTGGGTAATGCTATAAGATGTTACAAATCACCAGTAGGGAAATTTATATACAGAAAGAGTCATAGCATATAAGGCCAAATACCTTTTCACGTTCAGCACTTTGTTCTGATCTTCATGTATGTATATCTTGGACCTTGGAGTACTCATCTCTAATGATCTAAGTGCCAGAGCCCACTGCAACAACATTGCCAAAAAGGCATTAAGAGTTGTTAACCTAATCTTGCATAGCTTCTTCTCTGGTAATATTGTACTGCGAACCAGAGCATACAAAACATTTGCTAGACCAATTCTCGAATACAGCTCATCTGTCTGGAACCCGCACTAAATATCGGACATTAATACAATTGAGAGAGTCCAGAGATATTTCACAAGAAGAGTCCTCCACTCCTCTGCTCGCAACATAATACCTTATGCCACCAGGCTTGAAATTTTGGCCTTAGACAATTTAGAACTACACCGCCTTTGGTCTGACCTAAGCATAGTACATAAAATTATCTGCTACAACGTCCTACCTGTCAATGACTACTTCAGCTTCAACAACAACAATACATGAACACATAATAGATACAAACTTAAAGTAAACTTAAAGTAAACAGAGTGGTCAATGCCTGGAATGCACTACCTGACTTTGTGGTTTCTTCCCCAAACCCCCAAAACTTTAACCTTAGACTGTCTACTGTTGAACTTACCCCATTCCTAAGAAGTCTGTAAGGTACGTGCATAAGCGCACCAATGTGCCTACCGTCCCTGTCCTACTGTCCCTATTTATTTGTATCCATTTCATGTATTCATAAGCATGTTTATACTTATATCTGTTGTCTTATACATGCTTGACGAAATAAATAAATAAAATAAAAAAATAAAAATAAATATCTGTATTTTCAATTAAGGTTTCGATAGATATTTTAGAAGTCGAACCCTAGCAAATAACAGAAGGAATGTGTGGTTTGCAGAATTTTGGGAAGAAAATTTTGGATGCAAGCTGGGCTCTCATGGAAAGCGGAATAGCAACATAAAGAAATGTACAGGTAACTGTTTGAGCATGCACTTTGTTCAAGTTATTTTCTTTTTTGATGGGTTTTTGTTAATCTGGCAGGCGGTAGCCTGATTTTGTCTTGGCTCAAGAGTTAAAGTGTGCTAAACTGGCAAAAAGAAAGTAGCAAATCGCATCCATACTGTTTTCAAGAAAAGTGCAAGAACCTGAGCATGACTTGAAGGAGACTTTAACTTTTAAAACTTACAGTTTTTAAATGTTTTAAAAGTTTTTTAACTCTCTGAGTTAAGTCGGCTCTTAGGTATTTGTTAAGATTTTATATTGCTCAATTGCTAATTAGATTGATGGAAGGAATTTATAACTGCTGAAAGTCTATTGGTGATGACTTTTAATTATTTACACTGGCAATACTGTAAATATTTATTTGATATGTGGCTAGACTAGAGGACTCTGTCCTGATTTATTGCTTGAAGTTAGCCATATTGTTTTTCATCGGCCATATAGAGTGTGTTAATGGGAAGTGACTCTGATTTCCATGCATAGTTCACATAGTCTTTTGCAATGATCAAAAACTAATAATGGAAAAAGCGTATTATTTTTATTTACTTTGCTGCTGCTAGAATTAAAAGAAACAACAGTGAATGATACTTTTTTTTAAAAAAATCATATTTAAGTTTCATTATATTTACTAGGTTTACTGGGTTTAAGTGTATCAAGGCTCCAGTCTTTTAAGATACTTTTCATCTGTCCACTGAGAGTTTTCTTGGTAATATACAAATGTATTCATGTAATCAATGAAATTGCTGTAAAAGCACATGGTTAATCCATAATCCATAATCCAATAGTCCTAATAATTTGCAGTATTTTGTAGCAAATCCTTAGTAATTAAAATAGTTGTAGGCTAAAGATACAAGTTAAAAGATCAGTACAGGGCTGAATACAAAGTGTGTCCTCATTCATTATTAATGAAAGGTGTGTGTGTGTACATGTATAGACATAGCATCTCATGATGTACCCTACAAATAGGTTCATGTCCTCATCATGTCCAATAGGTTCATATCATCGATATGTTGTATGTTGTATGACAGGCTTTTGTATTATGTTAAGCATAGTAAATGGGAACAAGATTGGTTGAAGTATAAATAAGCCTTATTCCATTAAAATTATGGTTGCATTTTCAATCTAATAGTGGTCCTATAGACTTATTTTATGCTACTGTTTAAATGTTAGGGTATAGAAATGCTCTCCTCAAAATCTTATCTAAAATGTTAATTAAGATTACCAGGTCTTGCATGTCTTTTTACTATAAGAAGAGCAGCTTATATTTCTTATGTTAGCATTTTGTTTAACTGTTCAGCAAAGCTAATCAGCCTTTAAATGCTTATAATCACTGAAGGCAGTGTTAAAAATAGAGATGGGAGAAGAGATTTCATGAGCCATGTACAGCAAGTTCAAATTTGCCTAATTTGCACAGGTCATGAACAAGCCATAATATTTGTTTCTATGGAAGACATTTATGGTACTTTATAATGAACTTAAAAATGTATTTGAAGGTTAGAAACCTTTTGGTTGCAATGTTTAAATAGTTTCTATTTTACTCTTGGATATTAAGTTTAAGGTTTAATAAGAAAGAAATATTTACTGTGACTTTTAAATACACTGGGGCAATTTTATACAATTTAACTTACATCATTGTTTGGATTATATTTTTATTCTTTATATATCAAGATCACATGAAATGTTAATACCACTTTATAATGCTTTGGTAAGGCCACACTTGGAATACTGCATTCAGTTTTGGTCACCATGATGTAAAAAAGATGTTGAGACTGTAGAAAGAGTGCAGAGAAGAGCTACAAAGATGATTAGGGGACTTGAGGCTAAAACATATGAAGAACGGTTGCAGGAACTGGATATGTCTAGTTTAATGAAAAGAAGGACTAGAGGAGACATGATAGCATGTTCCAATATCTCAGAGGTTGCCACAAAGAAGAGGGAGTCAAGCTATTCTCCAAAGCACCTGAGGGCAGGACAAGAAGCAATGGGTTAGCAATGGGAATCAAGGAGAGAAGCAACTTAGAACTAAGGAGAAATTTCCTGACAGTTAGAACAATTAATCAGTGGAACAACTTGCCTCCAGAAGTTGTGAATGCTCCAACACTGGAAGTTTTTAAGAAGGTGTTGGATAACCATTTGTCTGACGTAGTGTAGGGTTTCCTGCCTGGGCAGGGGGTTGGACTAGAAGACCTCCAAGGTCCCTTCCAACTCTGTTATTCTATTCTATTCTATATTTGAATTCACAAAAATAAGCATTCGATTTGGAGTGGGCAGAGTTCTACCCCTGACTGGGCAAGGAATCCAAGTAGGTGACTTTGGGCCAGTCATTTTCTCTCAACAAAGATAAATGTGTTTCTGAAAATGATGCCTTGTCTATTGCCAGCAGTCAAGATTAACTAAAAGACAAAAGTCAAAATACAATTAAATTAATTGGAAAGAGGGGGCCATAATGACATTTAAAACATGATAAGCAAGGAGAACATTGTATAATCTAATTTTGAGATTAAATGTTTTTTCTGTTACATTTATTTTGTAGCCAAAAGTAAGTACAGTGGATTATATCAGAATTGACAAAATAGTAAAATAGTTGGGCAATTCTAATTGATCTGGTGGGAATCAGCAGTCACATGGTTTTTGTGGAATTAGCACTTTTATTATTCAGAATTATTAAATATAAAATAAAGGTGACAATTCTGTGCTCAGTAATTATCCCATCAATACATTTGTTATCATACACAGTGTAAATCACTGTGGGCCTTAGATTTCCTGCTGCTTTCGTCTCTTACTGATCTCAGGACAATCATTTCTTCTTGATCTTGTCTTCAGCTTTCTCATGTTAAAAATCTCAATACTTTTAAGATAACATGAAAAAGCAAACATTCCATGTGCATAAATAGCATGCTCCAGCATATATTTGAATGGCCTAGGCATAAACTGTTCATGCATTCTAAGGGTGGCTTCAGAAAAGACATTAGTGCAAGCAAAGCATCCCCTCCTCAACTGCAGCAACAAGGCAGCTGCAGTTTCTGGAATAATGGCATGATTGTGACATGGGCTTTCCCAGTTGTGTTCACATCTGGGTACATGCATAATTTGCTTCAGATGAAGCTTCTGCCCAAATATTTTATGTGCCTGGAACTGGGAAAGCCAAGACAGGTCTTCTGTTGTATGAGGCTGGCTTGAAATATTTTACACTGCCCTACTAATATGATATTTATGTTTTCTCTTTAACTGCCCAGCTTTTGTTACATCAGATACCAACAAGTTTAGGGACTACATTTGTTTTCTTTCCGTGATTCATATTTTGTCATTAGCTCAGAACATTATGAAGCTATGTAGATAAATTCAGTTGAAGCACAACATCCCATATTATTTGATGCAGCATTAAATCTGTCAGATGTAAATGCCTTATTCTCCAATGTGTAAATAATGTATATATGGAACATCAGAGGTTAACTTATTCTTTGGACTTTAATGTATTCATAACTTACCACTCCCATTCCTAGCTCCACCCCTTGTATATATATAAGGAGCCACCCTCACCATTCTCGTTGCTTCTACCTCGAATATTCAGTGAATATAGAATGCCTATCATAATTAAAAAGAAATATATTTAAAGCTTTAACTTCTATTATCTTTATTGAGTCTGATCCTGAAAATATTGCAACAAGCTGGTAGCAGAGGATGGTTAATTGACTCAATAAGTAATTAAAAATGTCCAAGAAAGATAGGCCCAACACCAGGGCCTACAGCAAAGAAATAGAAACTGATCAAGAGATGATCAACGAATCCACCAATGCGATTTCGAGAGAATCCGAAGAATACACCACTGAAGAAGAAGAACTAATGAGTGAAAATAATGACCAGAAAGAAATCGAAATAGAAAATAACGAACTCAGGTCAGAGATATTAAAGATACTAAAAAGCCAAAAGAATGATGAAAGTCTCATCGCGGACCTCCAGGAGATGCTGAAGAACAGCGGAGCAGCGAGAGAGAAAAACGTCATTAAAGAAAAACCCAAAGATCAAAAAATCGTAAGTGAGATGACTACTGAGAAAATAGTTGTTAAAAAGAAAAGATGTGATCCCGCGCGAAATTTTGAATGGCAGCCATCTTGGTTTCAACGAACTTCAAAAGAGAATGGAGCAGAGCCAATCAAAACGCTCAGTTCAAAATTTCTGGCGCGAAAAACACTATCAGACGAAGAAAGTGAGAAAGAAGTCTCAAACTCTTCAGATGATCCAAAATCAGAAAGTGAAGACGATTTAACAAAATCTCAAGTAAAATCAGCAATGAAAACGCTTTTTGCTGCTTTTGGGCCAAGACTGAAAATTACCAAGACATCTACGAAGAAGCAAGAAATCAAACCGGCGACTCAAGACCTGCACGCTCCCATCCTGACTTCGAAAGCGACGACGCCCGAGCCCAGAGAGCCATGCCGATTTCACCCTACACCACAGACAAAATCGAATACCAACGCACACAAAAAGAAGAAAAGAACCGTCACCACCACCAGAACCCCAAAAACCGAGCCAGAGACCGACTCATCTGAGGAGGAGCGGATCGAGAGAGCTGAAAGGGAGAGAACCTTCCACGACGCCACCAAAGAAGAAATGAACAACGCGCATGTGCGAAACTACGTAGACGACCCAGAAGGACTTGAACTGGCCAGAGAACCGCGCAGACTCATTGCAAGCATCCCAATGCCGTTCTGTAATTTCCTGCACTTGAGAGATCACGGACTGCCCCAGGTTGTAAGTAATGGACAGAATAATGTAGGTAACTTACCCAGTGACTTCCCAAAACTTAGAATTGATGGCATTAATTTACAAGAGTGGTATCAACAGCTTCAGGTTATTTTCATGAAAGAAAATTTACTATTCTTTATAACTAGCCCTCCAAGAAGACCTTGGACTTTAAAAATAGATTGTTTACATCATAGAGCATTTTTCATAATAATATCTAGCGTGTCTCCTGCAATGTATCATAGCATCAAACCAAACCTAACTGTATCAGAAATAATTCAATGCATGTTTAATCTATTTCACAGCGATAGCGTAGCTACAACCACAAGAATGTCTAAGGATTTCTTTTCCTCTAGAGTAAAACCAGGGGTTTCTATAAGTGAGCATTTGATAAATCTAAACAAAATAAGAGCTGAGCTACAATTGAGAGGGGAAGTGATTTCAGATCAAACAATGAAAAGTGTTATTATCAATTCACTTGATCCATCATGGGATAGCTTTATGTCACACTTAGATACCATTAATTTGGGATATTTATCCATAGAAAGTCTATCTAACAAATTGATAGCAGAAGACAATTCAAGAAAAAATCGATCCAGTAACCAAACAGACCACAAACCTTTTAGGAAAGTAGTCTTTCAAGATAAACATAATGAGGCCTTTAGATGCTACAATTGTGGATCCAGGGAACATAGTAGAAGAGACTGCCCCAAAGTCTCAAGAGAGAGACATAGACCAGAATATAGGAGCAAATATAATTACAGACAATCTTCCACAGATAGACACAAATATAGAAGCCCACCAAATTACAAAGAAGGTAGAAGGGGTAGAGAAAATTCAAAAGAGAGGAAATCTGGGTCACTGAATGGGCTAAATAAACAAGACAACACCAGAACACAGCAGGATGAGAATAACAATTGGCTTATTGATTCTGGTGCAACAAATCACACCACCAACAACAAAAGTATATTATCTTCATTTATAGAAGATAAGTTTGTGATAAAGGTAGCTAATCAAGATAAGGTTCAAGTACTAGGCAAAGGAAATGTGACCTTGCCTGGTCTAGGGAAAATAGAGGGGGTATTATTAATCCCAGAAATACCTCACAACATACTAAGTGCCATAAAATTAAGCAGGGAATCTGATATCAATATAGTTTTCTCAAAGGGGAAAGCAACTATAGAAAAGAACAAAACAAATGTAGGTACTGTAATGATAAAAGGAGGTCTACCCTATCTGATAACTAAAGAAAGATGTTTACATAACATTGATTCAAATATGGAAGATTGTATTGAAGCAGATGATGAAAATGTCAGTAACAGTGACAATGATGAGTGTAGAATAACTCATGATCACAAAAATACATACAAGGAAAAGAAACCAAAAATAGGTAAACCAATTCATGATGAGTGTGCTCACATCTTACACAGGAAGTTAGGACATGCAAGCTTTCCTGTAGTACAAAAAATGACTGAACACGCAGAAGGTGTCAAAATAAAAAATTGTGAAAATTATTTGGAATGCTCAGTATGTAAGTCCACCAAACTAAAAACCAGTCCCAGACCAAAAAAATCTAACAGATCAACTAACAATATTTTTGATTTGGTACATATGGACTTAGTTGGTCCATTAAGTCCCTCAATTACCTATAGAAAACGTTACTTCCTAACAATAGTGGATGACTACAGCCGATATGGTTTTGTTTACACATTAAAGCACAAGGATGAAACATTTCAGAAATTTAAGGAATTCTACAAACGTATAGAAACACAACATAATATCAGAATAAAGCAAATTATGACAGATAGGGGATGTGAGTTCATGTCTAAAGAATTCTCCCAATGGTTAAAGGATAGAGGAATGTTACATTTCACGTCCAATCCTTTTTCTGCATTTCAAAATGGAGTTGCAGAGAGGAAAAATTCCACACTACAAACCATGATTAGGTGCACATTAGAGGATGCTGGTTTAGGCAAACAATTTTGGTCAGAGGCATTACATTATTCGAATTACACTCAAAATAGAACCTGGTCCAGTATTGTGAATAAGACACCATATGAGGTGATGTACAATAGAAAACCCAAATTATCACACATGCACATATTTGGAGTCACTGCAGACGTACACATACCTAAACAATTGAGGAGAAAGGGAGAAAACGTATCCAGGAGATTAAGATTCATGGGATACGAAACTGGAACCAAAGGGTACAGATTTATTGATAGTAATAACAAATTTATAGTATCCAGAACAGCTGTGTTCCATGAACAGGCCAATTGGTCAAAATTGCACCTTAATGAAATATTTCCTAATAAATGTAAAGATACGATATCTTGTGAGGAAGGAACAACAGAAAATCAAAATATTAACAAAAGTAAGAACAAAACCAAAACTTGGACTAATAGTCAGCATAAAATAAAGACAGACACATTAACAAAAAAGGAAGCTAGATATTTGCATGATAACCATAGCAAGCCTGAAAGAACTATTAGAAACAATAGAAACCAAATACCAAATAAATACAAAGATTACATAATGCATATGAATGGAGAACAAATAACACCTAATACATATGAAGAAGTATTGAAACTTCCACATGAAGAAAGAGAAAAATGGGAACTAGCTATGGAAAAAGAGATGGAAAGTTTACAAGGATTAAATGTATTCACACCTGCGATCGCACCTAAGGATAAAACAATTATAGGTACCAGGTGGATTTATAAAATTAAGAACTTAGAAGGAGGCAATACCTTATACAAGGCTAGACTAGTTGCACAAGGCTATGCACAAAAATATCCAGAAGACTATACTGATACATATTCACCCACAGTGAGAACAGAGAGTGTCAAAACAGCCCTTGTAGTAGCATCTGCACTCAATCTGGACGTATTCCAATATGACATACAGACCGCATACTTACATGCAAAATTAGATAAGGAAATATATGTAAGAGCACCACACAGTCAATACACTAATAAGAACGAAATTTGGTTATTAAATAAGAGTCTGTACGGATTAAAGCAATCCGGCAAAAGATGGTACGATTGCTTGGTAAAAGTACTTAAGACCATGGATTTCAACGCCACCACTGCTGATAACTGTTTCTTTGTAAAAAAGAGTAATGATCATATTGAATTTGTATTAATTTACGTGGACGATATTTTATACATTGGAAAGCATAAAGAGAGCAGGGAAATCTTTGTAAATAAGTTAAATGAACACTTCTCACTGAAATCTCTGGGTAAAGTGAATAAATACCTTGGTGTGCAAATTAACAAAACTAAAAGGGGATTCAAACTTACACAGAAAGATAAAATCATCGAACTCCTAAACAAATGTAACTTAAATAATGCTAAAACCTGTGACACCCCTATGCAAACTGATTTTCTTAGAAACACTGATGAATCTTCCCCTGAGTTTAAAGACAACACATTTTACAGATCAGTTATAGGCTCACTCCTTTATATATCTAATTGGACTAGGCCAGATATTGCATTACCTCTCAATCTATTGTCAAGATATGTTAGTAAACCAACCTTGTATCATTGGGAAGCTGTCAAAAGAATTCTAAGATATCTGAAGGGTACATTAGATTTTTGTTTAATGTTGGAACCCAATAATGACAGAGAACCAAAAATTACTTGTTATGCTGATGCAGATTGGGCTGGTGATACAACATGCAGAAAGAGTACTTCTGGTTATGTTTTTCTATTGAATGATTGTCCAGTTTACTGGTATACTGGTAAACAAGAACTAGTAGCCACTTCTACTACAGAAGCGGAATATGTTTGTTTGTCCAAAGCTGCAAATAACCTTGTATGGTTCAATGATCTGATCACTGATGTTTGGAAGAAACCCACCTTACCATTTATTATGCATGAAGACAATAAAGCGGCCATTGAAATATCCAGATCCGATGCAATTGGACAAAGGTCCAGGCATATTGATATAAAGTTTAAGCATGTGAGACAACTGTCTCAAGACGGATTCATTAAAGCAATACATTGCGATACTTCTGAACAATTAGCTGACATATTAACAAAACCCTTACCTTCTAAACAACACAAATATTTAACTTCTAAATTATATGTATTATATTGTCCTGAATCAGAATGTAATTGGTGTTGTGTAACGAACCGGCATTTAGAGGGGGATTTGTCAGATGTAAATGCCTTATTCTCCAATGTGTAAATAATGTATATATGGAACATCAGAGGTTAACTTATTCTTTGGACTTTAATGTATTCATAACTTACCACTCCCATTCCTAGCTCCACCCCTTGTATATATATAAGGAGCCACCCTCACCATTCTCGTTGCTTCTACCTCGAATATTCAGTGAATATAGAATGCCTATCATAATTAAAAAGAAATATATTTAAAGCTTTAACTTCTATTATCTTTATTGAGTCTGATCCTGAAAATATTGCAACAAAATCAGCGTGTCTCTTCTCAAAGTAAACTATATGGGTGAATAACATTGCCTTTTATATGATAGATCATGTCTAATATAAGAACAGCAAAATAAGATACATATCCATTTACTGCTGATTTGTTCAATTTCCATGTGTTCAATTTTTGTTAAAAAAGAAGTCTGACAGTTTGATGGAGCAAATAGGCAGCTTTGTGTTATGAGAGTATTAGAAGCAGACTTAAGGCTTTTTTTTTTTTAAAGTACCAGCATAGCCAGGAGTTTTTTGAGACTGTTTCTGAGAGTCTCTATCTCTATATATGTTAGGATTGATTTCCTAGACCCGTGATGGCGAACCTATGGCACACGTGCCACAGGCGGCACGCAGAGCCCTTTATGCCGGCACGTCAGCCGTCGCCCCAGCCCAGGTCCACTGCACATGTGCGCACCTCCCATCGGCCAGTTGGTCTTCCAGTCTCTGCTGCGCATGCACAGAGGCAGGGCCTTCCCCGATCTCTGCAGGTTCTACCCTCTGCAGATGCCTCTCCATGGCAGGAAAGCAGGAGAAAGCTAGCACGCGATGGGGGGAGAAACTGCAAAGATCTGAGGAGGCACGAAAGGCAGGAGGCACTCACTCAGGGGACAAACTTTGGAGATCGCGGAAGGCAGGAAAAAGCTAGGATTCCATGGGGGAGAAACTTTGGAGATCGCGGAAGGCAGGAAAAAGCTAGGATTCCATGGGGGAGAAACTTTGGAGATCGCGGAAGGCAGGAAAAAGCTAGGATTCCATGGGGGAGAAACTTTGGAGATCGCGGAAGGCAGGAAAAAGCTAGGATTCCATGGGGGAGAAACTTTGGAGATCGCGGAAGGCAGGAAAAAGCTAGGATTCCATGGGGGAGAAACTTTGGAGATCGCGGAAGGCAGGAAAAAGCTAGGATTCCATGGGGGAGAAACTTTGGAGATCGCGGAAGGCAGGAAAAAGCTAGGATTCCATGGGGGAGAAACTTTGGAGATCGCGGAAGGCAGGAAAAAGCTAGGATTCCATGGGGGAGAAACTTTGGAGATCGTGTGTCGGCTCCTGTTTTTTCCAGCTGCCAAGTGCTCATTTAGAGAAGACGAGCTGGGGAAGCAGGCAAGGCGCAGAGCCAGTAGGCAGGTGTCGGGGAAGCGCTGAGGGCAGCATACGCATCTGGGATGCCTCTCTTTGGGCTTTCCACTTAGGTGGTGATAGGTGCAGCCAGTCCCCGTCCACCACCTGCTCGACCTGCAGTTCCTAGTGGGAAGGAGCCCAGGCAAGCCGTGCGCCATGCTGTCTCACCAGGGAACGGGCTGGTACCTAGTTGTCCTCTGGTAAGAGGTATGCCGGCCCACTTGGAAAAAGTGTGGGGGGGCGCATTGGGGGGCACAAATGCGCAATGTAGGTGCATGTGTAGAGGGAGCATGGGGGGTGTCGTGCACACATGTGTAAATGGGGGCACGCATTGCATTATGGGTTCCGGCACGCGGGAGCGCAACAGTGCTCGTGCGCTCAGACTTTTGGCACGCAATGCCAAAAAGGTTCGCCATCAGTGTCCTAAACAAAGAACATAATAGATGCACTAGAACAGAGGTCTCCAACTTTGGCAACTTTAAGACTTGTGGATTTCAACTCCCAGAATTCCTCAGCCAGCTGAGGACTAGAACTAGAACACAGGTCAGGGATATGCTATCTGAATTAGGAATATACAAAAATGTCTGTTCTGGTTGCACTGAGTTTCTCATTTTTCTGTCTTTAAAATTAATTTGTCCCATTCCTACCTCAACTTGTACTTTTGTATTGAATTTTTCCATTTTTTGTGTGTGTGTGAATTTTTCCTGACACTGTTTTAAAACAAAATTTGAGTAATGGATGCATTTTTTTGCAAGTTATTTCCCATAATGTAACATATTTTTATGTTCCCTTTTTAAAATGAATAATACATTTTTGTGTTCCTAAAAAACATACATTTAAATGCATACTTTAATTGAACAATGCAATATCAATGTTTCTGAAAGAAGTTTGACTACTGAAAGATAACTGAAATGTTGAAGACACAAATTCATACATTATTTTTTATTAAAAGACCTAATCTATTCTAATGCCACTGAATGTTTGATTGCACTCAGAACATATTTTCTTTACTGTTATCCTTACTGTGACTTATTTCTCTTTCTGAAACACATTTTTAGTGGTAGATGGTCACTCTTAAACAAATGGGTCTGTGTGTGGAAAGATGTACATATGGATCTTCAGTTTCATCTTTAGAAAACTCATTTTAAAGTTACTACGCTTAGGGGTAGGCTTCAAAAATTTTAGCAAGGGGTTCTCTGCCTGGTTGCTGGGTGGGTGTGGCAATAGTAGGCATGGCCTAGTCAGTCTCCTGCACCAAGGTGTGGGGGTGTTTTTACCCTCCCCGGGCTCCAGAGGCTTTCCTCGAGCCTCTGGGAGGGCAAAAACAGCCTCCCCAGGCTCCGGAGACCCTCTGGAGGCCAGAAATGGGTCCATTTCCAGCCTTTCTGAACTTCTGGTAGGCCTGTTTCTCCCCCTTCCTGAGCCTCCATGTGCACCCTGCACTTACCTACATTCAAAATGGGCCACATGGGGACTCCTGGGAGAGGAGGGGAGAGATGGGCAGGGCCAGCCAGGAGTGGGATTTGGGGGTTCTCAGAACTGCACAGAATCTTAGCTAGAGGTTCTCCTGAACCCCTGCAGGCCATCCCTGACTACGCTGTTTTTGACTATGCTGTACCTTACTTATCCTCTAAGTAAACAATATAATGTGACCATTTGATGAGCAAATACACATACTGTATACAAACATATCATGAGTGTCAGGACTTTAGCTCAGAGTTTTTGACCTCAACTTTGACTAGAAAGACTGTATTCTAAGATGAATAGAACAGGTTTAAAAGTTCCTTCTACTTTGAAAGAAAATGCAGAAAAACAAAATGCTGCTGTTTTGGTTCTATTTGTATGCACAGAAAAGAATCTGAGCATTTTTGTCAGCAAATGGTCTTCTCTCTCCCTCCCTCCCTCCCTCCCATCCCCCTCCTCTCCCCCTTCCCATCTTATGACTCATGCGCCACTTCATGTGTATTAGGAAGACTGTTTATCTTCTCAATTTAAAAATAGTACACTTGCTGAGACAGAAGCTGTGGCTCAAAGCCTATCAAACATATCTATCTACATTTTCCTCAGGAATGAATTTTTGAGTTTTCTGCTAAACCTGTATCAGTTGTTTGATTAAATAGGAATTGCTTTACTCTGTCTATTTTAATGTTTTTAATGTTTTAAAGTATTTTAATGTTATCTACGCTGGCTAATACTGTCCAGTGCTTAGATAAAAGCTTTACTGAAGAGAGTCTACAGCTGAACTAAGAACTATTTTCTGCAATGCATGCACTCTGCAGGTGAGCAATACAAATCTTTGCAAGAGCTCTTGCTTTTCAGATTGTGCAGACAATGTATTGTTCATTGTTCAATAACAAGCCATAGATGACATCTTGAAGTGACCAGGTTTTCCTGTTGACATATTAGTTGCCACATCCCAGATGGAGGTTTATTGATACAGTGAGAGCTAAATGAAAGAGAGCATGCACTTCTATGACCCTGTGTCTATAATATACCAAACTAGGTTGTGGAGAGGGTTACTGTGACATGAGAATAGCATAAAGGAACATTTATCTCAGTCAACTGAGCCCTGTGGGAAGTTGATTTAGCTCTAAACAAATCAGGCAGTACAGTACACAGTCAAACTAACTCCACCCACTCACTTGTGGTATCTGATGAAGAACAGGTTGTTGAACCCTTAAATTGCTTTCTGACATTTGTGTCAATGGCTACAAAAGATTACATACCATGTTCTAATCCTTCACTATTGTTCAACACTACAGGTTTCAAATGTGCTCAGACCAACTCTACAGATTAATAATTTGGAGAAGAGGAATGAAAACCTAACCTTCTGCTTATTGCTTTCTGAAAACGTATCTGAGAGAATATTTTATGCTACCACTTCTTCCATTGTTTCAGCTCACTAATGGTGAATTGGAAATTAGGATATACAGTTGATTTGTTTCTGTATTGTAATTTGCTAGTGGTGGCTATAGAAATATACAGGAAGCAATCAAACTCATAGAAGAGAAAACTCATTATACTTACCCAAATATGATTCTAGCACAAAGGATTTGTGCATTAGAAATGTGAATGTCATAGTAAATTATCTCTCTCTCTCTTCCCTCCTCCCCCCCTCTGTCTCCACATCTGTATATAAAGTCTGACTGGAGATAGGTGATAATTAAGTACCCTAGGATATGTTTTTTTTAAAGTAACATTATTAAAGGTTACACTTACAATAGTAAAAATTAAAAGAAAAAAATAGAAAGAGTGAAATTACCCAAGACCCTCTCTTGGTTGATTGTTTGTATGCCCCTTTTAATTATTAAAACATCAGGTTTTTTAAAATGTATCATGTCTTTGTGTATCATTCTTATGACCTGTCTTTTCTAAGTCTATTTTCAACTCAGTCTTGGTCTTGTCAGGTACAACCTGTTTCTTTTCAATAATATCTTTTAGACATAGGATATTCATAGAAGCTTATTATTATTAATCAATATTTCCAGTCGTAGAATATTTTGCACCATTCTGTAATTATTAGTCATTCTTTTCCTTTAATTAGAAGGAGGGAATCTTTAGTTCCCTCTGTGTTCAACTTTTAAATTATCATATTTTTTTTAAAGATTCAAAACAAAATTATTTCCTCATGGGAAATATTCTTTATAATTAATTCCAAAATCTTATTTCAAATTCATATGAACCTGTAGTCCTCTTATATCTTTCAAAAAACAAAGTTTTAATCAACATTTTGCTTTTTTCTTCAATTGTTAACAAAAGTTCTTAAGCTTATAGTGAAAACATTCTTTCATTAAGAATTGAAGGCAAATTCACCCAGTGGTTTCAAACTTGCTGATCGAAAGATTTCTGAAAGCTGAAAAGTAGTTAACAAGCAATTTCCAAAAGTGATTATAACAGAAAGTATGCAAATTTAATCTCTTTCAAAAGTGCCAACCATGGTTTGAGCAAGATAATTATTTCTTCATCTCCCAGTGCTCACTAGAGATCTGCTTGGAATTGTTTTCAGTCTGCCATTTTTTTTCCACAAGTCACACTAGGACATTTTCTATGTTGAAACAACCTATTAGAACAAACTTGGTTCCAAAAGTGTCACTGACTACTTATGAATAAAAGGAATTAACTATCATCCAATGTTCTGAAAAAAATCCATGTTCTATATAGCCAGGCATATGAATAATAATGTGTGCCCTAGAAAAAGGTAGGTTTATCATTTCAGTTTTGTTTTATTGCTAACAAGAAAGCTAACTTTATTCACATTGCACTTAAAATATAGATTACATTACACAATAAATATTAAAAATATATCTCAGCAGTTTTCTATTTTATGTAACCTTATTAATTTGTATATTATCTGCAAAGTACCAGTATGTCCCTCAAATAAGCTGATTTGCAGCAAAAATGTGACAAAACAACACCCTAGAATGGTGATTTAAATTTCATGGCAGATCATTTTATTTGACCTTAATAAACTACAGCTATCTGTAATACTATTTGCAGGTTGGTAGGAATATATTTGGAGGCTCAAACAAACTTTGGTTTAAATTATGTTATACTAAAAAACATAAATAAAAATCCATTTTGCATGGATGATTTATATGCAAGGATATTTCTCAAAAACCTATAGAAAGGATGCTGGATTTGTAAAATTTGATAGTGAAATGATCATATCATATATCAGATGTAAGTAATTTATTTGTTGCTTTGTTTTTTGCCTATGGTCAAGTTCTAGTAACAGGGGTCT
The DNA here is from genome assembly GCF_059756535.1 of Pantherophis guttatus. NCBI lineage: Eukaryota > Metazoa > Chordata > Lepidosauria > Squamata > Colubridae > Pantherophis > Pantherophis guttatus. The sequence goes on along the minus strand of NC_142069.1, from coordinate 71,208,818 downwards.
GACTGGTGTCAAAGAAAAATCAAATGGAAAAGAAAGATTTACTCTAAGTAGCAAGCTTACATTTAATTTGGGTAAATGAAATGATGCAAGCCCCACTAAGCTATTAATCTGAGTAGATAAATATTACTTATCTATCCAAATGTTGGTCAATTATATATATTCTACATATTTCTCTAAAAGTACCTGGTGGCCTCAAGGTAAGCAATGAAGTGAAATCAAAGATCCCAGAAGGAGTATTGTCAACAAAAAAGAGAGAATAATTATTGGCACATGATCATATATTCTACTGTAACTGGTTTTAGAAGGCTGAGATATCTTCTACATAGTTAATAATGGAAAAAATGATCCTCTGTTTAAATACTTTGATGGCAAACCAATCTAGTATGTGCATGGGATATGACAGGAATAATTTCTGAAAGTTCAAATTCCAACCTAGACTATCCTAATTTGAAATTCCAACATCAAATTGTAAGTGATATTTGAGGCCACTTTGGGATCCATGCAGGGGTGGGATCCATGCAGCAGTACCTTTACTACTGGTTCGCAACAGGAGAGCATGCACGCTTCTGCACATGTGCAGATCACTGATGATGACGTCATGGTGGGTGGGTGGAGCCTCCCACCGGTTTTACTACCGGTTCTATAGAACCGGACTGAACCAGGGGCAACCCACCACTGGATCCATGTTCCAACAAATTCCTAAAGAATTAATTCCTTCCTTCCTTCCTTCCTTCCTTCCTTCCTTCCTTCCTTCCTTCCTTCCTTCCTTCCTCCCTCCCTCCCTCCCTCCCTCCCTCCCTCCCTCCCTCCCTCCCTTTTAAGAAACCAGTACGTCTTTTAAAAAGTGGTATCACTGAAAGTGGTGGCACATCATCATATTGGTATCAGGATAACAACACAAGTTAACCATGTTTAAAATGTAGAAGAAATTTAATTTTTATTTAATAAGCAAATCTTTTAATGTGACTCAAAATACAACATTAAAGACTTTGGGGATAATTTCCTTAAAATATAGAATAGGGTTGTACACAATTTGCATGTTATTACTTGGAGTAATTCTAAGATTTACAAAAATAAAACAAAATAATGATTCTAACTGCAATGGACTGGACAGTATTTCAGATTTTTAAAAATTCTCTTCTACCTCTTCAAATGGTGATGCAGGCTACTTCTGCTGCATGCCGGGTGCCTGCAATTTGGCTCTTCAAATCTCACCAGGCTCAAGGTTGACTCAGCCTTCCATCCTTCTAAGGTGGGTAAAATGAGGACCCAAATTGTTGGGGTAATAGGCTGAGTCTGTAAACCACTTAGAGAGGGCTGTAAAGCATTGTAAAGTGGAATATAAGTCTAAGTGCGATTGCTACCTCTTCAAAGTCTGGAATAAAGTACAGTAACTATTCTGAAATCGAGGATGGTGGTGGAAAGAAGGAATAGCATTGAACAGAAATCATGGAAGGTGTGTTGCATCATTTAGAATGTCTCAAAGTACCTCGGATGCAAAATTCAGAGCAGAAACAAATTTGTACGCTGTTTAAAAAAATATTCAGAATTACAAAAAAAAAAAGAGGAGTTATCAGAATAAACTTCTGCTGAACTAAGCCAGATAAATGGATTAAAAAAAGAAAAAAGAAGATAATTTACAATATTTACAGGGAAATCCTAAACCCTGCTGGATAAGAGTAGTAAACATGGAATAGAAATGCCCTTTTCCTGGAAGGTGCATCAACCCTATGGCTAGATGTGAAGAACCGTAGAGTTAGAAAGGGTCATTTAGGTGATCAAGTCCAACCCCCTGCCCAGTGAGTAATCCAAATTAAAGCATCACTAACAGATGGCTCTCCAGCCTCTGCTTAAAAAAGCATTTAGGGAAAGGAACTCACTACCTCTTTGCATAATTGATTCTGCTGTCAAACTGCTTTTACTGTTAGGATTTTTTTTTTCCTAATTAGACTCTGCCTTCCTATACAGTAATTCCATGAACAGGTCTTATTCATGTGACATCCTTTCAAATATCTGAGGAAGGCTAATAGTTCCCTTCAGCCCTGATAATTAACACCAAATGCAGGAAATTGATGTCTCTTCATGAAACTTGTCCTTGCTCATCTTTTTTTCACTCTTCACCTGTCCCTGATTTCCTTCTTATGGCCCAATGATCAGAGTGAGATACAACAGTCAAATTGAGATTTGACAAATGCAGGGAAAAAAAAAACTGTAACAGAATGCCTCTATTGGTTTGGAAACTATGCTTCAGTTAATGCAACCTAAAATGACATTTGCATCTTTTTCAACAGTGACTGCAGACTCATATTCAATCAGCTGCTGTTCCAAAATTTTTCTCACGGTTATTTCCAAGCTTATTCTTGTAACATTTGCATTTGGTATCCCAACTGGGGAATTTTCCATTTGTATATGTTACATTTCATTGTGTCCCTCAGTTTATTTTTCAAACCTATCAAGCTAATTTTAATTTTATTTAACCCTTTGAAGGCATTAAATATCGTGCCTAATTCTGTGTTAACAGAGGATCTGATTGAATCTATCCAAGTCAGTAATAAAAATCTTAAACCAGATTGTAGGCTCAATATCTCATGACAATATGATGTGTGCAATTTTCAACCCCAGCTCATAGTAAACTTACTAGCTTACTAGCTCTAGTCATAGCAGACTTTAGCTCTACTAAATAACTCTAGTAGTTTAGAAGGTACCATGTAATTACCAGGTGAGATCTATCTCTATAGATATCTCTACTCGGCGTCATCGCCGCGGTGGTGGTTGAGACCCCTAGGCTTATGGTCATGGGGGATTTCAACTTGCCGTCCGTGGGTGAGGCATCCGAGGTGGCTCGGGAGTTCATGGCTTCCATGACAGCCATGGACCTGATCCAGTTAATTCATGGCCCTACCCACACGGGGGGAAACACGCTGGATTTGTTTTTTGTCTCTGGACAGTGGTTGAGTGATCTTGAGATAGGGGATATAGTTACCGAGCCCTTGTCATGGTCAGATCACTCTCTCCTTCGTCTTGACCTCCGAACCGCTGCACTCCGCCGCAGGGAGGCGGAGCTGGTAAGATGGTTCCGCCCCAGGTGCTGATGGAACCTGATAGGTTCCAGATGGAGCTTGGGCCATTTACTGAGGCTCTGGCACACGCCTCGGCTGGAGATCTAGTGGCCGCCTGGGATAGGGCGGCTGCTGGAGCTCTGGACTGGGTTGTGCCTTTGCGACCTCTGACCCGGCACCGATCTCATTTGGCTCCTTGGTTTACTGAGGAGCTAAGGGAGTTGAAGCACCAGAAAAGACGCCTAGAGAGTAGTTGGAGGGCCAGTCTTTCAGAATCGGACCGGACACTGGTAAGATCTCATATTAGGAATTACCTAGTGGCGATAAAAGCAGCGAAATGTAGCTATTTTGCTGCTCTTATTGCATCATCAGATAACCGCCCGGCCACCCTGTTTAGGGTGACCCGCTACCTGCTCCATCAGGAAGCGCAGGAGGACCCTTTGGAGGGTAGAGCCGAGAATTTTGTTCAGTATCTGCATGACAAAATCACTCAGATCTGGGAAGATTTGGACTCCGACTGGGTAGTCTCAGGGGGAGGGACTGGGGCAGGTCTTGAGAATGTTATCTGGGATGAGTTTGATCCTGTGACCCCTGAGGATGTGGACAGGATTCTGGGTAGACTGAACGCGACCACTTTTATGGTCTATGGTTTATTGGACCCGTGCCCCTCCTGGTTAGTGCTGGCTTCCCGGGAGGTGACGCGAGGCTGCCTCCAGGGGATTATAAATGCTTCGTTGGGTGAGGGTGACTTCCCCGCCACCTTGAAAAAGGCGGTGGTGAGGCCTCTCCTCAAGAAGCTTTCCCTGGACCCAGCAGTGTTGGCTAATTATCATCCGGTCTCCAACCTTCGTTTTGTGGTGAAGGTTGTTGAGAGTGTGGTTGCGCGACAGCTCCCCCAGTACCTGGATGAAACGATGTATCTGGATCCATTCCAGTCGGGCTTCCAGGCCTGGGTACAGCATGGAAATGGCATTGGTCGCGTTGGTTGATGATCTCTGGAGGGCTCGGGACAGGGGTTGCTCCTCTGTCCTGGTCCTATTAGATCTCTCAGCAGCTTTTGATACCATCGACTATGGTATCATGCTGCACCGGCTGGAAGAGTTAGGGGTGAGGGGCACTGTTCTATGGTGGTTCTCCTCCTTTCTCTCTGACCGGTTGCAGTCTGTGTTGGCAGGGGGGCAGAGGTCGACCCCGAGGCCCCTCGTATGTGGGGTGCCACAAGGGTCGGTCCTCTCGCCCCTTCTGTTGAACATTTATGTAAAGCCGCTGGGCGAGATCATCTGTGGTTTCGGGGTGAAGTTCCATCAGTACGCTGATGATACTCAGCTGTACATCTCCACCCCAGACCACCCCAACGATGCCCTTGAAGTGATGTCCCGGTGTCTGGAGGCCATGCAGATCTGGATGGGGAGGAAGAGGCTCAGGCTCAACCCATCCAAGACCGAGTGGCTGTGGTTTCCGACGTCCCGATATAGTCAGTTGACGCCATCGCTGACTATTGGGGGTGAATCGCTGGCCCCCACGGAGAGGGCTCGCAACTTGGGTGTCCTCCTGGATTCGTGGCTGTCTTTAGAAGAGCACCTGACGGCCGTGACCGGGAGGATTTTTCATCAGGTTCGCCTGATCTGCCAGTTGCGTCCCTTTCTGGATCGGGACTCCCTACACACAGTCACTCATGCCCTCGTCACCTCCCACCTGGACTATTGTAATGCTCTCTACATGGGGCTCCCCTTGAGGAGCACCCGGAGGCTCCAACTGGCGCAGAGTGCGGCCGTGCAGGTGGTTTTGGGAGCAACATGGCGCTCCCGTGTAACACCTCACCTGCGCGAGCTGCACTGGCTCCCGGTAGTCTTCCGTGTGCGTTTCAAGGTTTTGGTTACCACCTTTAAAGCGCTCCATGGCTTAGGACCTGGTGATTTACGGGACCGCCTACTACCACAAATAGCCTCCCACCGGCCGGTACGCTCTCATAGAGAGGGTCTCCTCCGGGTGCCATCAGCCAAGCAGTGTCGACTGGCGGCCCCCAGGGGGAGGGCCTTCTCTGTGGGGGCACCCACTATCTGGAACGAGCTCCCCCTGGAGATACGGAGGATCCCGGATCTGCGCACCTTCTGCCATGCTCGTAAGACCCTCTTATTCCAGCAAGCCGGCCTGGCCTAATTTTTCTCCCCTTTTTAAAATTTAAAATTGAAATTTTAATTGGTTTTAAATTTATTGGGATTTTAATTGTCGTGGGCCAATATTATTTAATTTGGTTTTAAATTGTTTTAACTTTTGTATTTCTGTATTTTATCTTGTGCCTGTTCACCGCCCTGAGTCCTTCGGGAGTAGGGTGGTATACAAATTTAATAATAAAACTAAAACTAAACTAAACTATAGTTTATGATAAGAGGAGAGATTACTTTTCAATTATAATAACCACAGCATTTCAGATGCATGTGTCTTTGAAATTTGAGTAGACACTAAATGCTCTTGGTAAGGAACGTCATTAAGTATTCCCAACAGTACCATTGTTAGAAAAGCATCCAAGTGTTCCAGTATAACAGGCCCCTAAGGTAATGGGCAAGTAAATGATAAAAGTATTTAAGATTGATAAAAGGAGGATGTGAAAGGTAATTATAATAGAGGCATGCATTTTCAGTTTTATCTCTTTGAATATTGTGGTCAAAGATTTTTGCTTGAGTTTCTCCAAGCTTTACACAAAGCATGGACACAAATCGGTGGGTGACCCCTCAGTAAACCAAGTTGGCTGTCATGTGTTTCTGTCAATATTAATTGGGTCAAAGCTTTTCTTATGCCAGTACTTTAAGTAGCAGAACTGTAAGCAGGTTGCAATGTATCTCCCATATTTCTATTAGTAATGATCTGAGGTTTTGCCACTCTAATGAATTCTGCACTCCCCTTTCCCGTTTAAGAGGAAAGTAGTTAGAAACTGCCTAACACTGGATATTTTATCTGAAACACTTATTAAGTCACTGGATAGATGGCTTGTGAAAATATCTTATTAGATATTTAAATGTGAATGAATCATATCATTTTGTAAGAAATTCAGAAAAACAAATGAAGTTGTGCAACAGAGCTTTTTTGTTTTGTTCCCACTTTAACTTCTTACCCTGTTCAAATATTTCAAAAATATTTGGAAAAAAATAGGATTGGAATACACAGTTGCAGCTTTGTTTATGGCACCAAGCATTTTTAAACTAAGCAACTTTCCTATCATCCATTTCCTCTAGTTTATTCATGTGAATAATATTGTTACAAATATGAATGGCTGACGTATTACTAATGTTTGAGGCCCTATTCAATCCATTCATACAATTTGTTTTGCCCAGCTTGTTCTGTTATAGTTGAATTTAATGAATTTAACTATCATCAATTTGCACTGGAATGTATAATTGTTTACACTAAAATAATATAATAATATATTATAATAAATAATACAGACATGAGATGACATCACATGACATGACATAGCATAGCACAGCATAACAATACAACACAATATAATCAGTTTGCACATTTTATTTATTGTATGTTCCAATTTGTCAATTCTGTCTTTCTATTGAAGACAAAGTAATTACAAAGTACTAACAACATATTCATATTTATAGCACTCAGTAAAATAGTAATTTAAATGGATATTGAGGGATATTATTCAATGAAATCTACCAGGTTGAAGTTCAAGGTTCAACCTGATTTGGTTGACACTTTGTGTAACCAAATACACAATAGCTGTGCTTTGGAGATAAGTAACCAGGACATTGGAAGAAGTAGCAGTTATATCATTGCCACCTCTGCCCCAGTTTATACTTTGACTTTGGACTGCTAGTATGGAGTGGAGGTTTGCTGTCAGTTTATATTCTAGTGGTTTGCCCTGTCAGTATTGGTGAGAGTGGTCTTGGAAGTTCTTTGGTTGGGCTATTTACTGTTAGTTAGTTAGTTTGGCATTTCCTTGAGGGGGTATTGTTTATTTCTTGATTGTTGATTGGATGTTAATCTTGGTGTTAATCTACACTCATCTGGGTGCTGATTTCTAATGGGAAGGTGTTTTGGTCTTTTTATCACCTTTTTTGGCTCATCTCTTTTACATAATATGTAGATATTGTTTATGTCTATATATCTATTGATGGCTAATTTGTCAGAGTGCCAGGTTTCTAGAAATTTTCTAGCGTTTTTGGATTTGGTTCAGTCTGGGATGGTCACAGTTTTGTCAATTGAGACTATGATTGAATCTGTCCATTAATTGTGAAATTAAAGAGTTTTCATCATGTTTTATGACTGCTATGGTAGTTGATGTTCATGGATGCATTCTGCTAGTCTTCTGCCTGTTTGTCCTCAGTAGTAGCTGTTGCAGTCATTATACTGTATGTTGCAGATGACTCCTATTTTTTCTTCTGCTGCTCAGTCTTCAACCACATGGAATCAGTGTAGCACACAAACCAACTAAAGCCTTTTAAAACATCCGAAGTAAACCAAAAGATTCAACAGCCCCAGAATATAAACTGAGAGGAAACCCCACTCTTTATTACCACTTATGATGTCACCTAGTTTGAGTAATGAACTGTCTGCAAGAAAATAACCAAGCTTAAAGAACACCAAGGATCCCTAGGTAACATTATCACTGCTTTATCAGTAGATGGATATTTACAAGAAAGGAAGAAGTGGCATCTCAATGTACATAAAGCTGCAAAATATCAGCATCTTTCAAAAGGTGTAACAATGCATCCAGATTCATTTTGAGTTGTTCATTTTGGTTTTTCTCTTGCTTTTTCTTTAAGTCATCAAAGGTTAATGAAGAACATAAAAGCAACAGCAGCTGGAAATGACATAATCTACTCTTTGCCCTAGAGAGAATGAGAGTAAGTTTTTAAGTCATAAGCCCATGGGGAGACATACAGTGCTTATAAAATACAAAGTTACAAATGAAAAGTTGTGCAGTTAATTAAAGGCAGTCTTTCTGTATAAATAGGAATTGTACTAATGGATAATTGGGGTCATTGTGACGAGAATTTAAACATTAACGTGTGCACCCAGTTTTATTTTCACAGAGGAAATAAAGGTGACCATGCTCAGCAAAAACTGTATGTAAGATGAAAGGTAAAGACTCCCTTAAATCAGATTAAACTCCTGGTGATGGCATTTATGCAATTTTATTATCAACATTACCAAAATGTGGTTCCATTGCCACTGGCTGCTCCTCCTCCTTTTTAGTTCCTTTAACTGCAGAACTGAGATAACTCCCAGCTTCTCATTTTATCTCCTCTGTCAATTTGTTTGTCTCTTAATAAAAAAAAGGGGGGGGGACTATAGAGAAAGAGAGGTTAAAATGTCTGTTTGCTATTTTCTTTCTTTATTCTTTTATGAGTTCATGTGCTCTTGTTCAAACTAATTGTCAGCTGAAGTGAATATTTGGAGATGATGCAGTATCATTATTGTTTTTGATTGCAATGTTCAGATGCTGTGATTTTCCTGGATTTACAAAGATTAGAATCATTCCTGCTAACATTCTATGGAAATGAAAGTTGGACTGAAGAATCAGGATAGAAAGAATATTGATGCTTTTGGAATTTCATGTTCATTCTTCAAACTCCTGAGAATAGAATTGGACAGAAAGCAAACAAATGGATCATTAAACAAATCAGCCCAGGAATTCTGACTAAAGTCACAAATGACCAGGCTCAAATTATCTAATTCAAATACATTATGTGACGAACTAGCTGACTGAAGAAGCTGGAAAAGGCGGACGTAAAGAGAAAGTGAAGATAACCAAAACAAGGTGGAGAGAGCAAGTTGTAGTGAATAAATTGTTATAATATCTGAACGACTAGATTAAGAACAGAAAAAAATCTATGTGGTTACTGAGAGTACACACATGAACACACAATATGTCAATTTGTCATTAGGGATTTTACTTCACAAACAATATTTCAATGTGCTATTTAAAAGGTGATGCATAATATTGGACAATGGAAAGACATTGTCATGTTTATTTTACCAGGAATAATTTTTACAATGTTTGCTATAGCTGAAGGTCACCACAAAGTAACTCAGTGTAATCAGAGCAGAATTGTGCTGGGAAAAGATCCTAACCTTAAAGTATAGACCATTTATTCAGTGATTAATGGGGTGATATTCTTTACTGATTCACTCTGATTGTATATTTTCAACAACAAGGATTTTAATGCAGTTATTTACTTTCTGTACACCGTGCTAAAAATATTTATTTTACACATTAGTTAGCTATGCTCAGGCTTTATTCATGATCTTTGTGTAACCAAACTCAAAGAGGAAATATTAAAGACTTGGAAATTAAATTTAAAATCTATCTGTCATAAATGTCCCTGTCATAATATTTCTCACATAAACCCTGTAAGAAATTGGGCCTGTTGTCTTTCTACATAAAAACAGCTGAGCATCTGAAGCATCTCTTTCTTTGTAACATGATGGAAAATCAAATCAGTGGACAGGGCTATTCAGATTAAGGACCTGAAAGACACACAAGAGCTTTTGAAATGGTCCCTTATAATTTAAGCAAGTCTTAGTTCAGTAATTAACGGCAATGATAAAGAAGAGTATATTCTTTACCATTTGATTGTTTAATTATGATTATCTATTTTAGATTGAAAATGTGAAATGAAATATGATAAGAAGTCCCAAACAATTTTACTAAAGGAAAATCAAAATCATACTAGCAAAAACTTTTAGTGGGTTTTGCTTTTCTATATAAACCTTTGTTGGGAAGCAAGGCTGAAACTAATTAGATGCCCTCTAGAAGTAGGAACTTGTGTTCAAGTGGTGTGTAGCAAAGGGGATTTTGCATTAGAAAGGATGGGTTCTAATGAGGTTAATGAAGGAAAGACATTCCTTCACCATGTAGTCTAATCTTGTTGATATAGCTTGTTAGTGTGATTGATTAATGAACTGTTTAAATAACCTGTTTTATAAACTTTATGATACTTTTTTATTGTATCATTATACATTTTACTCCTGTTCTTATCAAATCTATACCACAAATTTAAGGTCCTAACCTTAAAGTATAGACCATTTATTCAGTGATTAATGTGGTGATATTCTTTACTGATTCACTCTGATTGTATATTTCCAAGAACAAGGATTTTAATGCAGTTATTTACTTTCTGTACACCGTGCTAAAAATATTTATCTTACACATTAGTTAGCTATGCTCAGGCTTTATTCATGATCTTTGTGTAACCAAACTCAAAGAGGAAATATTAAAGACTTGGAAATTAAATTTAAAATTTATCTGTCATAAATGTCCCTGTCATATTTCTCACATAAACCCTGTAAGAAATTGGGCCTGTTGTCTTTCTACATAAAAACAGCTGAGCATCTGAAGCATCTCTTTCTTTGTAACATGATGGAAAATCAAATCAGTGGACAGGGCTATTCAGATTAAGGACCTGAAAGACACACAAGAGCTTTTGAAATGGTCCCTTATAATTTAAGCAAGTCTTAGTTCAGTAATTAACGGCATTGATAAAGAAGAGTATATTCTTTACCATTTGATTGTTTAATTATGATTATCTATTTTAGATTGAAAATGTGAAATGAAATATGATAAGAAGTCCCAAACAATTTTACTAAAGGAAAATCAAAATCATACTAGCAAAAACTTTTAGTAGGTTTTGCTTTTCTATATAAACCTTTGTTAGGAAAAGTGCAAGGTTGAAACTAATTAGATGCCCTCTATTAGTAGGAACTTTTTATTTCACTAAAAGGCTGTTAAGACAAGGATAGAAGAATTAAAGTTAAAAGGGTCATGGGAGGACTTTCAAAACACTAATCAATTTCAAGGTTGTATGCTCTTCTGTGACACCCATGCAAGTTGACAGAGCCTGGCCTTCAATCCTATATCTTCTGGATTTGTATGCTCAGTGTAACTAGCCATTAAACATTTAACTTGAATGTTTAATTTCAACTATTCTGTACACATTTTTTTTTATCCAAAGGTTTTGTAACATTTTTATTACAGCCAAGGCCAATAACTCTACCAAAGCTAAAAAGCCCAAACAATGATGCAGAACACAAGAAAATAGGCAGCAACATAAAGGGATCAGAAAATTATGACTATGACTGGCAGGATGACTGAAGTACCAATTATACTGACATATCCTTGGTGTCACTTGTCTCGTTCCGCAAAATGGAAAATGTACTAAAGTTCTAAGTACTGCCAAGCTATGTGTCATGAACTACGAGTCATGCCCAAAATTAATCTGGGGGACATGGGAATTTTACTAAAAAGGTTTTAGTGAAATACTACAAAGGTCTCCAAAACATTTATAACAGACCAAAATATATTCAAATATTCTGATTGCCCCTGAGCCATAAAGGCTCAAATACTCTTTGTGTGGAATCTTAAGTGGAACAGTTGGAAAAACATTAAAATTAACCATGGATATGAATGAATTTAGTTTTTGTGAGTAATTGCTGATGGACTGGCAGATCTTTTGCATGCAGATTCAACTGACCTACTTGGAAATAATAAGACATAAAATACTAGATTCTTTAGTAAAATCTTCCACCAAGAAGCTGTGTTTTCATTTATAATTTGGATTGAATTTCATAATAGTTCATTGGCTCTGTTTTGAAATGACACTTTGACCCCTTTTTCAATCTATTTTAAACTGGATACAGTGGATGGATTAAGAAGCAAGCCTTTGGGATACTGTAGGTCAGCCTTTCCCAATTACCAGAAGTGTGGACTTTGGCTCCCAGAATTTTCCATAACAGCCATTAGAACTATCTGTGGTCGACTGAATCTGTCTTCATGCTGTAGAGGTGACATTAAATCATCTTATTGAGAGGCTGAGAAGGGATACACATTATCTCAATGAGGCAGATTACTTTGCTGCCTTAACTCAGTACTGTGTAACTCAAAGAAGCAATAGAAGAGATTTCTGGGCATTTCCAAAATCTCTTTGGTATTGGAATTATATAAGGAGGCTCCAGTTACTATCCCTTGAATTTTCATAAGTGGCAGAAAGAATAGCTTTATAAACTTGGAACTCCATTGCTTTATTTATCTTCTAAAATATTATATAAGTTTTCAACTTAATTGGGTTTGAGCAACTTTTAGGAACTGCTGGATACATATGAAACTTCCAGAGCATATGATGGCTATGCTATAAAAATTGGTGTCATTGTCCTTGTCCTTTGGCAATACGATGTCTGATTAGTATAGATGAGTCTATTTACAAATAAAGTATTGGGTTGTAACAAGTTACCATTGTTATTTCTGAAGAAAAGTATATACTTAAATAAATATGAATATGAAAGGTATAAAGTAAGTTCAGAGGTATTGAAAATAATGATATGGTGAAGGCCGATGCTTTGCTTTATAGGATGTCAGCTTTTTAATTATTTTTTAAAACATTAAAGTAATATTCAATTAAAGCTAAGTGGGACAGGATGCTACCTGCTGCTATAATGATAGTCAAGGATGCAGCTTCCTCCTGATCCTAATGATTTTTTTCTTCAAAAATAGCTGGAATTTTTCCTTATCACCAAAAATTCATCACATGGCATGTATTACTAAATATGCATCCAAAAATATCCCACAATACATTGTTATAGAATAGTCTAAGAATATATATTATAAGCATAGGATATATATTTTTTCCAATCTCACACACAGGAACACACATACCCAAATTTATCATTCAATATATATATCTAAATAAGAATATATTGTATACAAGACTGAACACTATGGCTACATCTGGCTCAAGTCTTTTGCTTTTTAGAGTTCCTGTGTTTATCAGTGGCTGAAATAAATTCAGTGGGATTTACTTCCATTAGTTTTGCATTTGGATCAAGACATTATTATAATACTTTATGATTCAAATGTGTATTAGTTTTCCCTGCAAAATCTATTGGCTAATCTTAAATTTTATTTGAGACGGTGGATCTTCTAATTTTTTTCCCAAGTGATTTACTCTTAAGTGTAAATATATGGCTACTGCATTTTATTTGTGTTCTGATTTAAATAAGGAAGAAAAGATGTATTTTAAAAATCTTATTTAATTTTTTTAGGGCTGTTTAAAAACCCTATAAGTATTTTAATGGGTTTAGAATGGTGTGTATGTAGGGTATAAATCTTCAGAGAAGACTCCATGCTTAGCCTTTGGCTTATTCATCAGTAAAAAGCAGCTGAGAAAATGTAAATGTGTGATCAAAAATAGAATCTGATACAGCAAAGTAGAATGAGTTTTAGGGCTGCACATTTGTCTGCTAAACTTTTGAGGGAACAGACAACAACTACAAATACCTTGTTTATTTAACCTGGGTGGGAGGAAGGTTGGTTTTGATAGCTCTTCAAAATGTATGTATTATAGGCTTTTTAGTTCTGCCTACTTAAAGAACATCAGTCCAAATAATTTTAGGATCCTAACTAAACAGCAGTCTGGTCTAGTTTATTGTCAACTGTTCTGCAGTTCTAATTGAATCAATTTGTAAGTGATTTGTGGTGAGCAATTACATGCAGATTGTATACAGCAATGCCAGAAATCTACTGGAGCATTAAAAAGGAAATCCTCTAACCTTAAAGAAGTTTTAATGTTGTGTAATCTACAAATAAAGTTGAAAGAATGAACTGCAATGAATAGATATAACCTCAGTCTAATACCAGAATTAGGGTTGTTATAGTGTTTCTCTAGAAGCAAATAGAAGTTGCCAAGAAATTTTCTATACCACACTGAAGGGGGCAACAAATACTGCGATAAAGCCAGATGAGATAAATCTAATCACATGCTGATACAATTTTTCACTTGTCTTGGGACCATTGTAATTGCAGTTACTTTTGGTTTTAACTAGCCAAGTTTCTGGTGTTCTTTTCTTTTGTGCATGTGTTGTTAAACTTAACAAAACATAGTGTGATTTAGTGCTTATTTTGCCCACTGATATACTGAATACATGTACTGTAAGCAAATGTACACTTTCTTCTCCCAGAGTTTATTTTCCATTAGAGAAATAGAAATGAGATGGGACCTTTCAGGCTTTTCATAACTTATACTTCCTTACTATTATGCATTTCTACTAGAGACCTTCACTTTGAGACTTAAATGCTGGTGAAACTATTTTAATTTTGTGAAATCTTGAAAATGAGAACCAGTTTGCCCTAGTGGTTAAAAGTACTAGACTAGAGATTGCAAATTCTTAGGCATAGAAACCAGTTATTCTTTCTCAGCCCTGGGAAAAAAAGACAGGAGCAAATTACACACTAATCAGTAATGGGTTCCACTTACCTTCGCTACGGTTCAGAATCGTGAGCACACACGTGTGTGCGCTTGCTTCACTCATGCACGGTGCTTCTGTGCATGGCGAACCAGTAGAAACCCACCACTGGCGCTAATGTGCTCCAAGAAAACTGCATGGAGTTGTTTATACAACCACCAGAAGTCAAGCATTCCTCAACAAAAAACAAAACAAGCAAACAATTTTGAAGGCGCACAATACAGTAATATTATCAAGCAACTTTGTTTCAGAACAGAAATTCAGATCCCATGCACACTATTAAATGCCTTGTATATTATTTATCCATTCTTTGTAAAGAATTCATGTTTTGCTCTCCAAGTATGTGGGGAATTCCTAACACTTTGGAAGACAGACTTACGATTCAGAAGGATCTTGACAGACTTAAACATTAGATCCTATCCAAAAAGATGCAGCTCAGCGGTGAGAAAAGTAACCAAATGTACAAGTACAGGAGAGCCTATATTTGGCTCAACAATCCTGCCTGGGAGAGGGATCTAGGTTTCTTGGTGGAGTACCACTTAAGTATAAGTCAACTATGTGCTGTAGCTCTAAAAAGGCCAAGGCTTTATACTGAACTGGTAAGACCACACTTGGAAAACTGCATCCAGTTCTGATCACCATGATGCAAAAAAATATGCTGGCTCCCCAGAACAGGGGCGGTTTTTTTTTTTCAAATTCATGGTATCACAGCGGCATCACGTGATGTATCAGGACTTTTTTTCCCTTCGCTAAACTGGGTGTGGTCACGGCCAGTGTGTGATGCATACAGCCCACGGGCCACAAATTTGATAGTCCTGACCTAGAAAGAGTGCAGAGTCTAGCAGCAAAGCTGTTAAAGAGTAGGGAGGAAGCTAAATCATTGATGAATAGCTAAGAGAACTAGGTATGTTTAGCTTAATGAAGAGAAGGCTTAGGAGAATAATGAAACCCATCTTCCAATACTTAAAGGGCTGTTACAGGGAAGAGGGAGTCAATTTATTCTTCATAGCACCTGAGGGCAGGACTAAAGCAACTGATGAAAGCTCATCAGATCCAACTTGGATTTAATGACAATGAAAATGATTAATCAGTGGAATATCTGGCCTCCTGGAGTTGTAGGTGCTCCATTGCTGGAGGTTTTCAAGAAAAGATTGAACAAATATTTGTCTTGGATGGTATAACGCAGGAGTGAAATCCAGAAGGTTCTGACAGGTTCTGAAGAACCAGTAGCAGTAATTTTGAGCAGCTCAGAGAACCGACAAATGCCACCTCTGGCTGGCTCTGGAATGGGATGGGAATGGAAATTTTGCAATATCCTTCCCTCAGGAGTGGGGAGGGAATGGGGATTCTGCAGTATCCTTCCCCTGGAATGTGGTGAAAATGGAGATTTTGCAGTATCCTTGCCCTGCCACATCCACCAAGCCACACCCACCAAGCCACGCTCACAGAACCGGTAGTAAAAAAATTTGGATTTCACCACTGGTATAAGGACTCTTGTCTTGGGCAGATGTTCAATTAGAAAACTTCCAAAATCCCCTATAGCTCTATAATTCTATGATTAAATATAGATGTTATTATTCCAGTCCTCTAAATATTTATTCTGGGTTTAATAGTCGGTGTAGTCCAGTTGCACATGGGCATCCCTGGATTGGTGAAGATTGCTTTATAAAATTCCCTGGTGGCTAGTCCCCTTAAATACTGTATGTTCAGTAGAAAGTGTCTGATTTTCTCCATCTCCATAGAAGAAAAAGAAAATAATCATTCAGATCACAAAAGCTAAGAAACATTTTTTTGCTAGCCATTTAATTTACTTCTCATACACCAAGCTCTTTCCATTAGTGTTGTCTATTCCAGATCCCAACACTTTGAAATGCCATTGTTGACTTTTTCTTTGTAAAAATTAATTTCCACGAAGCAATTGGGACATTCTTATAATGTCACAAAATGTGTTGTTGCAGTGTTATAATGTAGCAACCCCTCATCGACAACCTGATTGATTTTGTTTGCCAAGTGAGTTATTTTATTACTTTCAGAACCTTAGCAAAGGCCTCTCAAATCAGTAAACAAAAATATAGTAAACATAGTCCACCACGGATGCAGGAGGCAGCCATTTTTCTCCTAATAACGTTAAAAAGGTGGTTTGGGTTTTTTTCCCGTCCAGGAATGAAGGTAAAATGTGGCTAAATTCTTTTGGATGCTGTGGTATATTTTCTCATTCCATACTAATTCCTCATTTCTGCTGAGTGTTATTTGGCAATGTATCAGAATGCGTGCAGGCAATGATTCAGATATCCTATTGTGAGTGAGTCCATCTGTTTCCTCCATAGGTCTTAAGTATTTGATCCTTCCCAGGCTGCTTTGCTCTTTAGAAAAGACATAGACAGATGTTTTGTTTTGTTTGATAGGTTAAAAAAACAAAGAAGGGGGTAGCGCAGGACTGAATGGACCATCTGCACTTAGGCAAATTTCATTCAGCATCATCAAGTGTATAATTCTCTGGACAGAAAACATTGGCCCACATTTCTATGCTCTGACTATTATTTTAACCTTTCAATAGGCAAATATTCTCCAAAAATGAAACATATTCTGTCTATCTGGGAATTGCTGGGCTAACCTACAACATGAGCATGACTTGAAATGATACCTTAGAATACAAACTAAGTGCACTTTCCTATGTGACAAAATTTTAAGGAGAAAATAAGGTGGTGGGAAGAGAATCTCAAAGCCCAAATCTGAGTTAGAATGAGACAATGTTTATTTATATGTGCTATTGTCAGTGTTCATTTACTCATCACAGCTGCTTGGTAAAAGAGACAACATGTTTTTAAGAAATCTTTGGAAAATAAGAATTAACTTTTATAAGCTGCTAATTAAGGATAAGGATGAAAATAAGAAAATGGCAAAGACCAAAATAACATAAAAATACCTATCAGCTAAATAAAACCAATCTTTATACGGAGCAGAACATATTGTACAGAGGTAAAACCAAATAAGGCTGCAGCTGGAAATAGTATTCAATTCATGACTTGGAAGGAAAGAAAACAGAGAAACATTTTCTAGAAATTCTGTCAAATATAATTGCTACAGTTTTAGAAATAATATGGCGGATCAAGCAATTATGTGATCACTTCATCAAACTAGACATGATTGGTTTAAACCAAAGGTGTGAATACATAAAACCACTCTTCATGATGGAGACATTCTTATAATTAGACTGTAATTATCTTCACAGTAATTGTGAAGCACATAAAAGAGTTGATTAAAATAATAATAATGAAAATAATATTCTCTGTTGCACAAACCATAGCTGATTATCATTCATTGCTTGTTAGTGTTGTGTTACCGTGGCATTATTTCATACCCCTTTATGAAATTTGTGCTCATGTGTAAAAATTAAATTACTTTATTTCTTGAAATTAAACATTCTTTAATTATTTAAACAAGTACCTCTTTTGATTTCAGGTCACAACCTGGGAGGCCCTGATTGAATACATACTTATTAGAACTAGTAAGAGGTGGTGCTGGAAAAATGCTGTTTAGATTTCCAGACAAGTTTGGATTAGTTGTAAACTTATTGTGAGTTACGGCACAGCAATGTTTGCTTGGGCTTCTTCAATTTGATGTGAACAAGTCACATATACGTAGCACCTAAAGAAGGGCAGAGTTTTGATTGCATAGTTGGGGCCACCATTTTGTCTGTACTCTATGGCCACAGCTGTATGAATTGGAATCTTACGTCTTTCATTTTACATCTCAGTAAACCACAGCTTAAATGTACATGGCATGTAAACATGGCCATAAAATGTAATACATTCCCTAACATTATACAATTCCCGAATAATAAGTAGCGGCTGATTATACTGTGAAATAAATTTTTTATCACAGCCAAAGGCCAGCAAGTTAAATAGTCTTCGAGCATTAAAATCTCTAGACAATAAGTAATACATAATAAAACTTTGCTACAACTGTTGAGAAAGATCAGTTCCCAGTTTTGCTGATAATGCCGGATTATCTATTGGCAAATCCTATATGCTGCTGCACAAAATTTTCATATTTCATTAGTTATGGTAGGTTGACTCATCATAAGTAGCAAGGTGGACAGAAATTAATCTGGGGGCCTTGAAAATTACTAACAAGTATATAATACATTTGCTGAAAAAATAATTATATAAATTGCACAATAGCAGAACATTCCTAACTATTTTGACCATGCCCGAGTCAGTAGGAAACATTTATGTTTTATAGGAGGAACTTGTTAAATCTGTTTTTTTAAAAAGCAGATTTAGGAATTGATAAAGGGACTGAGAGAAGAGTCAGCGATGGTTTTGCAATTCCAAGTCACAGAGATATTTGGTTGGCTGTGGGTTTCAATTTAGACACAAATTCTGGTTGTAATCTAATTCTTAATTTAGCAATCCCTGAGCTGGCCAAGGGCTGTGCTGAAGCCCTGTCCTAGTGCCTGGAGACCATGTAGGTCTGGATAAGAACTCTGACTTAGATGTATGAGATGACCAGGCTGAATTTGAGGGCAGGATCAAATGGGTAATCAATTTGGAATTGGTCTGCTCCCACAAGAGACCTAAATGCAGCCCCCACCCCCAATTTCTGCTGACTTTTATCTAGCTCCCATTTGCCTTGACTGTTAGTAGATCAGATTCTTGTGTATAGGTAGCATGTAATAAACTTGGAGTGCTTTGAACTAAACTCTTGTTCCTGGTTATTTGTGTCTAACATTAACCCTACTAAAACTGAGTTAGTGGATCTTAGGACATCCCCTCAATCCAAGAATTTTTCATCTTTAACCTTGGATTGTACACTTCTTCAATCAAGAACAGTATGCAATCTGGGAGTTGTTTCAGATTGACAGTACCTGCTCAAAGAGCAGGTGGCAGCTGTGGCCAAGGAAGTCTTTGAACTCTGATTTGTCTGCCAGTTGTACCTTTTATGCATTATCCACATCATGACTCAACTACTGTAATGCATTCTACATGGGCTTGCTCTTAAAGACCACTCAGATTACTTAGTTGGTCCAAAATGCAGCAGTGGGGATAGTCACGGACATGCCCTGGTCTGCCCATGTGACATCTTTGTTTTTGAACTATAAAAGTTGCCAGTTGGATTCCTGGTGCAATTAAAGGGACCTGTTGTGTTTACAACCAATAAAATTCTCCCTGAAATAGTGTCAGGTTATTTGAGAGACTAGCTGTCACCCTTATAGTATGAGCTGAAAGAAACTATGCATTAAGGTTCCTTTCATTAAACAATGCCATTTATCAGAATCTAAGAAGCATGCCTTTTCTATTGTGGTTTCTGCCCTCTGGAATAAGTCATCCCTCTCCCCAATATCTATGTGGCTCTTACCAGATATTCTGGAAAGAGAATGAGATATGCCTGTTTTCTCAGACCTTGGGTTAGGTGCATGGATCCCCTTAGTGGAAGACTGTTTAAATGCATTTTTATTGAGTAGATGGTATCATTTTGTTTATCTATATAAACAAGACTGAGTGGCTGTGGTTTCCGACATCCCGATATAGTCAGTTGGTGCCATCACTGACTATTGGGGGTGAGTCATTGGCCCCCACAGAGAGGGTTTGCAACTTGGGTGTCCTCCTGGACTCACATCTGTCTTTGGAAGAGCACGTGACGGCCGTGGCCAGGGGGACTTTTTATCAGGTTTGCCTGATTTCCCTTTTTGGATCGGGACTTGTTAAATACGGTCACTCATGCTCTCGTTACTTCCCGCCTGGACTACTGCAATGCTCTCTACATGGGGCTCCCCTTGAGGAGCACCCTGAGGCTCCAGCTGGTCCAGAACGTGGCCGTGCAGGTGGTTATGGGAGCGACGTGGCGCTCCCATGTGACCCCCCTCCTGTGTGAGCTGCACGGGGCTCCCGGTGGTCTTCCGGGTGCGCTTCAAGGTTTTGGTTACCACCTTTAGAGCGCTCCATGGCATCGGACCGGGGTATTTACGAGACCGCCTTCTGCTACCAATAGCCTCTCACCGACCAGTACACTCCCATAGAGAGGGGCTTCTCAGGGTGCCGTTGGCCAAACAGTGTCGACTGGTGGCCCCCAGGGGGAGAGCCTTCTCTGTGGGGGCACCTACCATCTGGAACGAGCTCCCCCCAGAGATACAGAGGATCCCAGATCTGCGCACATTTCGTCGTGCTCTCAAAACTTTTTTATTTCAGCAGGCTGGCCTGGCCTAACTCTCCTCTTTTAAATTTTTAATTCGTTTGATTTTATAAATTGGGTGTTTTAATCTGTGTTTCGACCAAAATATTTAATAATTTTAAGGGACTTTTAATATTTGTATTATCTGTATTTTATCTTGGCTGTTCACCGCCCTGAGTCCTTCGGGAGTAGGGCGGTATAGAAATTTGATTAATAAATAAATAATAATAAATAAATATGGTAGTGTGTTTTTAATGTTTTCAATTGATTTTTTTTGAACTTCCCAGGGTCATTCTGGCACCTAAATCCAATAAATATTATTAATTAACTAATTAGTTTATTGGCTAAATAAAATAAACAGATCTAAGAATAAAATATAGGTTAGCAATAGCACTCAGACTTATATACTGCTTCATAGTGCTTTATAGCTGTCCCTAAGTGGTTTACAGAGTCAGCATCAGTTGCAGGTTCCTCCTGGTTCGGCCCAGTTCCGCCGAGCCAGTAGCGGTGATGATATGATGTCACTGAACCGGTTCTGCCCCTCTCCCTCAGACAGGATCTAAGTCCTGCAGTGGGTTGAGTCAGCCTCCAATACTGCATTCTAATCACTGCATTATCACAGCTCTATTTTGCTAGATTTTCCAAGATAGAATAATTGTAATAGAGAGCTACAATATTAGAACAATTAATATGCTGTAATAAATGAGAAAGCACATTTTTCAATCAGAAAATAAAGTTGATTTTGTAATGAAACTTGATCATAATTACTGTATTTAATTATTATATTTTCCTCCCAGTGGGAATTGGCCTGTATCCTGTCTTGGTTTTTATCATCTCTGAATTTAAGACAGTGTCTTTATTTTGTTTCTAATAAGTGCTGGGGTTCACACATGTCATTAATTCATAACATGCATTGTTTAGTTTTGGCTCAGCAGAATCCATCCAATTATGATTTACTTCAATGAACCGTGATTAAACTAACTGCTGAAAAGAAAAGAAAAACATTCACATCATTCCAACTAAAGTCAAAGTGTGTATTATTAAGAACAATTAGCTTTGAAAATTATGTTGGTATTTGTGACATAATTGAATGTTGCCTTACATCCGAAGTTCAAAATGGTTTGTATACGATTAAGTTTGAAAAGAGATACTTCAGACTAAGTTTCAACATTTTTGTAACACTTTATTTTCTCCCCAATAGTTGAAATTAAAAAAAAAAAAAACTGCAAGAATTTCAGATTTTATTTTTTGCAAGAAAACCCTCCCTAATTAGGAACAAAGGAAAAAGTATGTGTATCCATATAAAAATAAAGGTTAATTGTTCAAGATTGATTTGTGCATCAGTGAGCAATCATTTTTCTAGAATCTGAAAACAGCAATTATTGCATATTTGCATAACAGAAATGATTATTCTTTGAGGAAAACTAATGAGGACATACTGCCACAGTAGATTTTTTTATTCCAACCTATTATTGGCTATAAATTTTTATACTGTTTTATTTAGAGTTGGCTTTCATGGTTCTATTATCTTTGAAAATAATATGCTGCCCTTTCCAAATTTTAAATCAGCTATATGAGACTTTGATTTTCTACAGTGCTGCTTGAGAGATGGAGATAGCAGGTTGTATAAGAGCTAATGAACTAAATGTTCAATAGTTCATCACCTTGGTTTTGTACCAAAAAACATTTAGAGATATGGTTGCAAGATCTGCCTTTAGCTGATAGAATGAAATACGCAAAACATTCAGACAACTCTTTGCTACAGAGAAAACATTAGTATGCCTAAAAGTGGGGAAAATAGTACAGAAATGCAAAAAGTGTGAACAATCTTCTTGTGGTGCCCAGATCTCCAGATTTTTAGGAGCAAAATGAATGACTTAAGCCCTGCTGGTGTTTTTACTCTTTAAACTCAAAAAATCTGCCTCAAAATTAATCCCACTTTGGTTTTGATTCTACCCATTTTAAAGTGACATACAATTTGAAGCTAATTTGACTGGTGAATTAATAAATTGCCTTTTCTTTAGTGTAAGTTGCATAGTAGTTACAAAGATGTGTTTGCAATACTATTAGTAACAGACAATTGTTTTTTTTTACTAACATACTCAGACAGTAGCCTACTATCCCCAATCCACTCAGCTGTTATTTAGTCAAAACAAGAAATTTCCTTTCATATTATTCTGGTTTTAATGGTTGATGGCGATTGTACTATGAATGTTTTTTAGTGGAAAACAGCAGAAAATATATTTATAATGTACATGAGATATCCGCGACTCTTCTAAATATCATAATGTTCATGAAATGTCTTGGACTATTTCCAAGTCATTAAGAAGAGTTAGGAGACGAGAAGACTTCTCTAATCTATACAGCTTAAATCATTTTAAAACAATTTAAACCCAAATCACATTTTAAATGAAAATGCAACAACTTGCATTTAAGTAAGGTTACATTGGAGATCAATCTGCAATGAATAGGCAATGAGCTTTACTTGAGGAAAAGCCTTGTAAGTCCATTATTGATGGAGACCTTGACTGGATATATTAAAATACAATTGCTTCTTCTAATTTCTGAAATGCCAGCATTGTTAATGACTGTAAAAAAAAAAAAAATAGGGGTGGTTTACAGACACACTATATCTGGAAAGTTGACCAAAGAGAAATAGTTGACCTCTATTAACAATCAGATGAGTAGGGGTCAGTAATTCATAAAGATAATTTGATCTCTGTTTCTGGAGTACTGTGTGGGTCAATGGAATATTTCATAAGCAATGGAAAATGTTGAGTGATGATAATCAGTGCAGCAAGATAGAATTAGGGTCATTTATTTGCGCTCCTTATAATCAGTCAGAATCTAAGGTACTAAATTCTTTACCAGCTGCATATAGCAATCGTACAAGTTGAAATGTCAGCAAGAAAGGCATTTGTATGTGGCAGACTGTCAAAGAAATTAGAGTGAGTGCTATCTGTGGGAGTCTGAAATGACCACCTAAAATTCTTCATTTATTCATTAGGCAACGATTTTAATGCAGCTTACTTCCCAAAGTTTTCCTGTTGTTGAAGCTTTTTCGAAGATGCCTCAGGGTGGAAAGGATTTTTTATGTAACTTGGATATGTATTTGGTCCTCTAACTTGCTTCTAGAAGTAGCTGCTCATTAGTAGCCACTGCTAATGAGAGAACTTGCTGGTAGCTTAGCAAGCTGCCCGTTTCCTTAGCATTTGTTGATGTGGCATATCACACTTCCAGTGGAACCTTGGTTTCTGATAATAATAGGAAAATTTTGTCTGGAGCTCATAACACTAAATTCAAAAAGGGATGCCATTTAATTTTTAACCGTCTTGAGTGTTAAATTAATTGCAGTTTAATGCAGTTGAGGTTTTAAAGGAGTTCCTTTGCTGAAGTTGATTTACATTCAAATATAAAACTTATACAGACAAACAATTGGTACCGAAAGGATGAATCTATTCTTTTTTAACCAACTTTGCTGCTCAGTGATTAATCCTATCTATCAAAAAATAGATTTAGCACATTTATTTATACACTAATTATGGAAACATTTCATGAATCTGGAGAGGCACTTTAATGATGAGAGTGAGCACAATAATTGTGCCAGATCAGTGGTGAGATTCAGCCGGTTCTCTCCGGATCGTGCAAATCAGTTGCAGCGACTGCGGGAGGCTCCGCCCACCCGGCAGGACGTAATGCGCGACTACTGCGCATGCACAGAAGGCCATGCACATGCACACGCACGCTCACATTTGACAACTGGTAGGGAAGGTAAGTGAATCCCATCTCTGTGCCACATGCAGAGATGAAAAAATAATGTTAGCATGATGGCAGTGAAAAATGTATTGTGATATCACACTTATTTTACAATGCAAAATTTTATGAGAAATTGAAAACTTAATCTCACAGCATAATCAACCAATTTACATTAAAATTTAACACCAAATAATTAAAGTGAAAAGTCCCTTTTGCAATTTACAGCATCTAACTTTTTGTAAGAGATTAGTGTAGCACAGTTCTTTTAGAAAAATGGAGCCTTTGAAAAGTAGAGATATAAAGAAAGCAATATGCATCATGGATTTCTTTAACTTCAATATACCATGATCTACTAAAACATTATTCATTGGAAAGCAAAAATGGACAGAGTTTAATGCCATTTGTGGTTGTCTAGAGACATTTGTAAAAAGAATGGATAATTTTTGTAAAGCTACAGACAATCACTCAAATCTTTTTGGAAAGTTGGATTTTAAAATATGTGTTAGGATTAACTTGTGTATATGTTTGTATTTTTGTGTATGTTTGTGCATGTGTGTAGCATTAAATATTTACAAATTTATATGCCAGAATGGGACACATAAAACACATAGCTCTGTTATCCTGTGAAAACAAGCCAAATATATGGTCCTAGTTAAAGCAAGGGACAGAGAAAAACAAGTAAGTTCAAAAATTAGGCTAGAGATATTAACCACATGATTTTCAGTTCAAAGTTTTCTCCAAAATGGAGGTATTAGATTAGATTCACTGCAAAGTAACAGTTATTATTGGTGCAAAATTATGCACGAACAGAAACAATTGCTTGCTTTTCAAAACTCAAAAAACATAAAGGTCATTAGCCCCAATTATTTCTTGTCCAAGCTAAATAGGAACGTCCTTGATTGGCAGAGGTGATGAAATAAAAACAAAATGTTTCCACTTTATATCTGCAAAGCTTGAAAATAATGGTTAAATAGCACACCAAGTTGCAAAAAATAAACAAAAAGGAAAATGGTGTGGTATTACACAGCCATTTCAGAGAATTTGTAGAAAATTATTGTCCTGTGGAGGTAGAATCCATTGTAAACAGTCAAAATCTTAAAAGTTAGAGAAGAAACAACAAATATAAGCAAAATAAGAATTTAGTGGTATAAGAGTAGTTAATTTGTTATACAAAACCCAATTAAGCTTTATGAAAAAATTCCAGCTATTGCTTTACTTCAAATCCAGACCAATTTACAACATTCCCCCCGAATGCAAAGTATTTATAGCCTTTAATTTTTTCTTCGTGAATGGCAAAAATTAATATCTGAGTGCCTGAAATGCAGGTGGATAACTGTGAGACTTTCTTTTAAAATTCTTATCAGAGAAGACAGGATCTTATCATGGAGAAGGACTGTTTATCTTTTCTTTAACTTTACAAAGAAAAAAAAAAAACACCAACCCACCTAATCCATCTTGGAACTCAGGTATCTTCTCCTGCCTTCTGTGGTGCAAACTTTTAAATAATTTATTTCTACATGCATGCATGCATGCATGTATGTATTTATGTATGTATGTATGTATGCATGAATGTATCAGGGGTAGGTTCTACTTACCTTTACTACCAGTTCACAATGGGGCTGCATGCTCTTCTGCGCATAAAGAAGCTTCCTGATGATGTCCGGGTCAGTGGGCAGAGTCTCCCACAGGTTTTACTACCGTTCTTGTGAACCAGTCTGAACCGGGGGCAACCCACCACTGGTATATATGTATGTGAGTTGATCTAGGGCTAAGCTGAATTCCCATACTCTTTTATTTCCCTTTATTTCCAAGAAATTCAGGGGATGAACAAAGATATTTGTTATTTTCCTCTTTTCCAAAACATGATGCATTATAGAAAGTTGGGGAAGAAAAAGTGTATTAGTGCATAGGAAGAAAAAGTATATGATGAGGGCTGTAATTGCAGAGGCAAAAATAAATTATGCCTAGACAGAGTTAGAGAGTGATTGTTGTTCATTGCCCAATTAAGCTTATAGGATTCCTTCAAGGCCCCAGAAAGAGTCCAGAACAATTTTTTAAGAACATATCCCGAATTGTTTGCTGT
This sequence comes from Pantherophis guttatus, assembly GCF_059756535.1. Classification (NCBI taxonomy): domain Eukaryota; kingdom Metazoa; phylum Chordata; class Lepidosauria; order Squamata; family Colubridae; genus Pantherophis; species Pantherophis guttatus. The sequence continues at coordinate 71,182,493 of NC_142069.1, read as the reverse complement.
GTCTCAAATTCAACTCTTTTGTCATCGGGCTGGCATTAATAAGATGAACACCAAGGCATGTTACAATTTCCCAACACGGAGAGCCATAATGTAATATCCCTATAGCAGATCTTTTCAGAAGGGAGATATAAGGGCATTCAATTTGTGTTAAGGTGTTACCCATGCTGCAAATGGATTATTGCAACTGCAAATCATATTTTATTATATGGTCCACTTTATGCTGATGCATGCTTAGTGTTGTTGATCCCACACGTGAACCAATTCTCTAGTCTTTCTGACTGGTTCTATTTACCTTTCAGATATATGTCATTCTATTACTTCTAGTAAAGCCAAATTTGCTATGTTGCTCGTGAAAGGTGTAGTTTACTAATTCCTAGGTTTATAATTAATTCTTCCCTATACATATGTATTTTAATAATATCAAGTTTTATTAGATTCTCAGTAAAGAGATCACTCAGACACTGATATCAATAAAGGTATATTCTGAATCTTTTAACTATTTTTTTTTTAAAAAATGGAACTTACATGCCCCAGCTTCTCTTTAATTTTCATATCACCTGTACAAAACTGGCCAAATTGGGTCAGGTAGGGAATTATATAGGAAGTTTAAGAATATAGTTTTTCTAATGCATCAACAAACAAAAAGTGCTGCTGCTGTAGGATATTCTAACACACTGATTTTGAGCATCCTGGATACTTATAATAGAGTTAGTTTCCCCCTTGGTTTTCATCTTGACCTTTAATTAAGTTCCCCTAAGCCTGCTGTTACATGGACATTCCACACTTCTGTGCAGGGAAAAATACAAGGCATTATATTTTTGTTCACCCAAGGCTCATTTTCTGTAGAAGAAGGTCACTAGAGACTTACAGCATTTATTTACTCATATATCCACACTGTGCATAAAATGTTGTTTCATGGCATTCATTTCTAGAGGACTAGTAGCACATTGATTTCCTGTGAAGTGCAAAGACGGTTCTTTTCTTCTCAGATTCAGTTCCAGAATGTTCTATCTTCCTCTGATACATAAAATCTCCACCAATAAGTTTTTTTTTCCTTTTTAATGTAATGGGATCATTACTCCACTGCTTAGTGGTCAGTGCAATTCCTGACTGAAAAGATAAAGAGGATATAAAATATAATAATAAAACAGCAACTAGAAAATATAATCATAAAACAGCAACAAACAAAGAGCATTTGAAGGAGCACATGAAAAGAACTCAATCTTGGGAATGGTCTCTGTTTCCCCACACAGCCAGATTCTACTTTATAATCAGTCTGATAATCCCAATAAAATGTTCAGTTCCTCAGTCTTATCTTCTGATTGCTGGTAGAAGTGAATAATGTAAAAAGCTAAATTGAGTTCTTGAAGGTGATAGGTGTCAGGCTTGTTAACTCTTGAATTTATTCTGTTGAAACAGCCTGCATATATAGTTCAGCAATAAGATAGTTGGAAAGTATTTTCAAAATAATTATTTTATATTTCTGGTGCTCCAACCAGTGATGAAATGCAGCTGGTTCTATCTGGCTTGGGTGAACTGGTAGCACTGGTCTGGGGAGGCTCGGCCCACCTGCCCGGACATCATCATGTCCCATTTTGGATGCTCTGTGCATGTGCAGAAGGTCCTGTGCATGCGCAGAGGTGTTGCGAGCGAGTGAAGCAAGCACAAGCACGAGCGCTTTCCCATTTGCGAACCGGTAGTGAAGATAAGTGGATTTCACCCCTGGTTCCAACCATTAGGTTGTATGTAGACTTAAACTCAAAATACAACAAGCTATCTTTTACCAGCTTGAAGTAAAAAAATCATATTCCCAATTTCATGGTTCTGGTCCAGAAATTACTCTCAGAAAAATCCAAGGTTTGGACTCCTGTATAAGATTTCCTCCCTTCCTTCCTTCCTTCCTTCCTTCCTTCCTTCCTTCCTTCCTTCCTTCCTCCCTCCCTCCCTCCCTCCCTCCCTCCCTCCTGAGAATGTAGCATAATGGAGTAACACAGGATGAAATCAGTGCCATGAAATCAGAAAAAACTAGATTCCTTTTTCTACTAAAATAAATATTAACATAAGATAACCTTTATTGTATTTTTTTTCTGTGGACTCTCTGGCATATATTAAAAATGAAATTCTGATTATAATATTATAATAATCCTTTAGATTTATGTGCATGTGTAATGCAGAAATGCAGATCCTGAATGGGTTAAATACAAGAGTTGCATTGTATATACATGTATGTTTGAATAACTTATCTGAGCATCTTATTTTATTTAAAACAATATGTTTATAGGATACTTTCCTCACATTCCTGCCATTAGTTTCTGTGGTTCTCTTATGAGTTGAAGTGGTGCTACATATTTTTATTTTACAGTCTGAACATAGTTTAAAATTATATGCATATGCAGTTATGTGAATGCTATTTAGCACAACTTATATATGATCAGTTAAACTTTAACTTTATTTGTTTTTAACGGCATCGGCTGAATTTGAACTTGCTGTATGCAGGTTGCAGGAATTACCACTGAGCAACACCTCCACAATGAAAAGGGACCCGCTCCCCCAAGAAAGAAAATGTGATATAGGAAAAATATAGATTGAGATGATACTCAGTAATATATTTTTAGAAAACTTGCAAAATGCCACTTTTTAAAAACTGGATTTACAGCATGAAATTTCCATTTAAAAAATAAATTAGTTTTGCTGATCATAAACATGCATGATTGGGTTGTGGCTACTAGTGAAGAAAGGAATATAATTCTTACAGTATTCCAATTACATATCAGAACACTTGAGATAGAAGGCCTTCAAAAACCATTAGCTCATCACAGATGAGAGATGGTGCCTACAGAATGGGAGTTGATGGACTACAGTGAAATGGCAATTACACCAGAAATGAGGAACAGATTCTAAGAAGCGGCAGGACAGCCTGGAGCTGGATAGGAGGCTAAGGAAGAGACTCAAGATAGCCACTCCTTTGTGTGTCTCAGAGTATATCCATTAGGGCAGGAGTCTTTAACCTTGGCAATTTTAAGACTTGTGGACTTCAATTCTCAGAATTCCTCAGCCAGCAAAGCTTCAGACATGACAAAGTAGTGTATATAGTTTTGCTTTTTCATTCCACACTGAACACTTATGAAGTGGTAACCTGCTTTTGAAATTTCCTTCTGTTTGGGAAATAAAAGCCAAAAGCTCAATTTGATATAATGAAGTGGTTGAGCTGTTTTTTGGATTCTGGTCAATGGTACCAAAGCCAAAAATACCGTCACAATCTTGTAATTGTTGGTGTTCTAATAGTTATTAAGGATGCACATCTAAATATCTAGTTTTCTATTTTGTATTTTATGTCAGGTTCAGTGAGAGATGGGTAAGCTGAATTTAATAACAAATAAGGTGGTAGCTATTGAATTGTATAAAAAATATTTCTTGTTTCTTGTAATGGGCAGAAAAAGTAACCATGAGGAAGAGGAGGTGCAAAAAAGACAGTGGTTAGATAAATGAAACCTGAGCCTAGGCTAGGTTTGTAACTCAAGTAAACAACTCAGAGAAAACCCTTCCTAGTTCTCTCAAGATAAAGGGAGAGAGGGAGAAAGCACATTCTGATTTGCAAAATACTTTATTATAAAAGAAGGATTTTATGGCTTTGATTTCCTAATCTGTTCTACCTTGGAGGGCTGACAGTTTTGCTTTTACATCAGTTTATGTGTGTATTTATTTGTTTCTCTAACTACAATTCTTGACACTTATTCAGGATTGAGTATTAATCTGGTATCACATGCATTACAGCAAAATACAAAGAGTTTGCATGAGTTGAAGCACCTTCTGGTGATTTAAGTCTCTTTTCAACAAGTTAGTTGAAAAATCAAATACAATCCTGCCATCTTACTCTCAGTCCTTGGCACAATTTTACATGCATTGTATGTTGCACAGTGAAGTAAAGGGACCATCTCATCAAAGTCCTCAATAAATATTTGCAAAAGCTATTTAAATGTCTTTAAAACTGACTGTTATGATTCCTGTTTCCTCTATAATAGAGTTGGTGTCAATTTGTGTACCTACCTGTGCCTCTGTGCACCTGTGTGAATTTCATTCCAACTCTGAGTCATTATTTCTAAAGTTGGATTTCAATTTATTCCATGAAGCTCATTATCTGAAATACAGCAGTTTGAGCATGTTCCATCAGGCAAGCAAACGTTATTTTATGCACTGATCTTTATGATGATTGGACGAATTAATCAAACAACTGGTACAGTAAACTAAAAACAGACTCATACCTTCCTCTATTAGCATAATCACATTATGTTTCTTAAACAACATTCCAAAAATCTTCACATTCAATCTGGTGCATTGGGGAAGTGATTTAATTAAAATCCAAAAATAATGTCATTAAAAAATATGGTCAGATATCTAGTAGAGTTATTATAACTGAGTGTCAGAAATGCTAAAAATAGAATACCTTGGGGGGCCAGTCTGATAGTACATTTTTATGCATGTTATTGTATATAAGAAATTGATCTGTGTATCAATGTAAAAAACAAAAACAAACTGCCTCATTCTTTTGAATTCACTTTTTCACTCACATTCTTTTGAGTAGAAAAGTTGGAAATACATAATCTGTTATCCATGTAATAGTACATGGAATTATTATATACAACTTTCTTTTCTTTATATAATAAAGGCTCTTTCCCCCCTTCCTCCTCAGCTCTACCTCCACATTCATTTTTAAATTCAAATATTTTTAAGCCCTAAAGCACCCCTTTTAATTTAAGTGGCTCAGAGTCCCCCAGTCTCTCTCTTTTACACACAAGCACATACACACACATATTTGTATATAATTGCCAAACTATGGAGGAATTGTGTTAATGAGTAATGTTACTTATGACAGTGATGATTGGCAAATTATTTTCTTTGATTCCTAAAATGTCACATGGAACTAATTCATTCCCAATGAAATCTATGGCCAATTATTTTATTTTAATAGAGAATGGGAAAAATTGGTTTGTAAGAACTGATGGCATTATAAAATAGACAGTAATAAAAAAATTAAGAAGCTAAACTGTTCTAGGACTTCAGAATTCAAACAGACAAGCATCTTCCACCCAATGCCCCAGTCTTAATAAATGTTGATAAGAAAGACCAAAAAAACAAAAACAAATAAAAAAACCTTTTTCATGGATGTTGCAGTACCTGAAGATAGCAAAATAGAAGAGAAAGAATGGGAGAAAATCACAAAAGGCAAAGGTTTTCAAATAGAAATAGAATGTTGCAGCAAAAGAAAACAAAGATAGTACCAATAGTAGTAGGTTGTTTGGATGCAATCTCGTAAAATTTTGAACATCACTTGAATATCATCAGCAATGACAAAATTACCACCCGTCAATTGTAAAAGGCAGCTTCATTTTGAAAATATACTGCTCAAGGAATACCTTTAATATTATTGAAAACATTTGCTATCCAGGACTCAGATGGACTTGATTTCAATCAAGATCAAGTGTGGTACTAATAATGTGGTACTATAAAGCCTTAGTAAGACCACATCTAGAATACTGCATCCAGTTTTGGTTGGCACACTAAAAAAAAAGATGTTGAGACTCTATAAAGAATGCAGAGAAGATCAACAAATGTCAGAAAATGTCTCCTTAGTTACAAGTTGCTTCTCTCCTTGATTCTCTCTCCATCCATTGCTTCTTGTCCTGCCCTCAGGTGCTTTGGAGAATCGTTTGACTCCCTCTTCTTTATGGCAACCCCTGAGATATTGAAACATATCTTTGCTATCATGTCTCCCCTAGTCTTTCTTTAAACTAGACATACCCAGTTCCTGCAACCGTTCTTCATATATTTGTATATGATAAAATGAAAGTTTCATATTTGTATACAATAATTTTAAATAAAATTATTTTTTTAAAAATAATATCTGCCTGTTCCAGGTCCTTGGGAAGGAACTGATAGATTGACAAATATGCCAAATCCAGTTTAAATATTTGGCTGACTGTATGACCAGCCCAGGGGTGAAATGCTACCGGTTCAGGCAAACTGGTAATAATAAAAGCTACTGGTTCGAGCCAACTGGTAGTAAAAAAATGCTACCGGTTCAGACGAACTGGTATTTCCAATGATCAGCTGTGCCGGGTGATTTATATTCACTAGAAAGCAGGAAATACTGCTTTCTAGCAAATCTAAATTGCGCTGCACAGCTGTTCCACCCCTCGCTGTTCTACTTACCTTAGCAAAGGCTTCTTAAACCTTCTTTTGCAGCGCTGTGTGGTAGGGCCTGTGGTGTGCATGCATGCGTTTGGCGCACACCGTGCATGTACGTGCACCGCAAACAGGTAGCAGACCTCAAATTTCACCACTGGACCAGCCATAATAAAAAATAGTCATACAAATATGTGAATGTGCTAACTACATGGATTCTATCTTCCTGATTTATACATATAAGGACAAGGTAGCTAATCCTGTTTTTACATCGATTATTTAAAAATAATCACATAGCAGTTTATCCTTGTGTATCTTCATATATGATTTAAATTTTATTGCCCTTAAATGGGTCACTCCTCATTACCCAAGCAGTAACGTCTGTCAGCTTCTTATGTGTGTTTATTGAAGAAGGTAAAACATTCTTCCGAGTACCAATCTGACACTTACTTTCCTGTAAATGTGATAGCATAGCTGAAATAGAAGCTTTTATGCCTGGCTATGAACATCACACGGGGAAGATTTGTTTGTATTTTAGACACTTCAAAAAGAAATTCGGAAATTCTTAATTTATAAATCCCAAATCTTTTTGTATAACAGGATGACAAATAATGTCCATATCACTTCACCTACAGTTTATGGAGTTGATTGATAAATTTGGAGGGCACCATGATAACTAAGGTGCAGGGGTGGGTTCTAAATTTTTTTTACTACCGGTTCTGTGGGCGTGGCTTATTTTGTGGGTGTGGCTTGGAGGTCATGTGACTAGGTGGGCATGGCTAGCTGGTCAGAGTCATTTCTGGAAGGTCCTTGCATTTACGACCAGTCCTCGCACTTACGACCCGACTCATTTGTTTGCTTTTAACACTGATCAGCTGTAGGATGGCCCTTTGAAGCCCCGCGGCAAGAGTTTAAACAGTTTTTTTCCCTCTAGTCATCAGCTGGGACTCAGGAGGCAGCAATAGATTGGGGGTGGGACCAAATAAAAGGTAAGAATAACGTGGGGGGGTGGGGGTGGGGGGGAAGGCGGGGGGAGAACCGGTTCGGTGACATCATATGGTCACCGCTACCAGCTCGGCCAAATCGGACCTAACCGGAAGGAACCCACCACTGCTAAGGTGGTCTTAAATGTAATGTGATTGATTGTGCCTCTATATTATTTGGTTCCAGAAAGTTTCTTTGGAGTACACCTGAAAGTGGCATTTATCCTCTGTTTTAAGCAGCTATGCAAGGTCAGCTGCATAACTTGGGAAAAAGATGATTTTCCTTTAAGCCATGTTCATCCTCTGAAATGCTTTTTCTGGGCTCCTTAATGATCCTGTAATCTCTTTCATCATGCAAATTATTCCTCTTTTCCCAAATTACTTTACTATATTCTCTGTGGTGTGAGAATTTGTATTCTTGTTTTGCTTCTGAGATTTTTTTCTTCCCTATTCCTTTTTTTTTCTAGTATATTTCCCTACTTTTTTAAAGCAAGTGTCTATAGATTCCTTTCATCACTGCATTAAATCATAATTTACTTGTTGCCTTCATATTATTGCAGAAGAACACTGAATCAGAGATAGGACACATTATTTTGAAATAATATGGCTGAAAAGAGAATATTGACAAATTAAACCAAAATGTGTGAAGAATTATGATATTTTGATTGAAGGCATAGTGCTGTATTTACATTTGTGTGTGTGTGTGTACACACATATTTATTAACATACATAGTCTTGAGAAGTGCAATTTTGTTTCTAAGTATAGTCCATTATTTGCATTAATTCATTAGACTATGAACTATTATTTACCTAGGCCTAATATTTGGTGTTTTTCTAAAAAGAAACAAAATCTTTTCTTCAAAACTAGTTTACTAGATTTTTGAGTCACAAAAGCATAATAAAATTCCCGAAAGGACATATTTTGACATACAGTTAAATCCTTGTCTAATTTGGCTGGTGGTAATATAGTTATTTTTTTTTTGTAATAGCGTGTTTCTTGTCTATTCTTGACTTCAGTAGATATGTATGGGACTGCACTGTCATCCTATTGAGATAATCACATGGAATTGGTTGATGATAAGTGAGAATGGGAGTTATGTCTGAATAAATTACAGACCAAGAACAATGACAAAGAGTTTGCATGAACTTCTTTCTTTTAAATACAACACCAGATGATTCATGAATTCATTAGATTCTTGTACTTTCAAAAGTACCTGCTTGGTGCTGTGACTAAAACCAAATTGTTCAGCTGTTCCATATTTTTCACCTTAATTGGTTTCATTTAGAAAGAAAATTGAGAAAAGATGTGAGAAAAGAAGGATGACCATAAACAGAATTATGTCCTTGGGATTTCAACTAAAATTCTGTGAATAAGGCTCCCTCTAAAAGGATACATTTTCTTTCATACACCTTATCTTCTTATCCATCACTTATCAAAACACATGCATTAGTCTTCCTATTATATCCCCTTTTCAAACAGGTACATTTCAATTTTAGGCTACGATTCAGATGCATGCACTTAATTTCTCTTTAGGTCTGTACATGTCAATGTCTCTAACTTTAAAATAGTAATGGTGGTCTCTTATTTTATTTAAACTGTTCATACTATTATAATCCCTTTATAATAGAACTCCTGAGAGAAAGTGAAATTACTATTGCCAACATTTCTCACCATCACAAAAGTTTACATTTTGCCAAACACTTGATGGCTATAAAATCCAATTCCTTTTTACTTCAAGTATAATTGCTGTCAGATATTTTGTAGCTTTAACTTTAAATAAATGTGATTTTTCTGCAGGAATGATAACTAGTGTGTTATGAAGTGTTGTTCCATGATCCAGATAGGTTCAATCCAGCCAGTATTAATTAAAGTGATATGAAACCCTAGATTAAATATTGAATTAAATGGCTATGAATTGTTAGCTCTGGAAATTTATATGATACAAAACTGGAAAGACTAAAGTCACAGAATTGTATCTTTATTTTGATGGAGTGTCCTTTTGTCTTAGAAATGGAAATGGATATGGAGACATTTGGGACATCTGTGTTCATGTTTAGGAGATTGCATATGGATTATGTAGTTTCATGTAACAATCATGATCTTTTACAAGATTTTCATGCTCCATAGAAAAGAGGGCTAGTGAAAAATAGAAAGTAACGAAGAAATGAAGAAGGCAAGGATTCAGCTTTAGATATTTTTCCTACCAAGGTTTTGGACTAGCCAATCAATCAAAACCCTTTTGGGGTTAGCTGATATGTATTTCAATGTATCAAACATTTTCCAGTAAGGGAGTCCCTTTAATCCACTGAGAAATTATTTTTTCACTCCTTTATAATCTTTCAAGGCATTAATTTTATCTCAAGCAAAGTATCTTGACAATGGCTATAGAAATTGCAAGATATATACCGGTAACTAAAAGTGAACTAAGAACTAGCGTATCTGGACCTAGTGGCTTACTTTAAATTAGGAAAGTTAGAATTTGGTTTCCTGAGTTCAGCACAAATATATTTAATGGATTAAGACATAAATATATTTAATAAATAGACTGACATAAAATACATTTTTGTAGCTGGGTTGACTTATATTTATGGCTTTTACAATATGCATCATTTTATAGCTATATTTATTTATAACATTTATTTTGAAGAGTACAGCTATAATTAAATTTTACAACCAATTAGGTTGATGTGTCACTGTCATCCAGTTAAATTATACTATTTTAGGTTCTTGAAACAACTAGATAATTAATATTCTCAGCAGCTTTTTTTCTTGTAAACATTTAGAAAGAGGAATGATAGTCAGTGTCTTTGAGAAAGCTTAACTCTTTCAGCTTTTCTTAGGAGATAGGAAGCCCAACCACATTATTGCAATCATTCTATAATTAGAGAAGGACATATTGTGTTAATTAATAAGTTTGTTTTATAATTGATATTGCAATATGATTTATGGGTACTGCAAGGGATTCAAAAAATAAAAGATTATGTTGTAAATAAAGAGGTTAGCTATCCATTAATTGTATAGTCAAGAAGTAGATCTTTGAATAATGAATTCTGACTTTGACTGAAAAGTAATCCTAGAGACTTAATATAATTTCCCCTTAATTAGACATCATTAAAGATTCATATCCTGCTTTTGTATATTTCTGCAATGTTCAGTTTGTAACAATGCTGGTCAAGAAACTTAATTTCAGTTACTTTAAGTATTATTTTTAGTATTTAGCTTCCAGAAAATGTATTTTCCAATCTAAGCAGGGTCAGACCTGGTTAGTACTTAAATGGAAATCACCAAGGAATATCACTTCAATAAAATGGGATGAAGGTAAAGGCCAATCACTTCCACATTTTTGTCAATGAAATTACTTGGAAACTATATTGACCATTCATAAAATTGCCATTCATGCATAAATCAAAGAAGACATAACTTTTAAGATTTAAAGAGTCCCAACAAGTGGCAACACCATCATGACTTGCTGATTTTGAAAAATTGCTTCAAAGGAGTCAAATCTAGTTAGTTTTAGATAGGAGATAATAAGAAAATTCCAGGTCTGTAGACTAGATTTGGACATTAAAACCACATCCCAAGAAAAATAAAACAAAGTAAAGACAGTTTCTTATTGTAAAAAAGAAAATCTAAATTGTGCCAAAAGTCAAGTTTGGGGCATGAGTACTTGTTTTGAAGATGTATCAAGCGGTATAGATGCTTTTGTTAAACAATGTGAGAATAGAATAGAATAGAATAGAATAGAATAGAATAGAATAGAATAGAATAGAATAGAATAGAATTCTTTATTAGCCAAGTGTGATTGGACACACAAGGAATTTGTCTTGGTGCATATGCTCTCAGTGTACATAAAAGAAAAGATACATTCATCAAGAATCATAAGGTACAACGCTTAATGATAGTCATAGGGTACAAATAAGCAATCAAATCATATTAGGAAACAGTCAATATAAATCGTAAGGATACCAGCAACCAGATTACAGTCATACAGTCGTAAGTGGGAGGAGATGGGTGATAGGAACGATGACAAGATAAACAGTAGTGCAGACTTAGTAACTAGTTTGAAGTGTTGAGGGAATAATTTGTTTAGCAGAGTGATGGCATTTGGGAAAAAAATGTTCTTGTGTCTAGTTGTTCAGGTGTGCAGTGCTCTATAGCGTTGTTTTGAGAGTAGGAATTGAAACAGTTTATGTCCAGGATGCAAGGGATCTGTAAATATTTTCACAGCCCTCTTTTTGACTTGTGCAATATTCAAGTCCTTAATGGAAGGCAGGTTGGTAGTAATTGTTTTTTTTTTTTTTGCAGTTCTAATTATCCTCTGAAGTCTGAAGCAGAACCAAACCAGACAGTTATAGAGGTGCAGATGACAGACTCAATAATTCCTCTGTAGAACTGTATCAGCAGCTCCTTGGGCAGTTTGAGCTTTCTGAGTTTGCACAGAAAGAACATTCTTTGTTTTGCTTTTTTGATGACATTATTGATGTTAGGTGTCCATTTTAGGTCTTGAGATACGGTAGAACCTAGAAATTTGAAGGTCTCTACTGTTGATACTGTGTGGTCTAGTATTGTAAGAGGTGGTAATATGGGAGGGTTTCTCCTAAAGTCTACCACCATTTCTACCCTTTTGAGTGTGTTCAGTTCCAGATTGTTCTGGTTGCACCACGCGGCTAGTTGTTCAACCTCCTGTCTGTATGCAGATTCATCATTGTCTCGAATGAGACCAATCACTGTTGTGTCATCTGCGAACTTCAGTAGTTTAACAGATGGATCGTTTGAGATGCAGTCATTGGTATATAGAGAGAAGAGAAGTTGAGAGTGCACACAGCCTTGGGAGGCCCCTGTGCTAATTGTACAAGTATCTGATGTAATTCTGCTTAGCTTCACCTGCTGCTTCCTGTCTGTTAGAAAGCATTTTTGGGGTATGATTTCTGGAATTCTTTTGTATTAACTCCATCCTGTATCACTTGGCAAGGAGGAAGATTTAAGAATGGAGCAGTCAGTCTGTAATCTTGCAAGATGCTTCCCAGCTGACTCTTCCATATGGATGCATTTGAAATATATTTTTCTGCCTGATTTGCTCTCCTTTAAAATCTCCAGAATGATCTGTCCTACTTTCTTTTGCCTATTTTTCTTGCCGTACTAAAATTTGCTCCTGTATTGTTCAGTTTTTATAGCACTATCCTGCTTATAGAGACGTCCTGAGCTCATTAGCATAATTTATTGCTCGTATTCTCTGCTTACCAGTGTATACATGCACATAACACAGAAATGCAGTATGTTACTTGATATAGGATCAGCAAAATGAGAAAAAGGGATTGGTAAAACTTCTAGATGCTATGCTCTGATTTAATATTATATATTAAATCCAGGGTCATATTATATTATAATATTATATGTTATATTCAGGGTCAAGGTTAATTCAAAATAACCTAAAGCTACATCTAATTCTGATCTCATTCTGACAACCCTTGTCCCTCTTGCATTTCTACTTCCATGAAGATAACTTCATTTTTGTTTTCTTTGAAGGGTTTACTGATGACATTGGGAAATAGCTCTGATTGATTTACTGTTACAAATGTGTTGAAGCTTTAAGATTTACAAGATGCATGTTTATGACTAAAAGAGGAGTATTTACTGAGGAAGTATTGGAATGGAACATTACATTCCCTATGTTTTTTGTAGTGGTAAAGAACAAACATGATTTTCTTCTGGATGATTTTGTATCTATTAGGTAAAAACATTTAAAGATGACATTGAAAATGGAGGCCTAATGTACAAAAATGGATGCAATATTTATGGTGTTTAGTCTTATCTAGATTTTAGTGTATATAGAAAACTGGGAAGGGACTTTGGAAATTTAATTGCCCATAATGTCAGTGATTCATTTCCTCTCTTTTCTACCTCTCTAATTTGAGAAGTTAGCTACTTTGAATGCAGTGGGGTTATCAAAGCCCTGCCCCTTTTACATGCATGAGATGTGTATGTCATGTGTTTAAAAGGGACTGAACCAGGGGTGAAATCCAGCAGGTTCTGACAGGTTCTGTAGAACCGGTAGCAGAAATTTTGAGCAGTTCGGAGAACCGGTAGCGGAAATTTTGAATAGTTTGGAGAACTGGTGAATATCACCTCTGGCTGGCCCCAGAGTGGGGAGGGAATGGGGATTTTTCAGTATCCTTCCCCTGGAATGGGGAGGGAATGGAGATTTTGCAGTATCCTTCCCCTGCCATGCCCACCAAGCCACACCAAGCTACGCCCACAGAACCGGTGGCAAAAAAAAAATGGATTTCACCACTGGGCTGAACTTGATTACCCAGTTGTTCTGTCATCATTGAACCCTCAATCTGGACCCAGAAAGTACTTATATGAATAGAACGGCTGTCTAGAGACAGTTATTTACTTGGCAAACCTCAATCTGAAAAATAAATGAGTTGCAACTGCCAAGTGCAATGAAAAAATACACTTGTGCTTTTACAGGTCTGCTATTCATTTCTTGGCTTATGCCTTTATTCTCAGATCTGCTTTTAAAGCCTTGATTGTATGCTGAATAATATACTGTAAATAGTAAGGTTGGTGAGCGTAAAACACATGACTTTTTAGAGTAGCAAGCAGTCTTTTTCAGTTCATTTATGCTTAGCCCTTTTAGCAGATAACTCTAAGAAGAGCTTGAAGCCTTCTTCACTCTTCAGAGTGAATTTACTCTTCAGAGTTAATTAAGAATGTGATTAGCTAGGATGATTCAGAGATAAACACTTACGGCTTCTCCTTAAGTGTATCAAATATTTGTCTACCTAAATTGCCTTTTTCTGGCCTCTGATAATTATATTTAATGTTAATCTGTATCAGTTATGTATGATCAATTTAATTTTTGTGTGAGAATATCAGCAACTAACACCATAAATGGAATAGTACTAGGTGGCCAAATTATTCAAAAATCTTACTATGTGAGCAATCAAGATCATCTTTAAAACAGCTGTACATAGGCCTTAATTTAAATCTATAATAGTTTTTGTTTAAAACAGTGTTTGTGAAACTTGGCAATTCTTAGATATGTTCTTAGATACTGTATATGGACTTCAACTCTGAGAATTTCCCACCCAGCTAATACTGGCTTAGAAGTAGGAACCATACACCATTTTATACAAATAATGGCCCCACATGGAAACACATCTTCCTTCTAAAGTGCTTTGTCAACCATGGGAGTAATGGGAGAATATAAAGGTAGTCTTCCCATTTAAATTAAACTTGAATTGTACAAATGCTGTAAAAACTGTTTAAATAGTCAGTCAGCTATTCTGAAAGAATTAGTTAGCTGAAAACAAAGAGTTTGGAAACAGCATCCTGAGTAGGTTTTTAAAATGTTTCCTCTTTCTACACTTAATTTATAAGACAAAGGTTGGAAAACTAATGGCAAATATGCTAATCTTCTAACAGGTACTCCTTTGTGATTAAAAATTAAAACATTTTTTTCATCCAATGGCCTGAATATAACCATGTGTATATATAAGGGTGGTATAGATGTTTATTTAGTTATATTTAGTGTAACTAAGATTTACTTCATTTAATGTTCTCTTACTTCTCTACCCAAATTAATGTTTGAATGAAAACTTAATAATTTTCTATTATCATACTATTCTACTTCTTGAACTTTCTATAAATTTTATGTTGAGAAAGACTTTCTAGCTTAGATTTGTGTATTGTTTTACACCAATGTTTTTCAAATTTGGCAACTTTAAGATGTGTCAAGTCCAACATCTTAAAGTTAGCAACTTTTAAAAAATACTATTTTACACAACACTGAATGATGAGTCCATCCAGAAGTATTTAATCCCAGTAGCCTCATAGGATTCCTTTTCATCTGTTTCCAAAATAAGATGCCACTTTCCCCAGCGTCGTCTTCTTATTTCTTCAGCTGAAATATATTGTGAATATCAACTGTGTCGAAGCATTCAATCTGCCAGGGATGTGTAATTAATTTTGAGTTCACAACCTTCTTGTACAACACGGAATATTCAATACATAGATTTGCCTCAGTGTCTAGGCTAGTAAAATGATTCTTCATCTCTCTTCTTTTTCACAGGATTGGAACGAATTGCAAGAGATTCTTCTTATGAACAAGAAGGAAAGGTTCAGTTTGTCATTGATGCGGTATATTCAATGGCATATGCATTACACAACATGCATAAAGAACTTTGCCCTGGGTACATTGGACTCTGTCCTCGCATGAGTACAATTGATGGCAAAGAGTTGCTTAGTTACATCCGGGCAGTGAATTTCAATGGTAAGTTCATACTATTTTTATCTGTGCTAGATTTTTCATTTGCCACAAAGTACTTTGAAACTCTTTATGAAAACATTTCTCTCTCTCTCCCTCTCACCCCCTCTCTCCCTCCCCCTCTCCCTCTCTCTTTGTTTCTCAAAAAGAACGAAGTGAAGGAGCACCTTTTTTTCTTTTTAAGTTGATGTTAAGTTTTGCCTGAAAAATTAAACATAAACTTATGTCAAGTCAAATAGACAAATGGAAAATTGCTCCTCTAAAAAAAAATTATGTAATCCTTCTATAACTGTGATAGATAACACACTAATTAAAGAAGAGACAGACAGAGATCATGCACTCTTTAGTTTTAATTATCTTTAAAATAGCTTAACAATGTCTCTATAGATGTATAGTACAACATAGATGTATCGATGTTGCAGTTAGATGTATAATTGTTGATAGAAGCATCATCTTTTTCTGAATATTTCCATTATGATACTTCATTGTTACACATTTAACATGCTTGATTTATTCTAGGTTACTATGGATAAAATGTTGGTTTAAGTCCATTCTTTGCATGAGCACTTCAGACTGTTTAGGAAGGAATGATATTCAATTGGTGGTAGAGTTGGTTTATTGGTGGCTTAAAAATCTCAGCTTGTTTAATAGTAATAATTCAAGGATTCAGGAATTCTACTAAGCAGACTTTTTCTAGTTTGTTCTATGTAGTTCAGGGCTGTCAAACTCATGGCCCAAGGGTTGGATGCGTCAAGCGCTGACCATGCTCACGCCCAGTTTAGCCAAAGGGAAAAAAGTCCCGATACATCACGTGATGCCACCATGACAACATGAGTTTGACACTCCTGATGTTGTTACTCTTACTTTCTTACTCAATGAGAGGATTACAGGCATGAATAGATGATATGTATTTGTGTGTTGCTTATTCACAGTAAGTCTAAGTAACTCGGTTATTGTTACTGTTCTCTATAAAGAATTATGTTTGACCTCAGCAATTAAGCAAAAAATGATACATACTATTGAGTATCTTCTCTTACTTCTAAGCCAAACTCTATGAAATGTTGTAGCATTCTCCATGCTGAGAAAATATAATTAGTGTTCCATTGGCGTGATCAGTGGAAGTTTCTAAGTCAAAGTTTAATGTTTGATGGGTCTTAGGATGAAGAGGAAAAGGGGAAGGGGAAATAAAAGTTTTTCAAAGCACCTGCTCCCTCCTGAAAATTAATTGTCCTGTGGTTGGATTGTGTTTTACACATTTTTCAAAGGGAAAGGCAGAATAATCTGTATAATATTATTCTTTTTGCATAATGCCTGCAAACTCTAGGCAGATCAGCACTATTAAACTATATTCTAGTGACCTCAGGTGCTAGCCTTCCTTTAAAAAGCACAAGGTCATTTTCAATTTAGCTTCCAAATGGAAACTGTTTGTACGTTTCTGATGCTTTTCCCGAAGCCAACCAAACAAGCAGGCAAACCTCCAAACATTTGTTCAATAGGCACATTTGCTGTAGTAAAAGTATCTCATCTTGTTTTGATTTCCCTTTCCCTGTAATGTCCACAAAAGGAATGTTAGACTTTACATACCAAATAAAATAATAGCAAGAATGTATTGTTTATTTTTATTTTATTTTTTTCATATTTGATTTCATTCAAAATATCGTGAGTTAGATGCAAACATAACTGAATTTAGAGAAGGACTATTAATTCACGAATCCCTTAATTGATTTTATTGCATCTACTCTAAGATTCAATCTGGACCCCTCTTTATATTACTGTGATTTTGAGATTGTTATATTCCTATATAGAGAGCCAGTTTGCTGTAGTGGTTAAGACATAATTAGGCTAGGAACCAGGAGACTATGAATTCTAGTCATGCTTTAGGCATAAAGCTAGCTGAGTGCCTCTTGGCTAGCCACTTTCCCTAAGCCCTAGGAAGGATGCAATGCCAAACCACTTCTGAAAAAGAAAACTACAGGGGCTTCCTCTATGACAGGGGTGTCAAAATGGCGGCCCACGGGCTGGATGCATCACCCACAGTACATGCCCACTCTGGCTCCGCAAAGGCAAAAAACATTGTGATAGGTCATGTGATGCTATCAAGTTTGGCACCCGTGCTCTATGCAATCTCCAAGAATTAGATATGATTAATGGAAGAATATCAAATTACTATATATGCTTTACTGCATTGGTTTATAGTCATTTGTCTATTGACTTCCTAGAATCTTTTAATAAAAGGCAGATCTGCCTCATCTATCTATCTATCTATCTATCTATCTATCTATCTATCTATCTATTGTCTAACTATCATTTATCTATCCCTCCAATGGTTGTGTAGACAAATTCAGATTAGAATCATTGAGATAGGGACTAATAATTATCTGACGTTCCTAAAGTTAATATATAAAGAAAATGTTTTCATTTGGTTGCTATAAATATTATCAAAATCTTGAATTGTTTATTACTGATATATGAATGAGAATTACTAACCTGACCACAATAGATTACTAGCAATATTAAAAGTAATTAACATTAATTAACTGAACTCCTGTTTTACATTAAAGATACCAAATCCAAATACTGTAGCTGAAATAACTATTATGGACAGCAATTAGTGTTGTTGTATTCAGACATATAAACATTTAAGTGGATACTTTATCTCTTTATATTATCAGACATGGGGGAAGATACTGTTATGTTTGATGAGTTGTGGAGTCCTTGGTGCTGGGTGCGGTTGTTTGCTTGCAGATATTTCATTACCCAACTAAATAACATTATCAGTGAGTATACAGGTTGTCCTTGACTTATGACCACATTTGAGCCAAAAATTTATGCTAAGTAAGACATTTGTTAAGTGGTTTTTGCCCCATTTTACAATCTTTCCTGCCACAGTTGTTAAGCGAATCATTGAAGTTGTAAATTAGTAACACGGTTGTTAAGTGAATTTAGCCTCCCCGTTGACTTTGCTTGTCAGAAGGTCGCAAAAGGTGATCACATGTTCCTGGCAAACTGCAAGCATCATAAATATGAATGAGTTGCCAGACACCTGAATTTTGATCATGTAACCATGGGGATGCTACAACGGTCGTAAGTGTGAAAAATGGTTATAAATAACTTTTTTCAATGCCATTGTAACTTTGAATGGTCACTAAATGAACTGTTGTGAATTGAGGATTGCCTATATGTGGGGCTTGCTCCATGTTTATATACAGATAAAACTATCACGAGGTTCTATTTTGAACATGAAGTACACCAGGACAGGGGTGGGCAACTGTGGCCCTTTTACAACCTGTGGACTTCAACTTCCGTCTCAGGAATTCTGGGAGTTGAAGTTCACAGGTTGTAAAAGGGCCACAGTTGCCCACCCCTGCACTAGGAGACTTACTGTTTCACCTTTTGCTTTGAGCAACCAAATTTCTTAGGGTCAGGTTCTGATTCCAGTGTTGAGAAGATATGCGATAGTTCCTCCATGGCATTGTACTATTTATTTCCTACTAGAAGAAAATTAATGAGCTACCAAAAGGTTACAGATGGGATTTATATTTACCATACAAATCTTCCACAGCAATAGAGGTGATTTCTGTTTACATCTGAGAAGATCTGGAGTGCTTCAAAGTTTTTTTTAAAAAATCATTTATCATCACTGGTACATTTTCCAAGTCTAATTACAACTTTACAAAATTAAGGAATTTATTTAAAGGTATTAATGAGCTGCGGTGGCTCAATGGTCACAGTGCAGTACTGCAGGCTATTTCTTCTGATCACCAGTTGCCAGCAGTTTGGCAGATCGAATTAGGGTTGCCAGGTCTGCTTCCAAAAAATAGCGGACAAGCGGGGGGGGGGGGTGTTAAGTAGTAAAAAAATAAAATAAAAATTACAATTAAATTATATATTTTCTTACAAATATTTTAACACGTATTAAAATAATCACTTCAAAACTTTACTTAAAATTCAAAACATCAAATATATTATAATAATATGTAAAATATTAAATTACATTTTACTTTGCTGTCGTGTGTATTTTTTATTTGACTGCGCAGCTTTGATCAATTCTTTGTGTTTAAGGAATAATTCTTTAATTTCAGTACAACGTTGAGAAATATTAAAAAATATATAAAGTTCACTTCGAACTGATGGTACAAGCAGTCGGTTACATTTGTCAGTCCACAAATTTCCCATGACGCTGAAAATTCGTTCAACGTTTGCATTTGATACCGGAATTGATGCACAATACTGGAACAGTTTCAGTAAACTCGGAGCTGGCTCTTTCTTGAAAAAGTACGTCCACTTATCAAGGGATGAATCGCCCTGCAGATGAACATAAACTTCTTCTAAGGCAGAAATTTCATCGAAGAGAGTGTTGGGTGGAAGTTCTTCTCGCCATGGTGATAATAACCAGATGTTCGTCATTTCTTCTAAAGTTGGAGGATTATTGCGATCAATTAGATTGAAACAACTTAGTGTCTCATATACTGAATCGGTGAAATTATACCACTTTTCTAGGTACTCAATGGCTCTTTGATACAGGTTGATGGCTTCTTTCTTGAACTTTTGCACGGCATTCTCAGGCAAATGTTTTTTACGTAAGGCAAATAAAACTTTCATTCCAAAAAACTGCTTATCGTATCTTTTTTGCAAAGAATCACGCAGTTTACACATGATAATATGACGATCACATGCAAGAATTTTCTTGCTTTCCAGCTTCAGTAGGGTGTCTTGCATTATTGACATGAAGAAGTGCGTGAAATATAAATACAATTCTGAAATTGTTGGTTCATCGTCCTTTGCGAGTTCATTTTCCTGATCCGAAATAAGGTTCCAGATAACCTTATGGCACTCATCAGATCCAAGAGAAATAAAATACGATTTTAGAGGTATCCAGTTTAAAAGAAGTCTTTCGACCGCTTTAAACAAACTTAATCAACATGTTGGAACATGGTGCAAAACTTTATGGAATTCTGACTCGCAAAACTCAAAAAATGATTTCAACTCTTCTCGTTTCTTCGCAGAATTCGAAAATTCAGCAAAAATCTTCAGCACTACATTTTCAATATCAAAAGATAACTGCTTTAATGCATTTTTTGCGCTGTTGTGTAAAATGTGATTATTGCAATGAGCAGCTACAATATTGTCATTTTCCAGCAATAATTTTTGGTAAACAGATTTGTTCACTCCATAATTGACCGATGCATTATCTGCTGAGTAAGCTGAAACATTATTTATTTCCAATTCGTTATCACTAAGAACTCGACACAGCTGATATTTTATTGATGTAGAATCTTCGAAAGAATCCTCATAAAAGTCTAAAATTTTCACACACAGTCCTTCTTCACAAGTAAAATATTGTGCAACAATGGGATACATTTTGCGATTTCCCTTGTTCGATGCGTCAGTGGAGAGAGAAAATGGAATTCCAGTTTTAAGATCATTGAGAACCAACTCAATAGAAAAAGGATACAAAACCTCATTGACAATAGCTGATGATTTGGTTCTTCCACAAGACATCTTTTTTACAATTTCTGAATCATCAAAAATTTGCTTCATTAACTTAATACCGCAATCCAGGAAAGAAATATGGTGTTTGATCCCATGGTAAGTTTCAGCCATTTCAGCTACAGTCACTTTCTCACTGAAAGAGGAGTCTTTAACAATGAAAAATGAATTGATTCGCTTGTTGCTGGAAGCTATTTTCTCCTTATCTAAATGATTTTTTGTGCTTGCAAGCTGTATGACAGCTTTTATACCATTATATTCAATTGTGAACGATTTCTGACACAATTTACAGTAGGCTGTCATATTTGTTCTGTCGGTTTCGTTGTTGGTAATCCATGCAAAAGTAGCTTCCCAGTCTTTGGTGTATTTGCATACTCCTCTCTTTTGTTTTAAAGAATTCGAAATCTCGCCACTGTTACTCTCATCACTCGACGCCATTTTAGGTCAGTCGACACAAGCTACAATACATTTTAAAAATGTGAACTGTACATAATTTTATAATATATTTTTATTTTAATCTCATCATTAATTTTTTCGGAGAATCGAGTTCAATGGATATTCGATCTTTGTCTCATTCTAACTTATGAAAAAAAAGACAAAACGTGATTCTCCTATCCTTATTCTCTTAGACTGTACAGCTTTAGATCACTTACCATTTCATCATAAAGCTTTTGAATAAAAAAAATGTCCACTATTTTGTGAAAAAAAATAGTGAACATAGTGTGAAACAAGCGGACTGTCCACTCAAATAGTGGACACCTGTCAAGGGTAGATCGAATCTCACCAGGCTCAAGATTGACTCAGCCTTCCATCCTTCCGAGGTGGGTAAAATGAGGACCCAGATTGTTGGGGCAATATGCTGACTCTGTGAACCACTTAGAGAGGGCTGGAAAGCACTATGAAGCGGTATATAAGTGCTATTACTATTGCTATTAAAGAAAGACATATGATCACCTGAACATTTGGATCATGCCCAGATTGACATTTTTGAAAATTGTTCTTTTTCCCACACTTTTTTTCCATTCTAGCAGGTATGATGTTTACTGTTCTACTATTATTTTCCAATCCCTTGCAGTGATCTTGAGAAAAACGTTCCTCAATCATAGGATAATCATATGCAGTGATAGCTATCTACGCTTTTTATTACTTTGAAATTTGTATTTAAATTAAGTCTATTTTGGCCGGTCCTGGAAACATTTTTTTTTTAAATTTGATTTATATACCTCCCTTCTCCGGAGACTCAGGGCGGCTTACAGTGCGTTAAGCAATAGCCTTCATACTTTTGTGTATTTTTATACAAAGTCAGCTTATTGCCCCCACAAACTGGGTCCTCAATTTACCTATCTTAGAAAGGATGGAAGGCTGAGTCAACCTTGAGCCTTAGCGAGATTTGAACCTGCAGTAATTGCAAGCAGCAGATGTTAAATTACAGTGCTTAGTCTGTTGAGCTATCCAGGCTCCTGATTGCTCTTTTTAGCCTATTAAAAATAAAACCATAACTTTGTTATGGACATACTTCAGTACTGTTTCTGGGGAAAATGCAGCAGATTAATAACAATCTAATTCTACTTCTAAATGAAAAATTTATATTTTGCATTCATTTTGGTAATCAAAGTGCAACTATTTGTTTTTAATACCTCTTTTGCATTGTAAAGAAAATGTTATTTTGCCAGTGGCTTCATCTGTATAATGTTCTATGACACCTTCATGACAGCCCAGTGATCTTTTTCTCTAAAGCACAGTAAACCCATATAATTGATATGCCACTGAAGTTTCTTTAGTTATGTTTCCAGAGCATGCAGTTTAAGCCAGGAATATCTTCTCACTCAGAGCAAGCTTAATGGGAGCAGTACATCACAGCTTGTCACAAGATGAGGGTTATTCATCATTTTCGGAAGTAAATCCAGTCTCTTATGCTGTTACCTTTCATTCTGGGGCATTACACAGTCAAACCTAAAAAAAGATGTATTCAAAACAGAATAAATTCTCCTGGGGTATGAAAGAATTTGGGGACTAATTCTATTTCATCATGAAAACATGAACATTTTCAGTCTCTCTATCATTTTAGAGCATATTTGTATGCTCTTTGTATTTATTGAAATACAAAGCATGGTGATACAGAATACAAAAGTCATTGCAACATCTTACAATCGTATCACATCTCAGACCATTTTGAGATTTAGGGGTTGGTAGCAAGTGAAATAACACAGTATAAATAAAATTGGCTGCTGATTTGATTCAGAAATGTATTTGGTCTGTTGATCTTGTTTTAAATGTAACAACAGCTACAGTTTCAGGGAAATAAAATTTATGCCCATGGATTAAGATCAGATTTATAATATATATGATTATTTTGCAGGTGTCTGCTATATCTATCAGGAAAGACAATTAAGATGGGCAATTGCAGGAAAATAAATGTTTAGAAACTTCCAGTTTTGTCTGGTGAATATAATTGTCCATTGTCCATCATCACTGAACTTTTCCAGATTGTTTGGAAAAGACTACATATTACATTGATTTGAATCTGCGTAAATAATTATTAGATATTAATGACCTGCTTAAAAATACAGTTTGAAAAGTAAAATGAAATAGCCAGATTGACATAATGACTTTATTTAATGCAAGATACTTGACCGATAATTCCTTTCAGGGGTGAAATCTAATTTTTTTTGCTACCGGTTCTATGGGTGTGGCTTAATTAGTGGGTGTGGCTTAATGGTAAAGTGACTGGGAGGGCGTGGCTTGTTGGTCAGGTGGGCGTGGCCAAGTCAATGTCACTTCTTTGCCCTTTTTTAACCTACAAAACACAACACAACACAACTGGCTCACCCACGATATAAAAGCAGCTGTGCTAGACCCAAAATGGCCCCTGCAACAAACAGGAACCTCATACAGCCACAAAAAGCCCCCCCCCAAAAAAACAACTTTCACACTTTACACACACACAACACAACACAACACAACTGGCTCACCCACAATGTAAAAGCAGCTGTGCTAGACACACAAAATTCCACATACAGCTTTGTGAGATTTTGTGTGTTTGTGTAGTTAGAGTGAAACACTAGAGAAACACATTAAATCTCAGACAGCTGCACAAATATTATTTTATTTTAATTTATTTTTATTTTTATATAAAAGCAGCTAAATTTAAAACTTCCTAAACTTTAAATGGCTAGGTCTAAAAAATACCTGCTGTGGCCTTTATACCATTAAAAGGTAAAGGTAAAGGTTCGCCTCGCACATATGTGCTAGTCGTTCCCGACTCTAGGGGGCTGAACTGCTGACCTTTTGATCGACAAGCTCAGCATCTTAGCCACTGATCCACTGCGTCCCATTAAATAATACCATTAAAATTGTGCATTGCAGCCTTACATGTTGCGGTATTTGTAGACTAATGTATAATTGCATGCAGTCAAAGTCTGGACTACCCAGGTTATTACTGTATGAAGTAAGTAAGTAAGTAAGTAAGTAAGTAAGTAAGTAAGTAAGTAAGTATTATTTGGATTTCCTTCAACAGCCTGTAATCTCTCTAGTCTGCTCTTGATCTTGCTGAATCCAGTTGTTTTAAAGTGGAAAGAACATGCAATAGGCATTTCTCTGGAGGCAAACCAATGTTTTTGAACACAGTGTGTCCAGAAAATGACTTTAATCTCAACTCTAACATATTATTTCACATTATTACTGATAAAAACAATATGGCACTTGGATCTCTGCTTATTGCTGCAGGAATCCAGCTTTGGATGTTTCATGTCCCACAAACTCCAGTAGCATAAGTCCTGATTCACAAGTATTTGGTCAGGATATGCTAATCATCTTGAAAAGGGTAACTCAGATGTGTCAGCATTCTTGCAGTTGGACAAACACAAACATGGTCAGCTTTGTGTGAATACTCTCTAATCCCATGTAATAAAATATATGCTTTAATAAGTACATGGCTTTAAAAGAGAAAAAGGAACAAAAAAGTCTAATGTAACTTGATTCTGGCAAAATTGGAAGTATTGATAAGAATTAATGAGAGAAAGTGAAATAAAATATACATGGACTTTGCAGCAATGTTCATCTTGTTTTTTGTTTGAAAAATCAGAGCTCCACAGTTTCAGCTGTCCTGGAACATTTGTTTCTGCTTTTCTGCCAAAAAATGCTGATCAAAAAGAGTGGAGTATAAAGCATAACTGATCTCTGAGGTGTTGGTGAGATCTTTAGCATTCATTTCTTTCTGCAGACTGTATTTCTCTGAATTCAGGCAAACATTAAATCTTCCTTCAGACAGACATATATATATTTTTTTGCATCAAGAGAGTTTTAATAAAATGATTAAACTGTCAACCACTTTGTGTGCCAAGGATAAGTAGGCAATGTAGATAGAATAGCCATCACCTTGTGGAAATAATAAAGCAATAGTAGGATTGATTGACTATCTACTGCTAAAGCTGCTACTCCAACCATGGAGCAAATATTATCTTGCGATATTTTCAGGATCAGACTCAATAAGTTATGAGAGAGTTAAGAGTTCAAATATATTTTCTTTTATTTACATAAGGCATTCTATATTCACTGAATATTCACAGATAGAAGCAAAGAAGAGAGTGTGTGTAGCTCCTTATATATACAATGGGTGGAGCTAGATATGGGAGTGGTGAAGTATGAATACATTAAGAAGTGAAGAATAAATTAACCCCTGACATCCCGTTCATATACTATTTACACATTAGAGAATAAGGCATTTACTTGTGACAAATCCCCCTCTAAATGCCGATTCGATATGCTACATTTATTACGTTCAGATTCAGAACAATATAATACATATAATTTGGAAGTCAAATATTTATGTTGCTTAGATGGCAAAGGCTTTGTCAATATGTCAGCTAACTGTTCCGATGTCTCACAATGCACTGCTTTAATAAATCCATCTTGAGATAATTGTCTCACATGTTTAAATTTTATGTCTATATGTCTAGATCTCTGTCCAATGGCGTCGGATCTAGATATTTCAATGGCTGCTTTATTGTCTTCGTGCATGACAAAAGGTAGTGCAGGTTTTTTCCAAACATCAGAAATCAGATCATTAAACCATACAAGGTTATTTGCTGCTTTAGATAAACAAACATATTCTGCTTCTGTTGTTGAAGTGGCCACTAAATCTTGTTTGCCAGTGTACCAGTAAACTGGACAATCGTTTAGGAGAAATAAGTAACCAGATGTACTTTTTCTGCATGAAGTGTCTCCAGCCCAATCTGCATCTGCGTAACATGTGAGTTTCGGTTCCTTGACATTATTAGGTTCTAACATTAAGCAAAAGTCTAATGTGTTTTTTAAATATCTTAATATTCTTTTAACAGCTTCCCAATGATACATAGTTGGTTTGCTGACATGTCTGGACAATAAATTAAGGGGTAAAGCGATGTCAGGTCTTGTCCAATTAGAAATGTAAAGAAGTGAACCTATGATTGATCTATAGAACGTGTTATCTTTGAATTCAGGGGATGATTCATCAGCATTTCTTAGGAAATCAGTTTGCATTGGAGTATCACAGGGTTTAGCATCATTTAGGTTACATTTGTTCAAAAGTTCTGTGATCTTATCTTTCTGAGAAAGCTTGAATCCCCTTTTAGTCTTACTAATTTGAACACCAAGATACTTATTTACTTTACCTAAGGATTTCAATGAGAAATGTTCATTTAACTTTGTTACAAATGTTTCTCTTCTTTCTTTGTGATTACCTATATATAAAATGTCGTCCACATAGATCAATACAAATTCTATGTAATCATTACCCTTTTTAACAAAGAAACAATTATCAGCAGTGGTAGCATTGAATTCCATAGTTCTTAGTACTTTTACTAAACAATCATACCATCGTTTACCAGATTGTTTTAGCCCATATAGACTTTTGTTTAATAACCAAATCTCATTCTTATTTGTATATTGACTGTGAGGTGCCCTTACATATATTTCCTTATCTAATTTTGCGTGTAAATACGCAGTCTGTATGTCATACTGGAATACATCGAGATTGAGTGCTGATGCTACAACTAGAGCCGTTTTTACACTTTCAGTTCTTACTGTGGGGGAGTAAGTGTCAGTATAGTCCTCTGGATATTTCTGCGCATAACCTTGTGCAACTAATCTAGTCTTATATAGAGTATTGCCTCCCTCTAAATTTTTAATTTTATATATCCACCTAGTACCAATAATTGTTTTGTCCTTTGGTGCAATCGCAGGTGTAAATACATTTAATCCTTGTAAGCTTTCCATCTCTTTTGTCATTGCTAATTCCCACTTTTCTTTTTCTTTAGGAGGAAGTTTTAACACTTCCTCATATGTGCTAGGTGTCATAGTTTCTCCATCCATATGCATTATATAATCTTTATATTTATTTGGCATTTGGTTTCTAGTGTTTCTAATTGGCTTCTCGGGTTTACTATTATTGTCATGCAAATATCTTGCTTCCTTTTTTGTTAATGTATCTGTCTTTATTTTGTGTTGACTGTTTGTCCATGTTTTGGTTTTGTTTTTATATTTGTTGTCCTTTTGCTTTTCTACAGTTCTTTTCTCTTGGGATTTAGTATCTGTGTTGTTGTTTGGGAATATTTCATTAAGATGTATTCTTAATGAAGACCAGTTGGCCTGTTCATGAAACACAGCTGTGCTGGAAACTATAAATTTGTTATTATTATCAATGAATCTGTATCCTTTTGTACCTGTCTCATATCCCATAAATCTAAGTCTTCTAGACACATTTTCTCCCTTTCTTCTTAATTGTTTAGGTATGTGTACGTCTGCGGTGACTCCAAAAATGTGCATGTGTGCTAGTTTTGGTTTTCTATTATACATCACTTCATATGGTGTCTTATTCACAATGCTGGACCAAGTTCTATTTTGTGTGTAATTGGAATATTGTAGGGCTTCTGACCAGAATTGTTTGCTTAAGCCAGCATCTTCCAATGTGCATCTAATCATGGTTTGTAATGTAGAGTTCTTCCTCTCTGAAATTCCGTTCTGGAACGCGGAAAATGGGCTAGATGTATAATGTAACATTCCTCTGTCCTTCAACCATTGGGAGAATTCCTTAGACATGAATTCACATCCTCTATCTGTCATTATTTGTTTTATTTTGATATTGTGTTGTGTTTCTACGCGTTTGTAAAACTCTTTAAATTTTTGAAAGGTTTCATCTTTGTGTTTTAATGTGTAAACAAATCCATAGCGACTATAGTCATCCACAATAGTTAAGAAGTAACGTTTTTTATAAATGATTGATGGAGTCAGTGGACCAACCAGGTCCATGTGTACTAAATCAAAAATCTTGTTAGTTGACCTTGTAGATTTTTTAGGCCTGGGACTAGTTTTTAGTTTTGTAGATTTACATACTGAGCATTCCAAATAGTTTTCACAATTTTTTATTTTGACACCTTCTGCGTGTTCAGTCATTTTCTGTACTACAGGAAAACTGGCATGTCCTAACTTCCTATGTAAGACATGAGCACACTCATCATGAATTGGCTTACCTATTTTTGGTTTTTTCTCATTATGTGCATCCTTGTTATCATGAGCTATTTTACATTCATCATTGTCACTGTTGCTAATGTTTTCATTATCTAGTTCAATACAATCTTCCATATTTGAATCAATGTTGTGTAACCATTTCTCTTTAGTTATTAAATAAGGTAGGCCTCCTTTAATCATTACTGTACCTATATCTGTTTTATTTTTCTCCAAAGTTGCTTTTCCTTTTGAAAACACAATATTAATATCAGAATCTCTGCTTAGTTTTATGGCACTTAATATGTTATGAGGTATCTCAGGTATCAGTAATACCCCCTCTATTTTTCCTATACCAGGCAAGGTTATATTTCCTCTTCCTAATACTTGGACCTTTTCTTGGTTGGCTACCTTTATTACAAATTTATCTTCTATAAATGAAGATAGTATGTTTTTATTATTAGTAGTATGATTGGTTGCTCCAGAATCAATAAGCCAATTATTATCCTCAGTTTGCTGTATGTTAGTGTTGTCTTGCTTGTTTAGTCCATTTAGTGAACCAGATTTTCTGTCCTTTGAATTATCTCTACCCCCTCTATATTCTTTGTAATTTGGTGGGCTTCTATATCTATGTCTATCAATGGAAGACTGTCTATGGATGTATTTGTTTCTGTGTTCTGACCTATGTCTTTCTTTTGTAATTTTGGGACAATCTCTTCTATTGTGTTCCCTGGATCCACAATTGTGGCATCTGAATGTTTCATTATATCTTTCTTGGAAAACCACTTTCCTATATGGTTTATGTTCAATGTGATTGTTAGAGCGGCTCTTCCTTGAATTGTCTTCAGCTATTAACTTGTTGGATAGACTTTCTATGGATAAATATCCAAGATTGATTGTGTCTAAATGTGACATATAATTGTCCCATGATGGGTCAAGTGAGTTTATGATAACACTTTTCATTGTTTGGTCTGAAATCACCTCCCCCCTTAAATGTAGCTCAGCTCTTATTTTGTTTAAAGATATTAAATGTTCACTTATGGAAACCCCTGGTTTTATCCTAGAAGAAAAGAAATCTTTAGACATTCTTGTGGTGGTAGCTACACTATCACTGTGAAACAAATTGAACATGCATTGAATAATTTCTGAGACAGTCAGATTTTGCTTAATACTGTGATACATGGCAGGAGACACACTAGAAATTAATAAGAAAAATGCTCTATGGTGTAAGCAGTCTAACTTTAAAGTCCAAGGTCTTTTTGGGGGATTAGTGATGAAAAACAGTAAGTTTTCTTTCATAAAGACCACCTGGAGCTGCTGATACCATTCTTGTAAATTAATGCCATCTATTCTCAGCTTTGGGAAGTCACGGGCAAGTTTCCGACATTATTAGGTCCATTACTTACAACCGGAGATAGTCCATGGTCTCGTAGATGGTGAAAATTACAAAACGGCGTGGGAATGCTCGCGACGAGTCTGCAGGGTCCTTTCGGCAACTCATGTCTTCCCGGGCCATCTGCGTAGTCTCGCGCATGCGTGTTGCTCATTTCGATCCTGGAGTCGTCGTGAGAGGTTCTCGTCGTTGCGGCTCGCTCGCTCAGCTCCTCCTCAGATGAATCGGTCTCCGGCTCGATCTTAGGAGTTCTGACGATGGCGTTTGTTCTTTTTCTTCTCTTGAGTGCGTTGGTGCTTTCATCGGTCTGTGGTGTGGGACGGTATTTGCAGGGCTCTCTTGGTTCAGGCGTCGGTGCTCTCGTCGTCAGGATGGGAGCGGGTAGATTTTGAGACGTTGTCTTGCTCGTTCGTTTTCTGGTTGACTTTTTGGTAATTTTTAGTTTTGGTCCAAATGCAGCAAAAAGCGTTTTCATTGCTGACTTTATTTGAGTATCTGTTGAATCACCTTCACTTTCTGATTCTGATTCTTCTGAGGTGTTTGATTTTTCTTTTTCGTTTTCGTTATCCAGTAGTGCCTTTCGCGCCAGAAATTTTGAATCAAGTTTTCTGATTGGCTCTGCTTCGCTCATTCTGGAGGTCTGTTGGAACCAAGATGGCTGCCATTCAAAATTTTGCGCGGGATCACCGTTTTTCTCCTTTATAGCGTTCTTTTCTTTAGTCGTATCACTTACTATTTTGGAGTCTTTTGACTTTTCGGTGGCGATGTGCTTCTCTCTCGCTGCTCCGCTGTTTTTCAACATGTCTTGGAGGTTCGTGATGAGGCTTTCATCGTTTTTCTGGCTCTTTAACAGTTTTAATATTTCTGACCTGAGTTCGTTGTTTTCTATTTTAATTTCCTCTCGGTCACCATCTTCATCTATTATTTCTTCATCTTCAGTTGTGTATTCTTCGGATTCTCTCGAAATTATGTTTGTGGACTCATCTATTATTTCTTGATCCGTTTCCATTTCTTTGCTGTATGCCCTGGTGTTGGGCCTATCTCTCTTAGACATATTTAAGTTTTTATTGAGTCAATTTAACCATCCTCTGCTACCAGCTTGTTGTGATATTTTCAGGATCAGACTCAATAAGTTATGAGAGAGTTAAGAGTTCAAATATATTTTCTTTTATTTACATAAGGCATTCTATATTCACTGAATATTCACAGATAGAAGCAAAGAAGAGAGTGTGTGTAGCTCCTTATATATACAATGGGTGGAGCTAGATATGGGAGTGGTGAAGTATGAATACATTAAGAAGTGAAGAATAAATTAACCCCTGACATCCCGTTCATATACTATTTACACATTAGAGAATAAGGCATTTACTTGTGACATATTATTTGTCTGCCTTAAAAATAATAATAGAAAACCCTGACTTTTATGTACCTTCTTCAATCTTACTCTTAAGGACTTGCTAACAACTCTAGCTCTTTCTACTTTCTGGAATACAGGCTATCCTTTCTGGAAGAAAAATTGACCGATTTATGATTTGGTCAATGTGTAATGCTAAACATGTTATATGCATGAGCCTAGAGTTGACAGATTTATCTAAACTGTGAGGTTTTTTTTTTCTGCTGAGTCTGCAATACGCTGAATTTTGACTTCCATTTTAAAAAGCTCTGGATAGCCATTGCTTCTGAGCTCAGAGAAATCATGCCAAATTTAAAATTCTGTTCTGTTTCCTTAAACCATAAGCATGGTTAGTATGCATCAAACCATTTCCTTGTCTTGTTTTCTTAATTTCTAATCACAGTTTTCAACCCAAGCTGCCTCTTACAAAGGGCATAAAACTTATTTTGATTTGTTCAGAGGCTCATAGAATCTTAGAGTTGGAAGGGACGGTTTAGCCCATTATTGGGCTAAAGGTTTAGCCCTTATTGGTAAAGGAATAAGTTTTCAAATCTCCTTACTGGTGGTTACCAGCCTCTTCTATCAACATTACTATATATCTACCAAGAAAAGTACCTGATTAAAAATGACACAAGTTTAATCCGTTAAGACAGTTCTTTAGAAAACCAAGTAAAATTCTAGGAGTCACTTAATTGTTTACAGAGAGTTGACATGAATTAATTAGGTTTTCCTGTCTTTGTTCAATCAATAGAGTTATTGTTGTCAAGGTAATTAATTGTTGTTTGCTTAATAAATTTATGTCTCACTTTACCTAATTACTGATATCTATGGTTTATAATAAAATACAAATAGTGAATTAAAACAGTGAAAATAACATTTAAAAAAAGCATATAGAAAAAAATAAAGTTATGAAATAACAATTCAATTCATACATTGTTATAATTCAACAGTGAAGAAAAATTTTAAGTGATAGAAGCAACAGTATAGATCAGTGGGAACTTCTGAGTTTAAGAATGTTATCTTCAATAAAGTAGCTTTAGTGACATCAGAGGATTAATTCCTGTGTTTCATGTTCAGCTAAATGGAACATTCAAGGGATGTTCCGCTAAAGATGAAAAAGTGAAATGGAATCACCTCTAAGGCAAAATAATAATTGTTATGTGTTGCACTGTAATGCACTTTGTAATTATATTATTAATGAAAATGATGAATAATGGATCAGGAGAAAGAAGATAAGCAACTTAATCATATTCAGAGTATATTATTCAGTGCTAACAAGGCATCCCATTCATGTATGGGTTTGTGTTATTATTTACAAAGAAATATAATTTAGTCTCAAAAGAATTCTAAGTGATCACTGAACCTTTATTTACTTATTTAGTTCACTGATGGATTGCTACCACCCTGATGGAATCTGGAATTAATGTCACCTCATAATAATCAATGATCAATAATGCACAAACTAAATTATGGGTGAAGGACATGTTAGAAGAAACTGCTTGTTTGTGAAATATTTATATCCTTATATATAGAATAAGTCCCATGTAACTTGTATAGATACCTTGAAAAAAATAAGTAGTAACATTAAAAACCTATTTTACATTTTCATTTCTAAATATTAAATATCAGTTGAGAAAGATATTCTAGTTGGTTGAAAACTCATAATGCTAAAAGTTAGCTCTAAGATGTGTTACCCATTTCTGCGAGGATGATATTCAGAAAGGAGCTTATGAAATAAAAGAGAGTAATTTATTTAAATATATATTGCTCATGGAATAAGAAATCCTACAGCATCAACTCTGAAATAATATTATTCAAAGAATAAAAAAAAATATGTCATGCACGTTTGAAAATTACATTATAACTTTCTAAAATGGAGAAGGTGTTTGAACCAACAGATTATTGAACATTTTTTAATTGTTTTTCTTTGGTTAATCCTTTTATTTATTTATTTTTAAATCCTCTCAGAAATCATTTGAAGTAATTCAATTCAAGTAGAAACACAGCAGAAAATAATTTTTTATCCCACACATTTTCAAGTTATAAGGTTATGAGCCTTTGTGTGTATTGTTTGTGTGTATGTATATGCGATGAGTCAGTTTGGCTGGCTAGCCTGGAAAAATCTCTTCAGTTTTCTGGACATGCGGATTTCAGAAGTGGATTGCTATTGTTTTCTTCCTAGGGCTGAGGGCCATCGACCATTCCAAGATCACCCAGCTGGCTTTGTATTTCTAGCCTGATACCCTAATCTGCACCAAACTGGCCCTTTTAGTAAGCCTGCCACTTTAGAAATTATAAGTGAATTACAAAACACCTTTAAAAATTCCTTAATATTCTATGCAAATTGGTTGTATAGTTATTAATTCCATGTGTGTCAGTTGGATAAAAGGTATATTGAAATCATTTTACGGCATTTCAGATATATAAATCAAAACAAACTTTAGACTGTTCTGGTCAGTAATGAACTCCCAAGAGAAGCAGAGCAATGTAAAGTTTATATATTTGAAAATGGGAATAAAAGGATATGTGGTAAAGGAGATAAAATTATGTAATATGTGATTATGGTTTCCTTTCTAGAAGGGAATTTCATGGAAGAAATTCTATTTGCAGAATATTCCTCCATACCAAAGTGTCTATAAATTGTTTCTTATCAGAAAATGGCTAGTGTGTGAACTAAATTTTCATTTCACATTTTAATTAAAATAAGCTCAGGACATGTATTCTTAACTTGTCCAAATCCTAAGGTTAATAAATATTATGAAAATAATTCTGCAGAAGGTACTGCAGTATTCTTTTTTCGCTCTTGATTTTTTGATAGCAATGTTTGGATGGATGGATGGATGGATGGATGGATGGATGGATGGATGGAAGGAAGGAAGGAAGGAAGGAAGGAAGGAAGGAAGGCATATCAAGATGACCAGTGAAATAAGGAAATGAAGAAAAGAACATATCTATAAGCATTTACAAGCATGTTTAAAAACACAAACCATTTATCCAGTTATAACAGAAAAGCATTAAAGAATTTTAAAAGCTCATGTTTTATTTCATTGTGTATTGTTATTTTGGTTCTGATATATATTTTCTCCTATTATGGGATGTTCTTTCTGTTTCTGTATGTCTATATACAGAATGTATCTGCATTGTGTGGTGTTTTAAGATATTGTATTGTTCTAATTGTATTATATACAGAGTTGGTTTTAATTTGAGATAATTTTAAAAATATAAATGATAAATAAAGAGTTCACAAATTTGTTACATTAATTCTGCAAATGCTAAACCAGCTTCCTACTTAACGGAGGACCAAAATTCTCAGCCCCTCAGTCTCTCTCTAGTTCAGTACATTAACCAATTTACAAACTGACTCTTTCATTATAAATCAGGTATTGGAGTTTGTCAGTAACTAAGATACAGTACATCAGAAACTTTATTGAAATTATGTAGTTTTCATGCAGGGAATTGTGTAGGTAGTAGTTAGGCTTGATATAAATTTCGTAAAAATGTTTTCCATTTGTTCTCAAATGAAATATAATCTGATTCACAGCATAACTGTGCCACACATGAACTAATTTAAAATTCTTTTTCAAAAGACACTGCTGAATTTTTATGATGAAGGATCAGCGGTGCTAGAAATATTTTGCAAACTAATCAAAGGGTTAAACAAAAACATCCAACAATAACAGTGCAATAAAGCCCAATACATTTATTATAAATGAGCTTTCATGGAGTACATCACATAACAAAATATTCTTTTAAATAAAACCAAAATAGATTCTCTATTTCTGTTGTTGAATATTAGTTCAGTCACCCACCTTTTATCTGTTTGTATCCCTCATTGTGTTGCTTGAGATGCATTGTTAAACCCCGGATAGGAGACATACATCACAAAAATACAAATTCAGATTTTGTGCATGTGTATGGAAAAGCCATATCAATTATTTTAAACTGAATGCAATTGTATATTGTTTTGACGAGTACTAGCTTATTATGTCCTTCATTTTGTAGATAATTTGAGCAGATAATTAGAAGATATGGTCCAAGCTGAAGTATATTGGTAAATCTAGCATTAATCTACAAGGTCTTTTGAAAAAGTCATAAGGCTGGAATGAAGAATCAGCTTCATAACTTATACAGCATAACACTGCTTGTTTGCTTGTTATTTATTTATTTCGCTTGTGCAAAGAGATGTGATCTGCCTTTCTCTTACCTTCAAGTTTTGGAATGAACACAGTCTGAATCATTGATTAAAATGAGGAATTGAAAATAACATGTTCCACCTTGTGATCAATCCAGGTTTGGTGTTCGTTAATCCATCCTTGACATTGATGTAGTATATGTCTTCATGCTCAGAAAACTACTGAAGGTTCAAAGAAGCAATGAAAGCAAAATGATTTAGCTCCCCAGTAAGGATTAGACCATGTTTGAATCCAATAATTCCAGTGAAGCTTTAGTAGTCAGCTATTTATTCCTTGTTTTTGGATTGACAGCACATTCTCAAACAAGTGGGTTAATTAAAATTATGATTACATATTACTCTAAATTTGTATGGTTTTAAATTCTTAAATTTGAAATAAAAAAGTGGTAGAAAATACAGAATGTCCTTTAAAAGATATGGAGTCATAGGAAGTGCTTTTCTCTATAGTACATATGTAATAAGAAAAATACTGGTTGATTATATATACCAATAAAAGCCATTCTTCAGACAGATCATAATAATGACAAACCATCTATATCTCTCATGAAAAAAAACAAACAAACCTAGTTTCTAAAGATTCAGGTAGACATAATTATCTAAAGAAACAATTAGAAGAACTTTGTAATTAGCAGACAAGACACATTTAATTAGCACTACTCTACAGATTTTGGATTTTGAAGACCGAAAGGTATTTTCAAATAGGTGCCCAAGAATATTAGGCCATATAGTCAAAATCCAATATATTTTTTAAAGAACAGAAATATATAATATCTCATATAATTTCTTACATATAATTTAATATTTTCTATTGGAAAACAGAAATACAATATGATAGACTGTTGGACATTATTTAACTGAGCTATGATGCTAAATCAAAAACGTTAACCATTAATACTCTCAACCATGCAAATTGGTTGTAATGGGAAAGAAAATACAACAAACTCATCTATATTAAAATAGCTGTTTGGATGAAGGTTAAAAAAAAGACAAAAAATAGGAAGACATAGTCTTGTTTTTTTGGACTTTAAGTAGATATAATGTGTGATGCGGAATATTCCCCCTATCCCCCCCCCCCAAAAAAAAAAACCTTCACCAAAACTAGACTAACAAAACCAATAGACCATTAGATGCAGTTATAAAATGTTTTGCAGAGGTTTTCTGAGACTTTAGATAAAAACCATTCACAACTCTATATTACATATTTCAATCAATCATTAATGTGGCTTCATTTGTTTAGAGTATACAGATTTAACCCCAAGATATAAGAAATCAGTATTAGTTGAATACTGCAACTTGTGAATGGTGTATTTTAATAAATAAATTAGAAAACTACTATTGTATAGTATGATACAGTTTTAAGGTAAACAACTTTGTCTGTTCTGTACAATTGACTTTCTTCACCTGTTTTACAAAGGAAGTCCAAAGTGATTCTATTTTATATACAACACATGATTAGCCTGCCATTAGATTGATTTAATTCATCATAGTCAGCAATTGGATATGTAGTTACATTTTCACTATATCTAAAAATAATTTGTTTAGGGAAAATCATGATTACTTTTGAAGCTAGGTTCACAAGGCACTGTAGTTTATTCCTCCTTACAAGGGAAGAAAAAGTCTCAGGTATGAATGTCTATGGAGATTCTCAATCATCCATATGATTGTCCCAAAGATGCTTTTCCAAGAGGCACTGAAGAAGATTCTTCAGTGAATGGTGGAGAATATAAGGATTTATGTTCCTTGCAGTCATCCGGTTGTTAGCACTCTCTCTGAGAGTCATTGAGAAAACTGTAAACAGAAGTTAGGTAGTGTCATATCCTCTCTGTTGCAAGAGGGCTATTCACTCTTAACGTATGTAGAGAACTTCTTTAAACCCTCATTCAAACCAAGGTTCCACAGCAATCCCAAGAAGGTTCCACATCCATTTGCACTATTCAGGTGACCTGAGAGCACTGATAAATCTTCAAGTGGCCTCAATGACCACCAGATGCCAACACCAGATGACTGCAAGGAACATAAATTCTTCCATTCTCCATCATTCACAACTGAAGACACTTCTTCGATGAAAGCAAAAAGTCCAGTTGCCTCTTGAAAAAGCACTCTTAGGTATGAAACAATGATGCTAAGGAAGCAATTAGTTAACTTCATTTACATAGTAGGACTTGTATTTGTTATCTTTTTTTTATTTATTCCTTAATAGTACCTCCCAAGCCAATAATTTATTATTAATTCTATTTCTGCAAACAATATCCAAAAAACAAATATTGAATATTGATTGTATAATTTATAATTTATTACAAATTACAAAGAAATTAAAAAAATAGAAATTGCAGAAATGGAAAAAAAAGAAAGCAAAATAGAAAAGAAATAATAATACCATAAAAAAGAAAACATCGTAGTTTACAAATGGTCTTCCTAGGTACCCCCATGTAGAGTGCATTGCAACAGTCATAGTATGAGATAACCAGGATTTGAGTGACAATGCAGAGAAGAGAACGTTTGTTTAAATGAGAAAATATTTCTGTGTCACCCAATCAAGGACTACTTAAACAGTTTTGTAATCTTTTTATTATGAGTTCTTAATATTAATATTAAGATGAAACTTTCAGTTCGGATGTCTTAGCACCTTTTACTTGATCCTACTTAACCTACATTTTCATTCATTCATATTTGTAAAAAAAAGTGGATAGATTTTTTTTTAAGGAAAGGCAAGCCATAAAATGTATCTTCAAATCATGTTTTGGGATAGTTTTGCCATTCTTTAATATTATATGTTTTTCCTATTTTTAAAATATGAATTTCTTTAACCATTATTGAAAGGAAATTATTACTTGATTTGGTGTAAAACAAACATGCTATTTCCAGAGAACTCTTTTTAATGGTTACTCATTATTCTATTCACATAGTTGCCATTTGAAAAATAATAATTAAAGGAGAAAAAAAAAAGATAAACCAGGAATACTTACACAAATCTAAAACAAATCTAGGGAAAGGAGAACGAAGGAAGCATAATCTGTTTAGCTTTATCTGTTAGACTTTACTATGAATTTTAAAGCCTGCCTATGCATCACTCAGATTGATTCTCCAACTACTTCAGGAAGTGGAATTCTAATTTGTATTTCTCGGCTTTGCTCTGTTTAACAAAGCTTTCTGAATGCTTTGTCACATGGTTTGTTCTTCATTTTCAAGCAAAAATCCATAATGCAGTTAGTTTATTAACAGAATAGTGCCATATCTCTAATATTAAGTAATCCCAACCACATAAACATAGAGATGTAGAGATAACCCATACAAATACCAACCCCCCCCCCCAAAAAAACTAGTAAGTCCTATTAACCTTAAAGCAATATCTATGTTGGATTGCACTGTAGTATTTCACATAAATAAGACTCCTGGATAGGAGAGCTCCTGTTCAGAGTAAACAGATATATGTATACATAGAGATATATGTATACGTATAGATATATGCATACATATATCTAAAAATTCTTATATAAAGTGATGTATTTCAAGAACAAATACTCTTCAGATATAGTACTTTCAGATAATATAAATTTCCACCTAGCTGAAGAACTAAGAACCATATTGTAAGTCTCATTTTATCCTCAAATCCTTAAAGTTTGAAGTGGAGATGTACATCTACATTTCATGTCTGCATCTGAAATATCTCTATAAACAGCAACAAAAAATCTGACAGAAGGACAAAAGATTAGTGTATTTTTACTGTGAAGAATATAAATATCCTACCAAGGAAAGGAAAGTTGTATCACAATATAAAATGAACTTGTTATGTGGTCAGAAAGAGTGCTGCAGAGTATATTATGAAGAGCCATGTTGGTGCAGTGGTTAGAAATGGAGTATTGCAGTTTTTTAGGCTAATTCTGTCAACTGCCAGCAGTTTGATTCTCACCAGATCAAGATTGATTCAGTCTTCCATCCTTATGAGGTCGATAAAATGAGGACCCAGATTATTTGGGTAATATGCTGAGTCTGTAAACTGCTTAGAGAGGGCTGTAAACCACTGTGGAGCTGTAGATAAATGCAATTGCTATTACTTCCTTAAAAAATGCCCTAAGATTATATGTACGGTTACCTTATTTAACGTATATGCAGATTATACCATGAAAATGGAGGATTTTCATGGGAAGTAAAATCAACAAATCCAGGTATGTTTGATGACTGGAAATAAGGAAGACTTAAGGAAATGTTTTATTGAACATAAAAGAGGAAATTGCAGAATCTAATTTGCCACTCAATATTTACTACAATAAAAAACTCCTAAAATGATAATGGTAGGAAATGTCAATTTAAAGCAAGAAGAGAAGAAATTGAAGTAGTACCACACTTTATCTTCCTGAGCTCCAAAATTCACAGAAATAGCAACTATAAACATGATAAA
The DNA here is from genome assembly GCF_059756535.1 of Pantherophis guttatus. Lineage (NCBI taxonomy): Eukaryota > Metazoa > Chordata > Lepidosauria > Squamata > Colubridae > Pantherophis > Pantherophis guttatus. The sequence goes on along the minus strand of NC_142069.1, from coordinate 71,142,705 downwards.
AAGGGACATCTACTTGGGAGAAAGATTATGACAGATTGAGGCAAATCTTACAGTACAGAGATGCCACCGTACCAATAAATGTATGTACTGAGTAATAGTTTTCCCAGTTTTAACATACAGCTGTCAGGGCTGGCCCATCAGAAAGGCTGGACAAAGAGAAAAATGAATAACTTTGAACTGGCCCTGGATAAAAATGTTAAGAATACTTGAACTGAAATCTAAACTAAACTGAAAGAAAAAACTGCTCACTGGAAACAATGGAAAAAGAGCCCACCAGAAGACAAGGTAGCTTGACATTATCATTGATGACACTAGTATGACTTACAAACTTTCTGACAGTTCTGACAAAATTGTGATCCTGTGTCTCATGAAGCATGAGAAGTGACTGAACAACTGAAAAACAATAACAACCTTCAATTTTTATTGTATCTAATTTTGTGTATGTTAAGACATCATGGAAAAATGGACTACTATTAAATGGTCTAATTGAAAGATACGTTTTTACAGTTGAAAACAAATCTTCAGTTATTTTCAAACTACTCTTTTCCGTCTCCTGGTCAGATGAAATGAAGTAGTCGGCTACTAGGAGAAAGAAAACTTCTTGACAGCAGTCCCATAAATAAGGAATACATACCCCAAGAAGTTATCCTTGTTTTCCACCTAGTATGGGCTTGTTTATCAGTTCTATGTGTGAGCTTGTTTCTTCCTGAGCATTCCCCTAAAATATAAGTAGAATGTGCATTGGATTCATCAATAAGCAGAAAGCCCATTCTCTTGTGATAGTAATGTATTCCCCAACATATTGAGACTTCAAATCCTAGAATAGAATAGAATGAATTGGAAGGGACCTCCCATCCACTAGGAAAAGGAGCAGAAAGTAGCAATAAATTATATATTTAAGGCAAAAGGCAATACACTATACTGCCAACATATTTATTTTCTTTGTACATTTTAAAACTACCATATAATGCATTCTTTAAAACAGTTTTTAAGATTACACTTGTATAAAAAATTCTGTTGCAGTCATTGACTAGTGTAAGGTACAACTAAGTTTGCAATATAAACAATGTACAGTAACCTAGAAACTGTAGGAAAGTAGCTAAATACTAGAATTACTAGTAGAAAAATAGGAACTTATTATAACAATAAGATTTCTATAAAACCTTTTAAGGTGGCAGTATCAAATAGGTCCAATTTTTCTCCTACTTATAAAAAAGTGTATGAAGCTGCAGTTTGTGGAAATTTAATTGCTGTTTTTAGAAAGCTACTGTACTATATGCTTAGTTTTAAGAATTTATTAAAAGTGCACTAAAATGAATCAGGTGAAGGATCATAAAGTATTAACATCTTTATTCATGGTCATGGATAAACCTGCAGGTGCTTTAATGAATACCAGAGAAGTACTGTACAGTATTCTTGCCAAATTCCACACAATATCAGTGTGAGTTAAGATTGGATGTTGAATAGTAAAATTATGGGTTTTTCAAGGTTGATACAACTAGGACATTTTTGTTTACTTACCTTTAAGTCATTTTTTATTTCTAGTGAGGACAATTAAAGGTGTTTTTTTTTTTTTTGCAAGATTTGAATAGGGGTTTGCCATTGCCTGCTTCCTAGAACTATGAGAGAATGATTGACTCAAAATCACTCAGCTGGCTTTGGGTGTAAAATGGAAGTCATTTTCTTCCAGTTTCTAGTTCAGTGCCTCAAAACACTACACTAAACTTGGTCTTGCAACTAGAACATACTTATTCATGATTCATCCATAAAGTTGGTTGCTGGTGATTTTCGCAGAATACCCCAGCATTTATCATTTCCAGATTATGGGTACATCATCATCATCATCATCATCATCATCATCATCATCATCATCGTCGTCGTCGTCATTACCACCACCATCATCTACTGCATTACAAAACTAGACTTCTTTTACTGTAAGAAGTCAGGGAAAACAATAGGATAACATTTCATACTAGAAAGTAAACAATAAAGTTGTAAAATACAGCAGTATAAGGGAGCTATACCGTCATCAGGAATTATCTACTTCTCAGTTGACCTTTTTCTGAGGTAACTTTTTAAATACCAGGATCCTAAATAGTACAAGACTTCATAAACTAAAATCAACATTTTAAATTGATCCTGATAGCTCGGAGCCAGCCTGTGTGGTGTTTTAAATACCAATGATATTTATTTCCATTTAGCAACATATTAAGTCAAGCAGCTGTAATTTGCACCAGTTACAACTTCTAGAAGGTTTATAGGATACTTTGTTCAGAGGGCACTGCAGAAAGCCAAGCATAAAATTATTAGGAAATAACTCCCAACTAGTATGTCAATGAAAGGCGAGCATAAGTTCTTTTTGTCTCTTAAGATACCCTTAAGTGATAGCTTAGAATCAGTGTTGACTTCTGAAGCCAATGTCCCTTTCATTCAGAGAGTCTTACCTCATGCAGAAAAATGCCATTTGAGAACCTCATATCTAGAATGCCTTTCACCTTATCTGACTTCAGTTTATTTTTTGGCTTTACCTAGCCTATGACTGCCTTCAGACTATTGTCAAATGCTGTAATAGTATGTGGGAATGGCTTTGAGAGACAGGGATGTAAGGGAAGAGATGTTGCCTGGCAAAAATGAGATAAGAGAGGTAGCCTGCAGCTGAATAACTGGCAGAGAAAGAAACTTAGAAAGGAATCTCCCTAACTTAGAAGAAACAGTGGGGGATTTGTAACTTCAAACTTCCAAGATTCTCTTAATGTACCCTTATAATAAAGTAGAATTAACTCATATGGACTACTGGAAAGGCTAAAAGGTGTTTAGCTTTTCCTTATTCTGATGAAAAAGGCAGATAAAAATTAATGTCCTCTGCATACTGATAACATCTCACTTCATCATTTAATAAGTGTTCCTAGTAGCTTTATGCGGATACAAATTAGTTGAAAAAAAGAACAGTATGTTTTGGGAAACTGGAATGCAATGGAGCCAGACAGAAATTCCCTACTGGTTCTCTGTAACCACTGTTATACTGCAATCCAAGAGCCACTCCTGAAATAATTAAATAAGGTTAGAGATTGCAAACAGATCCAGAAGTATCAAAACAGTAATATTTTCCTTATGTCTCTGCCAGTAAAATGATTAATCAGGGCAACCAAAGCTATTTCAGTGTTATATTCAAGCCTGATTCCAGACTGAAATGACTGATATATAAAGATTAGTAGTAAATGATTTTTACAACAAGGTAAAGGTAAAGATTCCTCTCGCACATATGTGCTAGTTGTTCCTGATTCTAGGGGGTGGTGCTTATCTCTGTTTCAAAGCCGAAGAGCCAGTGCTGTCCGAAGAAGTCTCCGTGGTTATGTGGCCAGCATGACTAAATGCCAAAGGCACACATAATGCTGTTACCTTCCCTATTATAAGGTGGTCCCTATTTTTTCTACTTGCATTTTTTACGTGCTTTCGAACTGCTAGGTTGGCAGAAGCTGGGACAAGTAACTTTATACATAGAGCTATTGAAATAAGAAAATACAGTTTTAACACAATAAAGTGGCCTCTTGCCCAGTGAATGATGTGTTGTCCAGTGCCATAAATGTTAAAGATGTTAGCTGTGGTTACATGTTAACATAGCAGTTGTGGAAGCTTATGATATATTTATAATATATTTAGAGCTGCCTTGAATAATAATGATAGCTAATTATTTTACCAACCAATTCATTGTGTTGAACTGACACAACTGAATGAAATAAACGAATTCAGATGTGAGTTTGATTTTCAAATTTGTTTTGAGGACATATTTTTATGAAAGACACAATAGAAGGTGCTTCAAGATTTTTTTTTTATTAAAAAGTTTTATCAAATATTACAACAATTTTTCCCCATCCCTCCCCCCCCCTTTCCTCCACCCCCCACCCCCACCCCCATCCCCCCACTCCGGACTTCCCAGAGCAAATACAGGGTATAACATTTAACAAACATAAGCTAAAATATGCTAACTTTCTGTAGGCTCTTAATTCCCTCTTGCTCTTTAACTCCCCTTTCAACTAACAAAATATAATTCAAAAAGAAAAAGTTGGTTTCATTCATAAGCTATTTGAAGCTTTTTAGTCTGATATTTGTTTTGAATATAGTCAATCCATCTTCTCCATTCCGATATATATCTTTCATTTGAATGGTCCTTCAAATATGCTGAAATTTTGGCCATCTCTGCTAAGTTCACTACTTTTAGTGTCCATTCTTCAATAGTAGGCAAGTCTTCCTTCTTCCAATATTGCGCAACCAAAAGTCTGGCTGCTGTTATTAAATTTAAAATCAACTTAATCTCTATAACAGTACAATCTGTAATTATACCTAACAAAAAGAACTGTGGAGTAAATTTTATCTTCTTTTTGAGAATATTTTGAATAATCCACCATATTTTTATCCAAAATGCTTTAATTTTTTTACATGTCCACCATATATGATAATACATGGCATCATCACATTCACATCTCCAACACCTAGGCTGCACACTTGGATACATACAGGCTAGCTTTTTAGGATCTAGATGCCATCTATAAAACATTTTATAAAAATTCTCTCTTAGGTTTTGGGCTTGCATAAACTTCACATTTCTAACCCACATTTTCCCACATTTCCATCATTATTGGTTCTTCAATATTTTGTGCCCACTTTATCATACAATCCTTAACTAACTCCATTTCTGAATCTATTTCTACCAATGCATTATACAACCTTTTTATATGCATTTGACTTTGAGCTCTAATTGGTTTTACCAAGTTCTCCTCATTTTGCAAAATACCAATTTTCTGATCCTCTCTCCATCTAGCTTGCAACTGTACATATTGAAACCATATTTGAATTATCCTTTCTTCTCTTAGTTGATTCAAAGATTTTAATTGTAGTATACCTCTTTCCTTGTTAAGAAGCTCTTTGTATGTAAACACATCTTGTTTTTGCTCTACACTTATATTCTCTATCGTGTGTCTGGGTATTGCCCACATTGGTAACTTCTCGTTTAATTTATACTTATACTTTTTCCAGACACGCAATAAAGCATTCCTTAATATTTTAAAAGTCTTATCCACTTTCTTATCATATAATAAATAAGCATGCCACCCATAAACCAAATCATATCCCTAAATATTCAATATTCTTTCTTCTGTTGAGTTCATCCAATCACTCATTGCTGATAGGGCAGCTGCCTCATAAAATAGTCTTAAATTGGGCATTTTGAGACCTCCTCTTTCACGTATATCCTGCATTATTTTTTGTTTTATTCTCGGTCTCTTTCCTGTCCAGACAAAATTATTAATACCCTTCTGCCATATCTTCAAATTTTCATCTTTTTTAAGTATTGGTATCATTTGAAAAAGAAACAAAAACTTAGGCAAAACATTCATTTTTACTGCTGCTATTCTTCCTAACAAGGATAATTGTAATTTTTTCCAATTTTCCATCTCTCTTTGTATTTTTTGCCACAACGGATCATAGTTATGCATGAATAATTTTGCATTTGATGTCATAATATAAACCCCCAAATACTTAACTTTTTTTTTACTATTTCAAATCCTGTTAATCTTTCTAGTTCATCTTTTTGATTTGTAGTCATATTTTTAGTTATTATCTTCATTTTTCCTGCATTTATTTTAAATCCAGATACTTGCCCATATTGCGTAATAATATCCATTAAACCTACAACCGACTGTAATGGTTGGATTAAAGTAACAACCAAATCGTCTGCGAATGCTCGTACTCTGTAATCATACTGTCTAATTTTAATTCCATTTATTTTGTCCGACCCACATATCTTACTCAACAAAAATTCCAAAGTCAAGATGAACAATAATGGAGACAAGGGACATTCTTGTCTTGTTCCTTTTTCTATATTAAAAGTATATGTTAAACTACCATTAATTATTATTTGCGCTGTTTGTTTCTGATATATTGCCTTAATAAATTGTGTAAAATATTCTCCAAACTGCATCTTTTCTATTATTTTCAGTAAGAAGTGCCAATTCAATCGATCAAATGCTTTCTCCGCATCAAGAAATATTAGCGCCGCAGGGATTTGGTTGTTCTTCCCCAAATACTCTAATAGGTTAACCACTTGCCTTACATTACTCTTCATTTGTCTACCATTTATAAAACCAGTTTGATCATTATGAATCATTTGTTGCATGACTGTCATTAACCTATTTGCTAGTATTTTAGCAAAAATCTTATAATCTGTATTTAAAAGTGATATAGGCCTATAATTTTTTGGCTGAGTGTGGTCTTGCTCCTCCTTTGGAATCAGAGAAATAAAAACTGTCCTACAGGATGGGGATACATCTCCTCCAGATTGTATGTTGGTAAATAACTCTTTGAGTGGTCCCACCATTTCTAACTGCAAGTGTTTATAATAAGCAGCTGTCAAGCCATCCGTCCCGGGGGCTTTACCCACTTTCAACTGCTTAATTGCAAACATAATCTCTTCGGAAGTTATTGGTTGATTTAAACCCTTCCTTTGCTCTCTTGTAATTATAGGAATATTCTCTTTCTGTAAATATCTATCTACATCTATACTTTTAATTTTATCACTAGCGTACAACCTCGTATAAAATTCTAAAAATGCTTTTTAAATCATATTTTGCTGATAAACCTCTTTACCTTTATATTTTATTTTCTCTAGGTCCGGGACTTTTGTTTTTTCCTTAACAAATATGCTAACTATCTCCCTGGTTTATTAGCATTTCAAAAAATATTATGTTTAGCATATTGCAAATTAGTTGCGACCTGATCTGCCATTAGCATATTAAATTGCCCTCGCAATAAGTTAATTGCCCCTTTTATTTTCTTGTCTGCTGGGTTCAATATCAAAGCTTGTTCTTTTTTTTAAATTTCCTCTTCTAAGTGCTTCCTTTTTTTCCCTGTTTACGTCTATGTTTATTATTCAAATATATCAAAATACCTTTCATATATGCTTTACTTGCATCCCAAACCATTTCCATAGATGTACCCTTATGCATATTTATAATGAAAAATTCTTTCATAAATTTTGTACATTCTTTTACATTTTCCTCATATCTAAACAGATTTTCATTTAACCTCCAAGGCCTCCCATTCCATACTCTAGTTCCATCCAAACTGGACTATGATCCGTTAAAACTCTTGGACAAGTCTTCGTCTTCTTCACCCTAGAAAAAAGATCATTAGTAATTAATATGAAATCAATCCTAGAGAAAGATTGATGTCTATCAGAAAAAAAGGTAAAGTCTTTTTCTTCAGCGTTCCTCTCTCACCAGATATCTCTCAACTCCATATCTTCCATCATTTCAAAAAATGATTTTGGAAATCTAGCACGCATTGAGATATTTTGCAAGAGCCCCTTCTTATCTTTTTCAGTGTCCAAAACTCCGTTCCAATCAGCCAATAAAATGCATGATTTGTAATCCCATTGTAGTAACTTGCAATGTAAAAGCTTATAAAATTTTCCTGTTGTTGGTTCGGTGCATATACACTAATTAAAAGTATTTTTTCTCCTTTTATTAAAAGTTCAATTGCTATAAATCTTCCTTGATCATCTGCTTCAATTAATTTGGTAATTTTTTTAGGTATATAACTATACCATTCTTCTTCTTGGGAGCAGATGCAACAAAATGTATACCTAACCTTGCATTTATTATATATTTTTGATCTTTACTTCTAATATGAGTCTCTTGTAAACAGATTACATCATTTTTAAACTGTTTCAAATAATGAAATATTTTTCTCCTCTTTTGTGGTGAATTTAGGCCATTAACATTCCAAGTCAGAAATCTAGTTGCCATTCTTGGCCCCCTGAAGCTTTTGGAGCATCTGCTGGAAATCTCCATGCATTTTGCTTTTTGGCCTTGTTCCTCCTACTGCTTCTGTTTTTGTAGTTTCTTGAATCATCTGAAGTTGCTGCACTCTTAATTCTTCTTGATGCTTGGCTTCCGCTCGGGTCTGTCTTTGATCCTTAGGTTCTTCTATCTCCAAGGCTTGAACAGTAGTCGAAAGTTGTATTAAATCTTCTTGAATAATCAAAGCTCCCCTTTGGGCCTGTGCCAGCAATTCTTCCTTCTCCCCCTTTCTTGCCCTCTCTGCTTCCATCTTCCTTCTAACTTCTGGGGACTGTGGGCATCCAGACTTTAGTACATTGGTGTAAAAATCTCTTGCCTTTCACACTGAGTTAAGATGATATCTCTCTCCTGAATAGTTCACCACCAGTCCAGCTGGAACTTCCCATCTGTACTGTATCTGAGGGTTTCTCAGTTCTTCCACCAGAAAGGCATAATCCCTTCTGGCTCTCAACATTTTGGGGGGAATTTCTTTCAGTATTAAAACCTCCTGCCCCTGCACTTGAAGTTTGTTTTTAAAAGTGACTTGTAGGATTTCATTACGTATTCTCCTTGTTGTAAAATAAACTACAATGTCTCTAGGTAGATGTTTCTGACTGGCAACCCATGAATTGACACAGTAAATTTTGTCAATTTACCATTCAAGATTTGCTTTTTGATCTCCCATTATCTGTGCAAATGATTCTGAAAGAATCTCTCTCAAATTCTCTTGCTTATTTTCTTTGAGGCCTCTTATTCTCAAAGCAAATTCCATATCTCTATATTGTATCATTATCACATCGGCCTCAACTCTTTCCATCTTATTCTGGACATCTCCCACTTTATTTTCCAAATTCTCATTAGACTGCTTAATTTCTTCCACTTTTTCATCTATTGCCTCAATATGGCCTGCCAGACCTTGGACTGCCATAATAATATCTTCTCTAATTTCCTGATTACATTTTTGAATGAACTCTTTAATTTGAGCCGTCTCCTCAGCAACATCTCAAATTTTATCCTCAAACACCGAAGTAATTTTTTTTTTCTATAACAGAGGCTTGTGTTTTAAGGGCTTCCTGCAACATTTCAAGTGTTAATATTGGTGGTTCTGTTGGAACAGAGAGAGATTGCAATTTGGACGTTTGAGCTGGTGAGCTCCCAGCACTTTTAGGAACAATAGTCTTTATTTGTTTTGAAGCCATTTTTGTTCCCAATTTAAATTTATTCAGCAACCAGAACAACAAATCCACCAAATCCAGAGATTTCCAGTCTTTAAATGATATCAGTCCTTTTTTTTTTTTGGAAGGTGCTTCAAGATTGATGTATATCTTATACCTGCTCCACAGTTGCACTCTTAAAAAGCATTAGAATTTTAAGGTTGAAGTTAAGTTGGTCAAGCTCGGCATACATTTTCTCCTTCCTGCATTTGAAATATTTTCCAAATAGACAACTATTTTCAGCATCTTTCTACATATTTACTCAAATTTCTGCATATTTACATTAACATTATATTTAATAATTGTTTTATTTTATATGATTTTAAATATTTTAATAAACCAAACATCAATAGAAATCAACAGTCAATGTGGTACAGCGATTAAGATCTTGGCCAATTTTCTACTTGTCCGTGGAACTGAACTGGGTCTTTAAGTCTGATCATTCTCAGGATTGTTGTGAAAATAAGCACTGAGAAATCTTCATGTACATCTGCTTGAATCAGAAGAAGAAGAGGAAGAGGAAGAAGAAGATATACATTAAAAAATATCTGTGCTTTCCAACTTCTGCATACCACAACAAATTTCTGAATTGATTTATGCTGTCAGTATCATTTGGAAGAATCTGTGCAGGAAGCTCAGTTCTTCTGTAAACTTCTCTGAAAAGTATTTACTATGTTGGATCCAGATTAAGGATACATGGAACAAAATAAGAAAAAGTTAAATGACTTATTTTATATTTCCTTGGTTAATGTGTTGTATAACTTTCTCATCTCATACCAGGCATACATTTGTTGGGGAAACAGCAGCTATTTCAGAGAGAAGACTAATAAGAATGGGGATTTGTTCTGATGGCTTAATTCCTCATGAAGAGAGCTCTAAAAATTATTGCTTTTCTAATTCAGTTTCCAAATCCCAATTCAGAGTGTCACATCTATTTGAGCTATAAATGGAGTAGATAGGATTTTTTGATAGTTTTACTTAAACATTTCTTGTCCAGCACATAATTGTCAATTTGTGGGTGTTTTGATGGCTCATGTAGAGTGTAACAGCGTGAATTTCATCCATTACATTTTTTTTTCTTTTTACCCTTCTGTCTTCTTTTCTTCAGGGGTTTGAATTAAATTCCAAGATGCTGAGGATGTTATGACTAATTATCTTCAGCGGGCAGTAAAGATAGTAAAAACTGAAGTAAAATTGGAAAAAAATGAATAAAACAAATAAAATAGAATAAAATGAGACACCGAGAGAGTGGATTGTCTAACCAACTCATCAGTTCCATCTTCTCTTCTCTAATGTGTTTATTTTAATTGAGTTTTATACAGGAAGTTGTAAACCACTAGAAGGCCTTGTGAATTCATATGTATAAGAAAGAAAGAAAGAAAGAAAGAAAGAAAGAAAGAAAGAAAGAAAGAAAGAAAGAAACCTACCTTTTAAGTGTAAACCAATTGAAAGTAACAGACTAACAGAATATCAGATTTGTTAGAGACCTTGGAGATCTACTAGTCCAGTGGTGGCGAACCTATGAAATACATGCCAGAGCTGACACTCAGAGCCCTCTCTGTGGGCACGTGTGCCATTGCTCTAGCCCAGCTCCATCACATTTCTCCATTGCGTTTCTCACTCTCATGTGCAGGGAAACAAAAGTTTGTGGGACTAAAAAAAAAAAAGTTAACTCAATCAATTCCAACTTCTTGTGAAAGAAAAAGATCTTGCAAAGTTGGAATTGATTGAGTGAACTTTTTTGTTAGTCCCACAAAGTTTTGTTTCCCTGCACACGATGGCGAGAAATGACGGAGAAATGCAATGGAGCTGGAAATCAGGTAGGCAAAGAAATGCTTTGGGGAAGCGACGACATTTGGGTGGTGGTTGGTGGGGAAAGCTCTGTGGCGCGATGCTGTGAAACAGGCAACAGAGTGGCCCTCTCTTCTCCATGTTCCTCCTCCTTCCCTTGTATTGTCCATTCCATTTCCCATTTCTACATTGCAGTGCAGCACCCAGGATCCACTTTGATAGCAGGGGGATAATAACCTTGCCTTTTCCTGCAAGATACAGGCCATGTACCGATAGCTTTGCCTTCCCCCCTTTCTTGTTTTGAATTTCCTGTCCAAAAGTAATTGGATTTTTTGGCTTTTAACCAAAGGTATCTAGACTCAGACTGTCTCTTCTTCTGTCCCGGACAGGACATTTTATGGTGACATAATTTTCTTCCAGATAAATAATTAATGGGCATTTAGTTATGAGGAAGGTGATGTCACTTTCAGTAATAGAAATTAAAACCATTTTATTTAACAAGAAAAGAAGTAAAAATATACAGAGAAAATTGGGATAAGAAAATGAAGAGAAAAACCAAGAAATGATATTACAAAAGTTTTTTCTTTTTTATTGTTGCTAAATGTAATATTATAAAAGCAGGGGAAAAATGAAGGGGCATAAAATTGCATTTATCACATTTTTCTTAGAACAATTAGCTGAACTCTGCCTTGTTTATCATTATTTTAGGTAGTAAAACCTCAGTATTCAGGTTAAATTGCCGTGTTGGCACTTTGAGATAAATAAGTGGGTTTTGGGTTGCAGTTTGGGCACTCAGTCTCTAAAAGGTTCGCCATCGCTGTTCTAGCCCAATCCCCTGTTCAAGCAGGAAACCCTATACCCGTGATGGCGAATCTATGGCATGAGTGCCAGAGATGGCACGCAGAGCTCTCTCTGTGGACATGTGCACCATCACCAGCTGGTGTTCTGGTTTCCAGTGCACAAATGCATGCCGGCCAGCTAATCTTCATGCATGCCAGAGCCCCAGAAACCTGAAGACCAGCTGGCCTGCCAACTGGTCTTCAGGCTGGCATATGCAAAGACCAGCTGGGTGGCATGCATGCGCATGCTGGAAACCCGAAGATCGCATGCTTGTCTTCGGGTTTCTGGGGCTCCAGTGTGCACATAGATCAGCTGGCTGGCGTGCATACAGGCACCAGGAGCCAAAACACCAGGTGATTTCTGGGGCTCCAGTGCACGCAAGCATGTTTGCGCACATGCACATACACGGTTCACTTTGGGCACTTGGTGCCGAAAAGGTTCGCCATCACTGCCCTATACCATTTCATACAAATAGTTTTCCAATCTCTTCTTTAAAACCTCTAGTGTTGACAACTTCTGAAGGCAAGTTGTTCCGTTGATTAATTGTTCTAACTATCAGGAAATTCCTCCTGTGTTCTAAGTTGAATCTCTCCTTGATTAGTTTCTATCCATTGTTAATTGTCCTGCCTTCAAATACTTTATAACCAACTCCATCTAGAATTATCTTGAATAACTTACTAGCAAGGCCCACCTATTATGTTGCTAACCGTTCTGCTGTTCCATAGTCAGCTGAAAATTACAGGAAACAGTTATTGATCAGATTCTTCAATATTACAATTATTTTATGCAATTACTAATTAAAAAGAATTTCATTATATGTTTATTTTACTTTAAAATCCTGTTGCTATGATAGATTATTTAAAAAAGCTGTAAAAGCTATTTGTCTACTGTGTTAAGTACTGTACACCTAATAATGCTAATGTATTTCCTCACCTGTAAGACCACTATATATTGAGACCCTTCTAGTGTCAACTCACAAAGCATCCTTGGCCTGCTTTCGAGTTGCCATAGGCAGGAGGGGGAAAAACTGACAGAGCAGCATGGCAGCCACAAGCAGAAGCACATTCCACGCATACCTTTCTCAAAGCTCTATCCAAGGTTACTGGCAACAGCCGAAGGGTGTGATCTCTACAGCCTGCGAAAGTGCTCTGTTGGAGAATGTGATTTAAGACACACCCTGGGAGGAGGGGGGAAACAGGGTCATAATTGGGCTGTAAATTACATGGGGTAGAGCTAGCTTCATTTGGGTATGTGCCGACATGTTGCTCCTAATAAATAACTGGATTTCTTTTGAAGCTTGGTTTGAGGCTCATGGTTTAATTAGGGCATCCGTCGGATCTTTGACATTTAGTTTCTAAAGATATTAAACATATTATTTTAAGTCACATCATATAAATGTTGCTATAAATTATTTAATTTTATTTTTATTTGTAGAAGAGATAGATTACATGGCATTTGTAGCTATAATGGCTTTTAATTTGTTGATGAAACAGTTAGTGAATAGTTAACTGTCATTAGAGAAAATAAAGGAATTCTTCCTTTTTAAAGTGCTGTCTCCAAAATTCCTAAGTGCATACGGGAGACCCCTTTCCAGATAACATGAAGGCAATTTTCATTCTTCCTGTACAATTTGGGAAAAATCTGTAGTTCAGTAGTTAAAGTTCATTTTTGCCTATATAAAGTTTTAGGCTGATCTGAGAGCATCGATTGTTAAAAAGATAAATTTCTGGAGAACTGTATCAGCCACTGCTATAAAATTACGCATCATACTTCTAACATCTACATACTAATTAGAATTGCCAAGAATTTTTTTACTATGCCTTTGGGAGTGTAAAATATTGAATTTTTAAAATAAAAATCTTTATATAAGAATATTTTACTGCAAACTCTAACATATGTTTTGTCTCAAGGAATATATCGAAATTTATTTTACAAAGGCAAACATTTAGAATATAATCTTAGAAATGGAATCAGCCATTTAGCTAGCTGCCAATTTTGATATTCCAGGGCTGTTGGGTATATTGGAAAGATAAAAATCTGCATAAATACAGTTTCCATGCATCTGGCTTCAACAGAATTTTTTTTTAAAAAAAGTTAATTAATGTAGAGGCAAAACTTACACATAGAAGTTACCCAAACAGACTGAATATTTGATTATGAAGATGATTAATAATATCGTAATAATGCAGCAACTTTGTAGTAAAAATAAAAGGAAATGTAATGCTCCTCAGAAATTTTAGAAGGAAAATGCAATGAAATAAAACAAAGCAAAACAAAGCATAAAAGCCTAAGGAATAAGATTCGAAAAATAAATTGTGTAGCACTTTCTATGCAGGAAACATCTGAAGGCATGACTGCAGAAGAATTATGGCACAAGACAACAAATAGTGATTCTAAAAGCTATATTGACACTCTGAGCCCAAAAACGGTCAGGTAATATAGAAGATGACCAATTGTTGACCAGGCAGAGTCCAAAGGTGGGGTCAGATGCATCATTAGTCTACACTACCCAAAGAAACCTATGTCTAGTTCCTCCACACTCTGTTGACTCTTATCTGGTGCCAATTTGCCTTGACTGTCAGTAGATCAGATTCTAGTGTATAGATAGCATAAACAAAACTCATAGTACTTTTTAACTTTATTCTGGCTCCTGGTTTCTTGCCCCTGACAGATAATTCTCAATCAAGGCCACTGAAATTTCCATGCTTAATATGGATATGAATATTTTATCCAGATTTTAAATATAGATCCAAAACTCATAAATGCAAAAACAATTTTTGCTTCATAAATACCCGAGAGGAGGTCCTGAGTAACCAAATAACACTTTTCACATTATAGCAGCTACCAATCATTGACAAAATTACAATTCCTTTCCACTTCTGATTTTTTAACCTCTGAACTTTTAAAATAACTTTGCTCAAACAAATGAACCTTATAAACCTTTATTGAAGTTTCTGAGTTTCTGAACTTGAACTTCTCAATATTGAACAAATGTTCATAATCATAAAAAGCTTTGCCTATTTTATGGTAGGTTCACATATTTTTATTAATTCACTGTATAAAATGTACATTAGATAATATTTATCCTATATGCTGGCTTGGGCAACTCATGAAGTGCCAATTCATATTTTTGTAGGCAAATCTAATATTTAGCAAATGGAATCTTTGAAGGTGATACATTCTCATTTTCTCATCAATGTTGTTTATGCCAACTAAAAATCACCTAGCTCTATAGCTGAAAAGTGGATGATGAAATATCTATTAAAATGTAGGAAAGGTAAGAAAAAGAAACACCATAGTGGTTTTCACTTTACATTTAAGCAATCAATTTGCTGAAATGCCTTCATCCTACATGCAATAAAATAGCTAACTGCTCTATTAAGTATGTGGATAATTAGTATCAGGATGGAAACAGTTATCATGAAAATATTATTCCTTCCTGGTTGAGTTCAGATTGTCCATTATATAGTAACTCCCCATATTTTTAATATACTTAACTTGCTTTCTTACAATGTCTTGATTCTTTTTTCCTCCTTCTTTGGAGGACTTACTATGAAAATGGATGAAAGATTGTGTAATAAATGATGCCTAGAAAGAATATGATGTAGGTTGACTATTTTCAAGCTGTAATCAGACATAATTCAATAAAATCAATGGCCTAAGAAGATTCAAAAGCCAAAAAACATCTATGAATAGAAGAAAGGTAAATTGTGTACTATATTAGTATATATATATATATATATATATATATATATATATATATGTATGTATGTATGTATGTATGTATGTATGTATATGTATATATATAAAGGAAAACTATTACATATAAGAAACCAAATATTTGAAACTAAGCTTGGGCAGGATGGGATGTACAAGAAAAAAAGACATCAACTTGCCAAATAATATTTGTGTATGTAATTCTAAAAACAGGATATTTTGAACATAGTATACAGCTCTGAACTTTCTACTGTTTGTTCCCAACCCACCTGATCATCCAGCAACAAAATAAGAAACTCTCTGAATATGATCAGTAGTGAATTAGAGTTAAGACCAATATGGCATTAGAAGATACGTTAGAAAGCAGAATTATTGGAACTGTCAACTGGATACAAAATATTGTATCCCAAAATATTATTAGCTCCCATAAATATGTCTTAATTGAGCTTATTGTGTGGTGGCTTCTCCAATGTAGATTATCTGCAATTCAGCTATTGTATAAAAGAATAAAAATAATACTGCATTGTGAGATATATGGAGTCCTTAGGGCTTTCTGAATTTGGTTGTTTAGTTGCATATGTTTCAGTACCCCATTAGGTAACATCATTAGTGCTAGTGATCCTAGACCAGTGACAGCTAACCTTTTCCAAACCGAGTACCCAAAGCGTGCGACTGAACCCCCAAAATGCAATGCGAGCAGGCTCCCCGGGCATACGCCCTGTCCCCAGCGCATGCATGCGCAGCCCCCTGCATGTGCCCTGCCCCCCCGCATGGATGGCAGAGACCCGAAGACCAGCTGACTGGCGGGAGGAGTGCGTGCATGCCCAGCGGAGCTGAACTGGAGCGATGGCTCGTGTGCCCACAGAGAGGGCACTGTGTGCCACTTCCAGCATGAATGCCATAGGTTCGCCATCATGGTCCTAGACCAAACTCACCTGAAGTTAGAACAAGAAACAATGAATAGAAACTAATCAAGGAGAGAATCAAGCTAGAACTAAGGAGAAATTTCCTGACAGTTAGAACAATTAATTAGAAGAGATTGGACAACCTTTTGTCTGAAATGGTATAGGGTTTCCTGCCTGAGCAGGGGTTGGACTAGAAGACCTCCAAGATCCTTTGTTATTCCAAGGTCCTAGACCATTTTAGGCCAAACTAAATCCAAAAATCCAAGGAAACTCCTGGAAGCTTGGCACTCAAATCAGTCATCACTAGACATATATAGATAAATCACATTTTTACACCATTCCAAGAGCTAATAAAAGAGCTAAGAAGAAAACAAAATGACCAGAACACATCCCCTACAGTAGCCAATGCTATAAGCAAGGATTGACACTAGACAAATGCACAAGCAGAAAGCAATACCCTATTCAAGTACTTGCCCAGGATAAGATCATGAAGAAGAGCAGGGCAACATGCTGCATTTAAACTCCACACTCACTAGCACCTAGTCTAGTGACAAAACTGCAAGCAAATAATTAAGCTTAAAAAGAGGACCAAGGATTCCACAGTTTAACCCAGTGCATGTATATTCTCTTCAATGGGTATTGTGAGATATGGCAGAATTACTTCTTCATCATTCAACTGCTAGTCTCTTTAAAGAACTTCCTCTGAAATCAATAACAGCCAAATTAAATACAAGAAATGCTTCATAAAAATGTTTTGTCTTTATGACTCTGATTTGTTCATAATGATTTTCTAATTTAACTGCATCAAGCACAATGTTGTTTACAAATTACTTCATTGTGATAAAGAAAAAGGGAGAAGAATGATAGCGAGGCAATGAAACTGGATAATAATATGGAATGGTGGGCACAGCACAAGAATGAATTATAATAAATATGACATCCATAAACAAGATCACTGGCTGGTATTTGAATCTCATTGTTCAAGTCATATAAAAATGAAATAGCAATGTTGGTCACACAAATACTAAGAGATCTGGTTCAGCAATGGCATATTTTGAAGAGAAAAAGAAGAATATAACTAAATTAAAAGTATGATACAACTTACTAATGCCTTGTTTATGCAAGTATTTCAAAAAATGTTTGGTTATGTTTTATGTGGATGGTAAAAACTTAGATTCTGTTGTGCTCTTAAGACTGTGCCTCCTAAAATGGTATGGAAATAAAGCTAATTACTTAAGATTAAGGAAAGTTATATTTATAATTACATACTACTATATTTATTGGTCTCGATAGAGTAGAGAATTTTATTTCATTTTTATTGCAAATAGCATGGCATTTATTCAGCCCAAATATTCTAAAAAAGGAGAACCTGATTATATTTCCTATATTTTGAAATTCACAATATTTTTCTCTATTCATATTTACAAGTTTTACTTTATATGGTAATGATGATGACAACGATGTCTTGTGAAACATTTCAAATCAGTTTTGATTGACATAAACAAACAATAAGGAAAGTTGTACCTGACTATTACTTAAATTGGAGTATGGATGAAAACTGTTCATCAGGGTGGTATCTAGCAATGATTTCTTAAGGGGGAAAACCACCACTTTCTTAAAAGTCCTGAAGCATCACCCACTCATCCAAAGTCGGTTAACCATCTCGCCAAGTTACTTGGCAAGTGTGATTTAAAATGAATTATCTAGAGAAATTATAATGAATTTTAGATTAAGAAAAGGTTTAGCCAATAGATTAGCTAAAATCTTCACTGGACAATCGGCGGAATGTTGGAAATGTGGCAGGAAAGAGGCAGCTATTATCATCAATGGTGGACATGCCCGGAAGCAGTTAAGTTTTGGGGAAGAATAAAAAAATGGCTTAATGAGATTGTAAACCAAAAGATTGATTGGGCACCAGAGACATGCTTGCTCGGCTCCAAACTGGATAATATAAAAAAAGACTTATGGTACCTAGCCCTACACATCATCACAGCAGCGAGATTGATATACGCACAATTTTGGAAAAATAAAAATATCCCATCGGAGGAAGCAATTATAAAAAAGATTTTGGACTGTGCGGAATTGACTAAATTGACTAAAAAATTAAAAGATAAAGATCTAACTCAAACATGTTTATCCTGGGAAAAATTATATACTTGGTTAGCAAAGAGAAGGATACAACCCAATTGAAAAGAGGAAAAGTATTTATTGAGAAACCTATATTATATTAACAAAGTGAGGTCGGATAGACCTAATTGATGTATAAAGAGATATAAGTCGTTCTATCTCCCTCAGAATATAATGTACTTGCAGATATGTTTGTTATTTGTTATGTTGTCTTGTATGTTATTTATAGGGTCTGTTGTTATTTTTTTGTGTTTTTTAATGGAAAATGTAAATAAAGATTTTTTTAAAAAAAGAAAAGGTTTAGCAATAGCATTTAGACTTATATACCACTTCATAGTGCTTTTACAGCCCTCTCTAAGCAGTTTACAGAGTCAGCATATTGCCCCCAACAATCTGAGTCCTCATTTTACCCACCTCGGAAGGATGGAAGGCTAAGTCAACCTTGAGCCAGTGAGATTTGAACTGCTGAACTGCAGCTAGCAGTCAGCTGAAGTAGCCTGCAGTACTGCACTCTAACTACTGCGCTACCTTGACTCTGATTTTACTTATTTATTTGTATCCCGCCTTTATTATTTTTACAAATAACTCAAGGCAGCAAATATATCCAACACACCTTCTTATTTTCCCACAACAATTCTCTGAGGTAAACTGGGCTGACAAAGAATGTCTGGTTTTCATGGCTAAGGATTGAACTCATGGTTTCCTGGTTTCTATTCTGCTGACTTAACCACTAGACAAAACTGCTAAATTAGTGCTGTTACTAAAAATGTCATGCCTTCTTTTTAAACCACATGATTTTATTTGAGTTTGTTAGATCTCCTGTTGCAATGACACTATCCAGTATGGTTGGCAATTAATTTCCTAATGAATTCTTACAAGTATGTCATTCTAAGTAGAAATATATGAGTTATGTTTACAGATGCTACATATTCAGTAGCCACCATGGATCCTGCAGTAGTTAGTAATAGCTCAGCCAACAAAATCTACTTAATTATAGCTCAAAAGTTATACCTATGAAGGGCATTTTCCTGAGCACTAATTCATCATTAAATATTAATGATGTTATCATTAGAACAAATAACAATCTAAATGTAATCCTTACTTTCTGGATCTCAAAGTTCTTGATTCTAATGTTTTGCAGTGTAATAAATTTTACTTACCTCATTGCATAGAAACATTAATATTTAAGTTTAGGTGTCAATATTGGTTCAGTCAAGCCTTTCTTGACTTCAGGTAGACTGAGCAGGTAGACAGTAAATAGCAGCTAGTGGACCGATGGCAGGGTAGACATTCTAGGGAAAGAAAACAATATATTCTTGTAAAGCCCTCTTTTTCTTAATGCTCAGAGATGATACACCAAGATCACATCAAAAAGTGGAAGCTCTAGGATCAGATTCCTGGGAATGAAGTAAATGGCAGATTCTCTTATGTATGTGTTGCCAAATGAGTTGACTGACAGATAGAAAGACAGATAGATCTTGATTCATTTGAATTGATGATAAACTTCTTAGCTCTACAGCTGAAGCCCATTGCAAATGTCTATCTACGTATATGAATCTGGGAAATCAAAGTTTCTTATGAATGTTCCATACTTCTCTGAAAAGCTACCAATATGAGGAAGAGTTTCAGTGTATTTCTATGTGTGTATTCACTTGTGAATTCCGTTGTGCATTGTTATATTTGTATTTTAATCACAATAGTCACATATTGTAGGATTATTTTCAAGCCACTCTCACAGTGTGACAGACTTTAATCTGTTAGATCTAACTGTAAAAGGGAACACTTTAATAAAATATCTGAAATAAATAAGTAATTATTCCACAAGACACTTTTTAATTTTGTTGTTTAAGTTAATTGATTTCTAACCTTCTGCAAAACACTTTTTATTTCTTTGTTTAGGACAATTGATATCTGAACTTTTTACTAAAAATAAATATGAAAGGCATCTAGCAATAATTGCATTAAAAGATAAAAAGCAATATTCTCCTTCAAGTCTTAAAAAAGGGAACAAGTGACAAATAATTAAAAGCAAGTGAAAAATCGTAAACACCTCACAGAAATGAAGTGGAAGGTTGAGAATTATGGGAAGATTACCTAACAAACTAGGTAACAAAGTCTGAAGCAAAATGGAAATAATACTTGTAATAGTATTAATAGTATTAATTAGTTAGATATTAATTAGATATTTAGAGTAACTTAAAAGCTTGATGCTTTAAAGAACATTACATTAAAAATCATATTTTAAAAAATAACAACAGAAATGTAATCATGATTAATTTATGTAGTAGTAATTGGGTATTTACTTGTGTAGGTAAATGTAGTGTATTTCTGATAATAGAAATATAGGCTTTCATAAAGGCTTGTGTGGCCTGCAAAATTAATTTCAGCACAGGAATTGGATGCAGAACAGTACTAGAGATCTTCATTCAACTGAAATCTGAATTGAATCAGATTAATTTGGAGTGGTTTATCCAGACCAAAGCAGGAATCTGTCTATATAGAATCAAAACCAAACATGAACCTTCACTGAATTTCATTGAGTGTTTTGAAGTGTAGAATGACAGAACACGGAATATGCTATAGTAGAATACCAACCCACAAAAAATAAAATTTTGTCCACATACATAGATAAACAAAATAATAATAATAATAATAATCTGGAGATCTGTATGATTGGAAAACAATAAATCAGATAAACCTAGATATTGGTTTTTATATACCTATTTCTGAAAGCTCCAGAAATTATCTCACATTTTTTAATACTCTTTTTGTTTATTTGTTTCTGGAATATTCTTGATCTCTTGATGGTTTATAGTCTTTGACAAAGCAACTTTTCTTGAAGTAAATTGGCACTGAGTGCATATAATAGCATTCAAAGAATTTGGGTAGATAAAAAGGCCTATTTGTATCATATCAACATCTTTGCTGTTATTGTCAGCTTGAATTGAAAACCTTGTAAGAATGAATAGAATGCACGATATGTCCTTTCCATTACAAAGCCAAACCTGGATTGGCTAGGTTTGAATGATGTAGATCAAGGCTCTCCAACCTTGGCAACTTTAAGACTTGTGGACTTCAATTCCCAGAATTCCTCAGCCAGCTTTGGAGACCCCTGATATAGATAACTAGGAACATGATTACTACTTTTTATTTGCTGGATTTAGAAGTTCCATCTTTCCTTAGATTCTACTTTAAGCCTTCTAGCTTAAAAATTACTATAAAGTTGTCCATTAATCCAAGTTAGTTCCATGCAGCCTTGTTGATAAAAGCTGCACTGCATGTTATCTAAACTCCATATGTTGTTAGTAACTTCTCAAAAGAGTCAAGGCAGCTATCAAAATACAAAGCATATTATTACAGAAACACTAGAGTATGAAATTATTCTCATAACAAACATTCCTCTATTGATCAATCATACTTTAATGGATAATCTTACTCTAGTGATTTAATCATACCCTTTATATCTTAGTTCTTTAAACAAAGAACTAAATTGGATTAAAGAGCATGAAAAATTAAGCCTAGTGGGAAATATTTTTTTTGAAAAGATGCCAAATGATTTTATAAATAATATTCTTATCATTAAGTAACTTTTTAATGATAGAATATCTTATAGAACATTTAAACACAGATTAAATTAAATCCTCGCTAAGGTGAAAGAACAGCATATTTTAAACACAAAGACTTTTTAGTGCAAACTCTACCTCGGAAAACAATGTATTATTGATGTAAGGTGAAAGAGAAATAGGAATGTCACTCAGCCATCATGATAGCAAAATTGCCAAGGGAGATGTATAGGGCTTATGATATTTGAAAGTTTAATTTGTTAGCAGGTGTTCCCCCCAAAATTAAACATTTTCAAGATCAATTACAATGTATTTATCACCTTTGATCTGCTGTAGATTAACCAGACATAGCACTTTAGAGCAAAAATAGGGCAAATGAGTTTTCAACAATGCACACACATATGCACGGAGAGAGAGAGAGAGAGAGAGAGAGAGAGAGAGAGAGAGAGAGAGAGAGTGTTCCAGAATTCCATCTTTTAAATTTAAATCTGAATAAGGGATATATTTGCATGAGTCCAGTATATGTAACAGAAGAGATCCTAGGTAATGAGTATTATATGACTGGGAAGAGAAATTGTATTCACTCAACCCAAGGAAAATGAAAAACTAGGGTGCCTTTTTCACAAAAGAAATCTCACATGAAAGTGTGACTTAAGGCCTGCTTTATGTTCAATTCCTACTCCACCACGAATAATCATTTCAAGATTAGAGGGAAAATTATGATCTTGCAGGCTGGAGGAGGAGATAAGGAAAGATTTAGAATAAGCCTTCTCTAAGTTCATCCAACCATCCATTTCTTATGGCAATTTATTAGAGATAAATTAATAGAGTCTTTGTAGATTTCTGCCTATTCCTTGATATACTGTATTTGCATTAGGTAGATAAATCTTCTCCAATGTGGACACTAAAAATTATGGACTTCCTTCCCAGGATCCTTACAATGATAGTGCTGGCAGAGGAATTCTGGGTTTTGAAGTTTATATAAATAAAATACATTCAGATTGGGGAAGGTTAAAATAGCACAGCATTTTATTAACTTACAGAGCAAGACTTGAGTTTGATAGTCTGAATTTTCACTGGCTTAATAAAAGACAACCTGTATGGTAGCATGCTTTTTATTGAAAACAAATCATCTTTAGTCTATTAGAAATGAAAATAGGGCAAAACCAATCAACAAACAAACAAATATATGGTTTATTGCTGGGGTGAATCTTTTTCCTTCTTCCTCAATTTTTTTTTTTGTATATTATTAATAGAGCAATAGGCCTTAGATTTATTTTATTTATTTAGGTAAGAAAATTTATATGGCTGTCCAATTCACTTCTATTGACTCCAGGTGGCTTACAAGGATAAAATGCCAATACAAAAATAATACTAAAAGCAATAACCCCTGCCCTTCTGCTGACAAGAATCAAATGAACTACTTGATGGGCTCCATATCATTTTGGGATCCCCAGGCCCATTACCAGAACCATGTCTTCAGGGCTTGCGAAAAAGTGTCAAAATGGGGACCATTCCTATTTCTGCATGGATGATATTCCATGCCTTCTTCTTTTTTCCATCAGATGTACTTCCTTAGGAGAGGGACATGTAGCATTCCCTGCATCCCTATTCTAGGGGTTTGGGTAGATGTGATCAGGAAAAGACAGTCCTTCAAATAACCTGGCCCCAAGCCATATGGGGCTTTGAAAGTGACAACAGCACCTGAATTGGACTGGGAAGCAAATTGACAGTCAATGCAGTTCCTGGAGAGGTGAGACATGTGGAAATCTAGATCTGCACAAAACCGTGCAGATTGCTGCATTTTGAACCAATGAAGCTTCCACTTCATTGGTTCATGAACCAATGAAGTGGAAGCAATGAACCAATGAACCAATGAAGCTTCTCAAGAGAGCCCTATGTTAAGAGCATTGCAATAGTCAAGTTGGGAGGTGATTAGGGTATAGGTAACTGCGAGGAGGGAGTGTTTCCCCAGGAAATGACCTAATTGATTTACAATCTGTAAATATGTAAAGGCCCTCCTAGCGCAATTTAGCAGGATTTGTAAATTGAAGAGAATCCCCAGACTATGCATCATGTCTGTCTGGGGCAGTGCTACCCCATCCCAAACTAAAGATGGGAATTTTCCATGTACCCAAGAATCCCAAATCCATAGCCATTCCATCTTGTCAGGGTTCAGTTTCAGCCTTCTGCTCCCCATCCAGTCCTTAGGAGCCTCTAGGTGTGCTAAGATGTTTAAGTAAATAACTGTGAATATATACTATATGTCAAATGTGAATATATGTGAATATATACTATATGTCAAACTTATAAAGTTTTTTTTAATATAAGAAGCACTTTCTAAATAACATATATTTTTATTACAACGTTGCTACAGCCATTAATACATTCTTAATGTGTCTTACTGGAGAGCTTTTATTGAATTATTTTATTTTCTTGCTCTCGAAACTTTCAGCATAAAAGAGTTAGAAATTGTTCCTGAATATGTGGTATCTTTCTTTTGTCATTACTGAGAATTAAGTGGAGACCCATCTCGTGATTCTGTGATAAACTGCATCCTCCCCCGCTTTTTTTTTTATAAAAAAAAAATAATCAACTGATCACTTTCCAGAGCTTTGTAAAAGTCCATTAAAACTATATTTAGAAGTATATAGCTTGGACTCTACCAGAGGTCAGTACAATCTTCCATCGCCATAAGCGGCAATCATGTAAACTGTAACTTCACCCTGTAAAGAGAATTTAACCCTTTTTTCCTCTTCAGTTGTAAATATTAGTACACTGAAAGCCCTTGTTACAGAAAAATTCACATGGATCTACTACAGCACTGTACCATATCCCATTCTGTTTATTTATAGTCGCCTCATATCTCATTCATCCTTACTAAGGGCACTTTGTGAATTCATAGATGCCAGTGACCCAGGGGTAATTGTTCTCTGTTTCATCTGGACCAAAAGTTAAACGATTGCTTTTGTCTGGCCTTTGCTTTGAACTAATCTGCCAAAAGTCCATGTAAAGCTTCCAAATTTATCTTTATATCTTCTTTTTCATCAATTTGGATTCAGAAAATGACCTTTTCTTTGAAACTGCATTAACACTTCTATCAAAACTTAATCAGTAGTTTTGAAAATAATAGTGGTTGGAGCCCTTCAAAACCATTTCTCCTATATTTATTCACTGCATGCTATTATAAAGGAAAGGAAGGTGTTTTCCTGCATGCTATGTATGTAACTTGCTATTTTGCAAGCCACCTTTTTAATTTTTTTGAAGCAAAATAGAGATTTTTGTGAAAACAGATATATTCTTCAAGATACCAACTTTATACAATTTTTGCATCTGTCCTGTCCAATTCTATTGTTCATCTGTTCACTTCTATTTCTTCATAGTTAGTGCAAGTTTCTTGTTCATAATGTATGGATTTCATCTTTATTAATTTCCCATCCAGCATAGGGAACTAATAGCTGGGGAATTCTGGGAGTCAAAGTCCACACGTCAAGTTGCTAAGGTTCAGAAAAATGTATTATAGAGCATATTTTGAAATGTGTTTGCGGCGATATTGTAAGAAATATTTAAAACAATGTTTAAACAAATTTTGAAGAATAGAATAGAAGAATGTATGTATGTATGTATGAATGCATGCATGAAAATTGAGGCAGGCTGTGATTCTTCTGACTCTAATAAAAAAAAATATTGATGGAACATAGAAACTATTTGAAGGTTACCTATAGGAACATTCACTCCAAGTTTAAAAAAAAAGAAGAAGCTTCTGTTCCTAAAATCTGAATTAATAATTTAACCGGAATATTTAATGAAAGTGGATTATTTGGAGCTCCTTTAGCAACTTGGCTAAATTCCACAATTTTGTTCACTATTGTGCAGCCAATGTTTGCTTATTTGTTTGCCGTTGGGATTTCTCAGTTGTAATATTATTGAAACTTTGTAGCAAAGAAGACTTAAACTACAGCTGAATAATACAATAATATAGGCAATTACTACCTGCCAACTGTCAGAATAAATCAGTCATTCAAGGCATATTAATTAGTAGAGACATACCACCCTTAATTGCCTCTGGATAGCAGGAAAATAATTTAATCCCAGTTAATTGCATATCAGTTTAAAGTAATGAAGAAACATATTCTTTTTGGACAGAAAGGAGTGTAGATGAAGCCCGCGGTACAAATTTAGAATGCTGTTATGTCTTGTTGAAATGGTTCATATCATGTCTGTCAAGCAATGTGACAGACAATACTGATATAACTGAATGTGAAATATCAGCAGCAAGGAAATGTGACAAAATTTGTGTAAAGTAATTTTAAGAAAGAGCAGAATCAATTACTTTTTTCCAGTTGTCCAACAATTTCTATTGCTCGGTACATTGGAAATAACTCTGTGTTTAGATTTTCTACCCTATTTTCAGTTTGCTACAAATTTAACTATTGTGAATCTTGGCCAGTAATTCTGGAGAGATGAGGATATTCAGAAAGTGCTAGAATCTGCTGACCAGCAGCAGAGATATGATTGACCCTCACTTTGACACACTTTTACAAGACCCTGAAGATCTGGCTTTTTCAATGGACCTGGGAGGGGCCCTAGATGAGATGGAGCCCATCAAAAGGTTTATCTGATTGTTGTCACCAAAGGGATGGGGGATTATTGCTTTATTATTACTTTTTATTTTTTTATATTAGATTTTTATCCTTGAAAGCTGCCAAGCGAACTGAGAGCAAGCCATAAACAAACAAACAAACAAACAAATGTAGTAGACTTTTCTTTTAGTTAACATGTTGAATTTTATCTTTTCTTTCATATACAATTAATGGAGCATTATCTTATGTGTAGATATATACAATATTAGAGAGCCTTGGTGGCGCAGCAGACTAAAGCACTGTTAAGTAACACCAGCTGCCTGCAATTATTGCAAGTTCAAATCTCACCAGACTCAAGGTTGACTCAGCCTTCCATCCTTTTGAGGTAGGTAAAATGAGGACCCGGATTGTGGGGACAATAAGCTGACTTTGTATAAAAAAGAACACCGCTTAGGGGGCACCGAAAGCCCTACTAAGCAGGTATATACAAAAAGTATGAAGGCTATTGCTTAACGCATTGTAAGCCACCCTGAGTCTCCGGAGAAGGGCAGCATATAAATCAAACCAATAAATAAATAAATAAATAAATAAATAAATAAATAAATAAATAAATAAATTTCAAAAAGAATATTTTAAATTTTATTTTATTCCGAAAGATACCTACGTTGAACATTCAAGACGTTGTTGTTATTAGTTGCGAAGTCGTGTCCGACCCATCGTGACCCCATGGACAATGTTCCATGTCCTCTACCTTCCTCTGGAGTCCATTTAAGCTCACGGCTACTGCTTCAGTGACTCCATCCAGCCACCTCATTCTCTGTCATCCCCTATCCAACAATTTAAATTCAAGACATGCTATTCAACAAGTTAAATACTCACCAAAGTAATTCTAAAAGATTTGTTATACATCTTTCTTAATTATTTTATGATTTCAGTATTTGTAGATGATAGCTGGAAAGCCAGTTTGGTGTAATGTTTAAGGCATCAGGCAAGAAATTGGGATACTGTGAGTTCTAATCTTGCTTTAGGCACAAAGTCAACTGAGGGACTTTGGACCAGTAATTCTATCTTAGCCCTGGGAAGTAAACAATGAAAATCTTGCCAAGAAAACTTCAGAGACTTGTCCAGGAAATTTCCAGGAATCAACATTGATTCAAAGGCATCACACAAGCATCACTTATACAAAAAAGTGATAGCCGAATACCCAATATTTTGCTGGTGTTCTTTGTTATTTTATAATATCCAGGTTTGTCATGCAGTGTATCAGTGTGTCTTACATGAAGCCACACACCCAGCCTTCTCCAGGAATATTGGCTGGCAGCTGCTGGAGGGATGGAGCAGGAAAGAAGTGCTGGGATCTGCTGGCCAGGAGCGCCATCTGCCTACCATCCTTTACCAACTGACCTGGCACTTTGGCTATCAGATGCTGGTGGAAGGAACCACCCAGGGATATTCCTTGTCAAAATAACTAGCTTTCCAATCTCCACTTCAGCACCTACTGGACAGGAATTTAGCTAGAGGGGACAAGAGGATTGTGAGAAGGCTGTAGTAATCAAGTAGCTGTGAGAAAAGCTTCAGAGGAATCTTCTTCTGAAACACTGGCATGTTAGTGGTTTGGGGCCATCGTATTTGCTTCATTAAGGCAAAACTGGTGATCTCTTTACTTCAACAAAGCTAATCAAGTCCCCTCAAGTAGTTCAAACCACATTAGCAAAGTGGCTTTTACTCACATTACACGGGCCTGTTTGATAGCATATGATAGATGATATACAGTACGCAAATGTGTCGTGAGCAAAAGCCTTTGATACGAGAACATGAATACTTCATAGGGGCAAACTATTTTTCCTACCTAAAGCCTGCCGTTTTTCTATGTTTCATAGGGATTCTTCATTACAGTGTACTTACAGTAAGACTAATAGCCAATCAGTCTGACACTGCAATAACATCACGGAGCAATTGTAAACCATTTAGAGTGAGGGCAATGTTTTCTCTATGACACTGCCATTCATCCAGAATGCAGCCGCGTGGGTGGTTATGGGCGCAACCCGTTGTGCCCGCGTGACACCCCTCCTGCGTGAGCTTCACTGGCTCCCAGTGGTCTTCCGGGTGCGATTCAAGGTGTTGGTTACCACCTTTAAAGCGCTCCATGGCATAGGACCTGGGTATCTCCGAGACCGTCTCCTGCCACCAATAGCCTCCCACCGACTAGTTCGTTCCCACAGAGAGGGTCTCCTCAGGGTGCCATCGGCCAAGTTATGTCGGCTGGCGACACCCAGGGGGAGGGCCTTCTCTGTGGGAGCCCCAGCTCTGTGGAACGAACTGCCCCCGGAAATACGTAAGATCTCCGACCTCCGGGTGTTTCGCTGCGCACTGAAGACCCTGTTGTTCCGCCAGGCCGGACTATCAACAAAAATAGTCTTAAATTGGGGTATTTAAATTTTTTGGGGTTTTAAATCTGAGCCAATTTATTTAATTATTTTAAATTTTAAATTGTTGTTTGTCTGTGTTTTTAAATAGGCTGTACACCGCCCTGAGTCCTTCGGGAGAAGGGCGGTATAGAAATAAAATAATAATAATAATAATAATAATAATAATAATAATAATAATAATAATAATAATAATAATAATAATAATATCTGGATGGATAGGTGAAAGAAGAATGTCAAGCAAGAAACATAGCAGCTTGTCTTATTCCTAGGCAATGTAGATGAAACCTTATAGCTCTGTTTTCCAGCAGTAAGATCCTTTTAGAAAAGTGCAACAATAGCTGGCAATTATCACAAATGAGCCCCAGTGTTGAATTGATTGCCATGGCTTGGTTAAAGTTTGTTTTAGTTTTTCTAAGAATAAGGGACCATGGCTGTTTCTTTCCATGCCAATCACCCTTCACCAGCTTCTACCCTTGCTTGCCTGAGTTTCCAAGAGCCTACAATGAAGCAATGACTTTTAATTGCAGGGGCTCAATGAATGATTGTATATGTCACTGTTGGCGAACCTTTTCGGCACTGAGTGCAGAAAGACGAGTGTGCGTGTGGAAGAGCAGCCGCCTGGTGTGCATGTGCATGCCGGGAAGATGATCTTCCGGTTTCAAACATGTGCATGTGCACCAGCCAGCTGGTCTTCGTGCACACATGCGCACCAGAAACCAGAAGACCAAGTGGCTGGTGCACATGTGCATGCCGGAAACTGGAAGATCATCTTCCCGGCATGCGCATGAGCACCGAGCGGCTGCTCTTTTGGTTTCTGGCGGTTCTGCGTGTGTGAAGACAGCTAGCTGCTGTGCCGGAACCTGGAACAGCAACAGGTGATGGCTCGCATGCCCGGAGAGATGGCTCTACATGTCACTTCCAGCACGTGTGGCATAAGTTCACCATCATGGGTATATGTCCTTTCTGCTCCTCAAATGCTACAAAATCCTACATGAGCCTGCTTGCCTAAACCTGCTTGCCTGGACATATTACTTCAATGTACAAATCATTCCAATTTGTAAAGCTTTTAATTCACTGGATCACTTTTTCCTTATCGACCTGCTTCTTTCTGTGCCCACAATATTATCTGCTCCTCAAAGGTCTACCTGCCTGCCTTGCAAGCTGCCTGCCACATATGTCCTAACTGGGCACACTCTTTTATCTCTCAGAGATTGTCCTGTGTATCATACTGCCCAAGTTAACACAGACAGTTAGCTGATAGAAAATCTGGCACTATAATATTGTTTTTATATACTAAAAATTCTATTACCAAGGAAACCAGTTTTGTGTGGTAGTGAACAGACCAGGCTAGAAACCAGGAGACTATGAATTCTAGTCCTGCATTAGGTAGGAAACCAGCTGGGTAACCTCAGGCCTCTCTCTCTCTCTCTCTCTCTCTCTCAGCCCTAAGAAGGAGGCAGTAGTAAACTACTTCTGAAAAATCTAGCCCAGGCAGTTTCCTGGAGTCAACTCTGACTCCACAACATAATAAACAAACAAAGGGAGGAGGTCATCTCAGAAAAGAAAACCTACAAATCACCTAACATGAAATTGTGAAGAAGATATAACTTTAGAGCATAAGGTAACATTATAGGCCTGTGATGGTGAACCTATGGCACGCATGCCAGAGGTGGCATGCAGAGCCCTCTCTGTGGGCACACATGCCATCGCCAGCTGCTCTTCCGGCTTCCATCGTGCACATGCGCACTGGCCAGCTAGTCTTCGTGCGAACCCGGAAGAGAGCAGCTGGCCGGTGCTCATGCATACCGGATCAGCTGCCGGTGTGCATGTGCATGACGGAACTCGGAAGAGCAGCTGGCCACCACGCTCATGCACACCAGTCAGCTGCTCTCTTCCGGGCTCCGGCGCTCCAATTTTGGCACCTGGTGCTGAAAAGGTTAGCCGTCACTGTTATAGGCCTTCCCAGAAGAAGTAGTATGTGCCAACTTAAATAAGACTTGCCTGAAATGCTAGCCAAGAAAATAAGTATCAGAGAGTGGAAGAGTAGATTTACATTATCTTTAAAAACTTGGTTGTTGAAACCTGCAGAGGTTTGTCTTCCCAAGAAGTCATGCAAAGCTCTTCCCTACTCAAACCACTCTCAGCCTACCAGCAGGGATAGTTTTAGACCTCAAGCGAACAGGAATTGAATGAAAAGGTACACAAACCTAATAGGAGGATCTTTACATATTGAGATTTGAGCTGTGAATGAGGCCATCTCTGATGCTTTTGCTAACTGTTTGACTGGTTAGTAGCAAGGCTGGTTGTTTTCCTCATTCCACATTTGCAAAATGACAAACGGGGTGGCAATGAAGCTTTGGATTTCATTTGCTGTATTAGCTATCCCTTCCTTTATCTTGCCATAATATTCAACTTTATTTCTAAAGCAACCTGTCACTATGCTGATTTTACAATAAGGTGGAAGTTCAGTTCAGCTCTTAGCTCTAGGCATATGGGTTCAGAGCTGACCATTTCAGGAATATGTATGTACTTTTGAGTAGATATTGTACATTTACATTCTGTGTGACTTGGAAGGTTATAAGACTCTACATTAGAGTTGGTGTAATTGTGCCAAATAAACATTGTTAGGCACCAGTCCAAGCACTTATTGCTTTAAAGAATGGAGACTGGGAAAACATTATCAAAGCTACTAGTTTTGTGCCAGACTTTTATATATATATATATATATGATCTGCCTATCTCTGTAGTATTAAATTTCACTTTGTTGGCTTGCTTTTGCTGCCTCTGCTAATTAAGTAATACTGTGTAATGGTTTGTTACAATGACCCTGGGAGACAGGAGGTGAGCCGTAGCCAGGGGAATTGTCTGATAAGAGGCAGTTTAGCTTATACAAGGAACGGAGGCATGGTAAATATTTTAGAAAGTACCCTCCCTAGTTTCTTGGACTGTAAAGGCAATGGGGAAACTGTACTTTCAAACTTGCAAAATAGCGATAGCATTTATATACCACTTCACTGTATTTACAGCCCCCTCTAAGCAGTTTAGAGTCAGCATATTGCCCCCAACAATCTGGGTCCTCATTTTACCAACCTTGGAAGGATAGACGGCTGAGTCTATCTTGAGCCTGGTGAGATTTGAACTGCCAAATTGCAGGCAGCCGACAGTCAGGAGAACTAGCCTGCAGTACTGCATTCTAACCACTGTGCTACCATGGTTCGTAACCTTATAATAAAGTGGATGTAACCTTATACTAATCTTATAATAAAATTGAATTACTGCATCTGGTGATGCTTCCTCTTTGGATTACCTCACTAGCTAACACATTAAATCTTGTCATCAAACCACACATCACAATATTGAGGAGGTCCATTCCTCGAGAAGACAAGCTTCCTAATCAGCCTGGCCAATTATCCCAGCAGTCCAAAAAGTAGATTGCAATTTAAAAGTTTGAGTTTTTAAGTCAGAGTAGGATATACATTGGCTCAGGCAATCAAGTGTCTTTAATAGAAATTAAACTGTTTGGAGAGGTGTTGATATGCTTTTTCATCCCTGATGGCAAAAGGAAGATAAGGGCGAGGGAGTACACAGATTCCCTTAGCCATATGAAGGAAGCATGACTGAATTTAGAAAGAGATAAAACACATTAATATATTTTTGCAAACACAAAGCTACATATCAAATGTAGCTTGTAAAGAAATATCCAATATTCCCAATATGGAATATTGGTCTGAAATTATAGAATACATGCACAAATGTATAAGCATGCTGAGGTCTAGGAATATTTGCTACCTTTCTTTCCCATATCACAGCTTTTATAAGCACAATTTGAAAGATAAATGGTATAGCAATAAAGGTGTTGGGCTTCAGGGACCCTGGTTTGAGTTCCTATTTAATTATGGAGCTAATGGGTAACAGTGGGGTATTCCACTGAATCATTTAATTAGTAATTATTTAATTAGTAAAGTTGCTTAATAGATCTTAAATGAGAGAATGGGGGCATTTTCACAAATGACATTTCATTTTTGAAGAGAAATCATTTAACAAAATGAATTTGAGCAGGGTGGCAATATTTTACTTTTCAATTTCTTCACATCTGTTTTCTTACAGATTTTATCTTAAATTTTTAATTAGACTGGGTTCTTTCCTGATATTCCAACCGTCTCTTTTAGCCCACCTGGCATGCTTCTTCCTTGTGTCTTTCTCTAAGCAATATGACTAGCTTGGCTCCTTTGAACACAGAAACAGCTCAGTTAATGACAGGCATAGTATTAGCCATTCCCTGCAATCAAAAGAATCTGCCCTGTTCTTCTTCATGAAGACATCACTAGAGATAAGACACTGCGGTCGATGTTTTTAATAGATGCAAATGTGAACCTAAAATCAGAAAATGTTTTGGCGTGAACTGAACAAACCTTATTTATGAATTGAGTTTCTATATGGAAAAGAGCTGCAGTTGATCTTGTTTAGCCTTAATTTAAACTCTTCTAGCATAATATTGAAGTTGGATATGTTTTAGGTCACTTGATAAGATTTCAAGCAAATTAGTGGATTTTGTGTGCCCTTCTGTTTTCTGCTTCATAATGTTTGTTTCTTTTTTTTTTTTGCCTTAAAAATATTTATTGACTTCTGTTAAACTCACTCTGCTTTCAAAACCTAGGAAACCTTTTTTAATGAGCTGATTTTCCAAACTATCCTACATCAGTAATAAAGAGGTGAGACAAAGTAGTATACTGAATGCATGCACAACCATACCTTGCAACAAGATATTTAAAGTAAAATACATATATATGCACAGAGCCACACTTACATTCTGAACAGTGGTGGGTTTCAAATTTTTTTACTACCGGTTCTGTGGGTGTGGCTTGGTGTGCGTGGCTTGGTGTGCGTGGCAAGGGAAGGATACTGTAAAATCTCCATTTCCTCCCCAATCCAGGGGAAGATTACTGCAAAATCCCCATTTCCTCCCAATCAGTTGGGATTTGGGAGGCAGAGAATAGATGGGAGCGGGGCCAGTCAGAATTTTTACTACCAATTCTCCGAACTACTCAAAATCTCCGCTACCGGTTCTCCAGAACTGGTCAGAACCTGCTAAAACCCACTTCTTATTCTGAATGAAGTGAGTGGTATATATTTTAGGTTTTGTTTGGGTTCATCTAAAAATGGACACTTGTTCCTTAACCTGAGAACATACTCCTAGGAATCTGCATATAATTAACACATTAACCCTGTAACTATTAAGGTATAACATAACAAGTGAAATAACATGTGTTCTTTTTAATTCACTTCCTTTACTACTATACAAAGTCTAGGCTCTTCTTGTATATGGACAAATGCCAGGCTGGTTGAACAAGAATGAATGGAATAAAATTGGGGAAACAGAAAATTAGATATTCCAGCCATCTAACTATACAATGTCTCCTTTCTTTCCTTAAAACATATGTGGGCCAGATCCAGTCCATGATAGGCTGTGGAATTGGTCCGTGGGGCCACCCGGAGATGGCAAGGGGCGGGTCCCTACTGCCCTGGGCTTGGCCACACCCACCCAGTCATCCACGATGACCAGGCCACACTGACCCTGGCCCCCAAAGGGCAAACAAACTCCTGATGTGGCCTGCGATGGGATCGAGTTTGACACCCCTACCTTAAAACATTCCTTTTCATGATGAGGGGGAAATCAGTGAATATGCTGGAGAGATAGGATAGCCATAGGGATACCCCTCTGATTTATCCTGAAAAATGGGGAAATTATGTTAAGACATTACAGAGCCTTGCCTCTGTAGACAGAGGGCAAATTCCAGGAACCAGAAGGCAGGCTGAGATGGGAGTTCCTGACTACTGATATTCCTGATATTCCAAACTTGTAATATCTTCATGGGACATTTCAAAAATTTCCTCTGGTTCAAGAACTCCTCAATAATTGTCTTAGTATAATAATTGTCACCTCAAGGCTGCTGTTCCCTACCTACTTCCTTTCTGGTTTCTTCACTAGCATACCTTGGCAGATTTTTAGAGCGGTTCAATTCTTAGAAAGAGCACTTTGTATTGCCAAGACCTTGATAATCCCTTGCAAACATGGACAGAAATCACTGTCAGTGAACTGTAAGAACCAATCCAGGTGAACAATTCTTGTCTCAAATGTTCATCAAACTGGAGCTAAGTGATGCACTTAGGTTCAGAAAGAGTGATATGCTTTCACAAAGTGAAACATTTTTGAGGTGGTAGATCAGGGATGATATGTATATTCAACTGGTTTTTGTAACAGAATGGATTTGTGTCTCACATTAACCCTGCAGATTTTTGAATTAGGATTACACTGTATAGCAGCAACAGTAAAGGTAATCTTCACTTGGGACCAGCAACTCCATTGCTAAGTACAGTGGTTCTTAAGTGGAAAATCACATGATTGTGACAGACATATAATGTCACTTCTCATTTGGTTATTGAGTGAGCCATCACAGTCATTAAGTGAAACATCATAGGACTGTGACTTACAATTTTAGTTCTGTGGACTCCATTAATTCAGCTTTTAACAAGTTGATTGGGAAGCATGAAAATGTGATTGCAGAGACACTGCAATAGTTGTTGAGAGGATTGGTCACAATGCTGGGTTTTTTTAAATTTTATTTTACACCATTGTAACTTCAAATTAAACAAAGCAGTCAATAAGCAAAGATTATCCGCGCTGAATTTTCTGCACACATTCCTCAGTAAGCATGCTATAGGTATTGTAGCTATATTTCCAGAATACTGTTTAGATATTTTTAATCATTTATACAACAAAGACACTGAGTTTATGATTTGAGGACAAGTTGCAGGGAAGGAAATTAGATTCTGAGTTCCCGGTATATTAGTAAGAAAAGAAGCAGACATACTGTGAACTCCGGAACTTTAAGAGTTTTAAAATTTTAAAAGCATTAAAATTTTATTTTACTAAGCTTTCGTCAGCCATCTGCTGACATTGTCAGAGTATTAAACTACCATTACAGAGATCTCTGTCTTTATATGCCATTAATCAATTTAGCCCTTGCGCATGTAATAGGCCCTTCCAGCCGTCTCCCACTTGTAATCAGCTGTGTTGTTTTTGCTGTTGTCATGCTGGATGATGGAGGCTTGATTCCTACTGTTTCCTCCATCCTAGCTTGCTTATCAGTGGGGGGTGATGTTAGCCTGTCTGCTATTGTGATTTGCTGCCTTGTCTGTGACCTCGTGGTCAACCAGGTTTGTTTCTCATTAATCCTATCTGCTGCAGTTTGAGACAGCCCTGCCGGATTCCTCTGTGTTTGGTTAGGATTAACTGTGCCTTCATGAAAGCTTAGTAAAATAAAATTTTAATGCGTTTAAAATTTTAAAACTCTTAAAGTTTTGGAGTTCGCAGTATGTCTGCTTCTTTTCTTACATACATACATACATACATACATACATATATATATATATATATATATATATATATATATATATATATATATATATATATATATATAAAATTTGGTTAACCAAATTAATCTCCAAAACTGAACACTTCAACAAGAGAATAATTATGGAAGCCATTGAAATAGAAAAACGCCCCCATAACATGAATAAATGTGACAATACCTCCCGCCTTCCAGACATCTGGAAACTAGCCCTTGTCAACAAATGAGTCCCAGCACCCACAGACAGAAAAAACTACACCCCAGAAGCCAGACACACACACCCCGAGACCTCCAGCCAAATCACATTCCAGCCAGCCATAAAGATGAAGCCCTGCCACCTGGTGGAGAAAAACCGACCATACACCCGAAGCCAAGCCAATAGACACAGACTGGGACTCCCAACCAATCAGAATGAAGAGGAGGGGCCATCCCAGCAAAGCAGACTACCAGCTCCAGATTTGAAATAGTAACGGCAGTTGCTGCAGAAGACCCCTTGCATAAGCCTGATGGATTCTGCCGAAATGTTGCCTAAGTGCTCTCAATCTTACACGGGAGAAGAGTCTCCCAGAGAGCAACACAGAGTTGCAGTTTGTCAGCAGAAAAAAGGCCCAGAAACTTGTGAATGAGATTTCACAGAACCAGGGCTGTAGAACAACTTAGTTTACGTAGGTAAAACCTGGCTAGAAAGAATATGCACATAAAAGCCTATGAAAAAGGAAAAAAGACATATGTGTGTGTGTGTGTGTGTGTGTGTGTATGTTCTTAAGTTTTCGTGGGTGTGCATATGCAAAAAAATAAAATCTTGGGTGTTTTCCCGCGTCATTGTACAATGACGTGGGAAAACACCCGAGATTTAGCAAGATAAAAGTACAAAAAGGAAAAAAACGGACTGTTAAGGGAATATAAAAGTAATGACTTCTGACTTTCTTTGGTACAGATATAGATTAAAAGATACACCAAACTGTTATTCTAAAGTTCACAATTTTCTATATTATTTCCATAACCCCATGTAAATCTAATAATCAAATCCCAAAAATCAAATTTTCATTTCTTTCAATTTTTCTCAAAAAGCCCCAAGGTAATTTCCATAGAAAAGTAAAATTGCTGAAAGTCTTTTCTTTAATCAAAACTGTCCATTTTGTCATGTCCTCCATTTCCATCCGCTTCACCTGCCATTGTAAGTATTGGTAAGTCCTTCTATCTTTGTGCATATGGAAGTCCTGCTGCTGTTATCATATATAACAACAAATTTCCATTAGATCTTTCAATCTGTTTATCTACTAATCTATAAGAAAAATCTCTGGTTTCAATTTACTTTTAACATTTTATGAATCAAAATACATATTTGATCCCAATATTTTCCAGCTTTCTTACATGTCTACCAAAGATGAAAATATTTTTCCTTGGTTTAATTACATTTCCAGAAAGTATTTGAAATTTCATTATAGAGCAGTGTGGTGGCCTAGAGATGAAGAAACTCACACTCAGGTTGAGAGTTCAATCGTAGGCAGCCAGAGATTTTTCTCTATCAGGGCACAAAGAGCATAACTACTGCAAACTCCATATAGGTGTTAGGAAGGGTGTCTGACCAGTAAAGCTCAGCTCCATTCAGTTTCCCTGACTCTACCCTCAAATCAAAGAATTACAGGGTCATTTAAAAAAGAAAAGAAAATTTCATTATATATTTTTGACAATTTATCTGGTGTAAAATACAAGCAATATTTCATTTTATAAAATATCACTTTAAGGTTATGATTCAGGTCAGGGGTGAAATTAAAAAATTTCCCCTACCAGTTCTATGGGCATGGCTTGTTGGGGGGAGGTCATGTGACTGGGTGGGCATGGCCAACTCGACATCACTCACATTGAGGGGCTCCTCACTGACCCCTCCCCTCCCAACCACTCCTTGTCACGAATGGCAGGAAAATGAGGAGGGGAATATTCCTGCCTACCATCTTTCTCTCAGTCTGTGCTGAGATTGAGGAATGGATGACAGGCAGGAAAATCCCCTTCCCCATTTTCCTGCCTTTCACGAAAATGGCTCTATTCCAGCTGCTCCCCCCTGTTCCCTTCCCTCCTGGGGACTACCTTAAAAGGGACAGGCTGCAGCAGCTCCATTGTGAATGGAGGGAGAAAAGTTAGCATTCTCTTTGCTGCTTTTAACATTGAATTCTGTGGAATATCAAGTGGCTGGAAGAGGTAAGCAGCAAACGGCCGGGCGTGGGTAGGGCCAAGGAGAGGTAATTACTACCGATTTGGTGAACTGATGCCCATAATCCCTAGAATTCACCCCGATTCAGGTTAAATTTCAACCATTTATTCCACATATTCTCTCATTGATCCAACTATATATTATATCCAATTTATCATGTAGTCTTTAATTTATTCATTCTCTCTTTCCATTTCAGTAAAAGGTTGTATATTGTAGCAATAACATGATCATCATTTATAGACAATTCCTCATCAACTTCAGTTTACCATTTCCAACCTTATAATTCTTATCCATCAGCTGAATACAGGAAAACTAATGACATATATAACTTTTCAACTCCAAATCTTCTCTTGTTTTTAACTTAAGTTCTCTTTGAGAAAATATCAGTACATCAGCATAAATTAACATTTTCCCTTTAACTATCATTTCTCTTCTAAAAACAGTTTATTGCGTTAGTTACTATAATGGGTTTTTAGGAGACAGATTTGCCTTTTACCTCTTCCAAATTCACAGTATGGAATAAAGTAAAATAAAATAAAATAAATAGAATCAAATAAAATTATTTTTAATAAGCCAAATCTTAAATCATGTTCTTCCAGTTTCAACAGCCTCCTTTTTCTCAAAGTTATCAATTCTTTCATCCATATTAAGCAACAAATTGCAAAATACAGTTTCAAATTTGGTAATCTTAACTATCCTCTTTTTTTTAATATTTTGCAACAATTTATATTTATTTTTTTATTTAATTTCCAGTTATTTGTACTGAAGTAAAAATTTGAAAATATTGTTTTCTGATATCACATGATTTTCTTAGAAACCATAATTCAAGGCTTCTGACATGTATATATATTATTTCCTTGAATAAAATTTGCCAAAGTCCATATGTTCTAGAAATTTAAAAGGAAAAGGCCAATTCAAATTATTGAAAGCATTCTGTGCATTAAAGATTAACGTGTCTTGGTTTTCATTATATTGTCATAAATATTCTATTACATCCAATAAAAGACATCAAATTGTCTTTTAATTGTATTTTAGGTAAATAATTTAATTGTTGATCTTCATGAATAAATTCTTGTAAAACGTTTTTACTCTATCAGCCAATATTAATTTAAATACTTTATAATCATTGTTTAATAAGGAAAATGGTCTATATTTTTAATAGAAGTTAAATCTTGCGCTTCATTTGACAATAATATAGTCTCTTACCACAATTCTTGCATTGCATCTCCCTGTAAAACAGAATTAATCACTTTCTGAAATGGTTGCAGAAGGTGATCTTCAAAAGATTTATAATAAGAAACTGATAGTCCATCCAGTCCTGGTGACTTTCTATTTTAGTCTTTTTGTAGTTTCTGTTATCTCTGTAGTAGTTACAGATATTCATAACTTGCTTCTGAGATTGTGAGGGTTTTAGTAAATTCTGTTTTTTAAGGTACTTCTGAATCTTTTTCAGAAAGAAAATTAGATTCTTGAATGTTTTCTCTTCCATTATTTTCATGCTAAAAATCTACCCTATTTTTCCCACTCTCCACTCTCTGCTGGAAATACTGATTTCAAATGAACTTTGGTAACTTTTCAAATTAAAAAAAAAAAGAGCACAAAGGAAAGGGCCAAGAAGCCTCTTTTCCTATTGAGAGTTTTGTCTTTGAAAACGCTGCCTCAGTAGTGATGCTGAATAAAGAGGAAAAATATGTATCCGAAATAGAATTGTGGAATTACATATAGCATGCTGGTCTGCTTTTATCTGTTATACAATTTTTCCCCATATTAAGGAAAGTGAAAAATACAATAAGAAGAGCTGATTGTGGATCTTGTCATGAAATACTGCAATGAGGGATGTGACCATTGACCATATAGTCATTTTCTATTTTTTCTATCTTATTCTCCATTTTTGAGATGCACTTCAGATTTTTTTTTTTAAAAAAAAAATTCTGGACAAGAGACACTTCCATACAAAGCACATGGGTACAACCAAACATCATTTGTGGGTTATATATGCACAGAAACAGACAGACAAACAGAACATCTGGTGATTTTTCCTCTAGAAAAAATAATGCTTAATTAGAGGTAGAAAACATCTGAGCACTCCTATTGAAATGCATCACCTTCAGCTTCAAGTGTCTTTAGACCATTGGCCATATGAGATACAGTAGATCTGCTGAAAGTTGCAGTGCAGCAACATCCAGAGTGCCACTGATTGTCTATTTCCATGGTAGAGGCTGATACTTTGTTTTACGGCATGCCAGCTCTCTATTTAATTTTTTTAAACTAAGCAGGCATGGACCCAAGCAAGCACCAAAGGAAGGGTTCCTAGGCATCTTGGTGCTGAGAAATAACACATTATATAGCTCTATGTTAGAAAGCAGTAATACATAAGGAGACCATAAATTAAAGCTTTATGAAATTTAAGTGTTAAGGGTGGTGGAGGAGGTTAGTCAATTAAATGGTAGGAAGATATGACAAGTAAGATGTGATATAACTTTTCATCAGTGCTGGATTCATAATAGTTGATTTAATTATGTGACAGTGGACTAGACCAGGGCCCCCAAATCTTTTGGGTGCCAATAACTGATTCAGTGAAGAGCAGTTTTTCTGCATACCGGGGAGAGGGGTTGTGCATTGCCTGTATCCTGTGGGTGCATGGATGGAGTTTCACTTGCTTGCGTGGCCCAGTTCTTGGCAGTCCATGGACCAGTGCTGGTCCATGAACTTGGGGTTGGGGACCCCTGGAATAGACAATGTACTATTGAATTTCTGGTTCATGATATGATCTTCTTATATTCTCCCTCTCCTCTCCGCTCCTCTCCTCTCCTCTCCCTCCCCATTCCAAAGAAATGTTACAAAATTGAGATTTTTTTAAAAAATATTATTTTGTTTTCTTTCTTAGTTTTTCTCTCAGAGCTAAAGGATATACAGCTTTACAAAAATATCAATATTTATTAATGATGCTTACACATCCACCTAAAGTTGTCTTTCAGTAATTAAACATCTGTTTTGCACTGCAGAAGATGCAAAAGACAAATGGTTACTGTATAGAATCCAGAGATGGCTCTCAACGTGATTTTCTGCTTCAACCATTTAACTTCTAAAAAAAATTGAACTATTATTGTCAAAGTGCTAAAATAGATCACCAGTGACAACAGCTATGAGTGCCCAAGCTTCTCTCTCCAATTGAATAAAGGAACAATTAGTTTATCACCTGTGGTTTATAAATAAATCCTTGTCAATCATCATCTAAATTAGCCACAAGAAACAGAATTTTGCCAAATGGCAATCCAAGGCACTTGGCACAACTGAAAATGCCTTCTTAATGTCAATCACATGTCAAAATAGCTATATATTTAATAGATGTTTAATTGCAATATCATGTAATGGATTTTATTTGGCAGAAAAAACTCATGGCCTATAAGCTCAAAGTCTTTTATTTTATGCTAAACATTAAATTGGATAAGTAATGAAAAAAAAAAGCCCTTTGCAAAAGTTGGCAATTAACAAAGTATTTTTTTCAAATAATTCAGAAGAATAAGACACCAAAGATAAGAAGTTTCAAAATATCTCTTTAGAAGGAGACAATTCTTCGACACATCCCATGTCTTAAAACATCTTAATATTTCTAACATAAAAGTCATAAATGTATAGTATTTATACATCTTAGAAAGAAAGCCATGCACATTTACCTGATTAAGCTCATCTATAGTTACTGGATGGTAAAATGTGTGAATGTAATTTCTTTCTTGTAATTTTAGGGAAATTTGGATTTCTTAAGTTCTGCAGGGATTGCTCTGCAAGGATTGCAACTCTATTAATAGTTTTCTATGAAATATTAGTTAAGTACTGGGACATCTATACTAGAATGAACTTACAAATCATTATGGCTGGGCAAATCTTTGTGGGATTCAACAAAGATCTGAGTTC
Organism: Pantherophis guttatus; assembly: GCF_059756535.1. Taxonomy (NCBI): domain Eukaryota; kingdom Metazoa; phylum Chordata; class Lepidosauria; order Squamata; family Colubridae; genus Pantherophis; species Pantherophis guttatus. The sequence goes on along the minus strand of NC_142069.1, from coordinate 71,100,162 downwards.
ACTTCCTCCAAACTGCTGCACCAAATCATGCAACTTCCTTACTTTTAAGATAAGTTTGGAGATGTTGTCTGGCCTGACCCCATTTGCCTTCCATCTTCTAAAAATAAAAAGCAGATTCTTGTCATCCCATTAAATAAACTGAAGCCTCTTCCAGATTTTCCAAGTGTCAGTCTGTTGCCTCTGGGATTCAATGAAGAGGACAGCATGACACCTCTACAAATTTGTCTTCAGGGCAAATTGAAGCAAAGGTCTATTGCCACAAAGGTCTACTATTGCCACTCACACAAAGGTTATTTACGATAAGCCACTTTGACTTTGTGGAAAAGTCATGTGCTACTAGTTTTAAATAAAATTAAGCAACCATGAAATCCAAACGATTTCTCCTATTTTTAGTATATATAAGTGTTCTGTTGTATTATGGAAGTTATATGAATTTTACAGTGTGATCATTCTTTGCATACTGTCACACAAATGTATTGCTGGTAGATTTACTAGAACTGATTCTATGCTGTAATTTTCATTTTGCAAAAGCAGGCAATACACCATAGCCACGACAGTGCCCAAAAGATAGAAAGAGGGGATTTTATTGAAATAATAGTAATAATTACAGCAATTACTATAACAACTTAATAAATTGGTAAGCAACACAGAAATCAGCAAATTAAGGTAGAAAACTAATTTGCATGAATCTCTTCCAAGGAAATTAAATGAGATCCTTGTAGAAGGCAGCTTTGAAGTAAATATTCAGAAATGATTATATAAACAAAGTAAGCAGAGCATTATTTAAGTCATGAGAAGGGAGATAGTACTAAGAAGTGACTCACTCTTCTGCTTCAAGGATGATTTCTCCCTTACTTTCTGTTATTATAGTTTACCTCAGTAATGAATAGTTCTAGTCTTCCAATGGAATGTGTTTCCTGATCTGGTCTATCTCAATCTTATCATAAAATATGCAACAGAAGAAAAGATTGACATCCCCTCCTCCAGGAAGACTATTGGCTGGCTAAGCATGGAAAATAAACATATTTCTACATATAAAATAAGCACAAAGTCATAATGTGAAAGGGTTCTGCATCTAGAATAAACAATGGGATCATGTACTGAGTATATACTGCCCCTGGGACATAATATTTGCATGCTTACCATAGACATCTTCAAAAGATTATTGATATCACAAGCTCCTCTGCAGTCTATGTGATTAGAAAAGCTATGTATGCTTGCCTTTTAACTATCAATCAATCAATAGATTTTTATTATGGTCACAGACCACCAAAATGCATCTTAACTATACATGGAATTCTGCTGCCTCTGGTTAAACCACTTACCTGAACTGATATAATTGGAATATTTTTTAAAAATTAAATTGTCCACTTTGAAATGACACTAGAAGAAATAGAAGAACTAGAAAAGATGCTATTTCTAATTTAAAAGATATAATGGATCAAGTCAGTCTATGAAGAGACTAGATAGCTTTTGTCTTCCGCCTGCATATAAATGGAAGACACATTTGCCACCAGAATCTAGCAAATAGCTCTTGCATATTGTGCCTTCCAGGGTGGAAGGATTGATAGACATTATGGGTTTCTCTATATCTCCCACAAATGAGATACTTAAACTAAATATACAGATCTAAATTGAAAGTTCTTTTTTTCCCATCACGTAATTTTCCTTTCTTTTGCTGGCAGTTTAAATAAAATCATAGATCTTTTATTTTAGATGCAAAATGAATGTAACAAAGTTGGAATGACAAAGGTCATTTAAAGTAAAGATAGTTGTTTCTTTTTCCATTTTCCAAACAAAAATGCTTATTTGTTACTTGATGATACATTACTTATAAAGTGCACTAGGCTTAAGATGAGATGTGGAAAAATGCTTTTAAAAACATTTATATTGGGTAACTTCCACTATAGATATCCTTTAATATACTGTCGCTTCCATTTTTTTCTGTTTAGCAATTTGGTATTTCATTTGTTGGCCAACAAGCCACATTTGCTAATGTAGCTGTTACAACCTTGAGGTTTTTAATTGATTTATGATGTACAAATCGGTTTTGTTGTTATTCACAAAGGATATCTAATTTTTCTTGGTATAAGAACTGAAAGCAAGCTTTCTCTTGTTGTAAAGCTAAATTATTTTTTTCAGTTTCTGGAACTATAGGCATAAGAACATCTAAAGAATTCTACACTTAGCTGCTTTTTGTGCATTTTTCTGTACATGACACAAATAATTGATTACTCATATGGCATATATTGCATTCTCTGGAAAAGGGCCAAAGGTTCTGTGTAAAGTAGAGGCACTGGATGAAGAAAATATATTTCAGTATTATATTAATATTTCAGACATCTATAATTTGTCTAGTTTTGTGATTTCTAAGCTTATGGCATTAAATACAACTTTAACTCAGTTCCAACCAGAATTTACTGATAAATTTTTTGCAAATACCGCTTGCATATTGTTTCCTTTCAGAATAGAAGGATTGATATTCATCACACATTTCTATATCTTTCACACAAATGAGATTCCTAAAGTAAATATACAGATATAAATTGAAAATCCTTTTTTCCCCCTTAGCAGTATTTCCCCATTTCTTTGGATGGCAGACTATATAAAATTGTGTGTGTGTTTATGTATTTGGGTATAACACAAACACAGAAATACAGAGACACAATAACCACAGATGATTTAAGCATCTCTCACTCATAGCTCATATAATGGTGATAGGATGAAGGCAATCTCAATGGCACAGCAGAAAAATATCAAAAAGACATTCTTTTGCCATGGTTAGGTGCACAACTTTAAGGTGGGAAAATACTTTAATGTTAACAATTCATTTCTTTCTCCCTTTCTGATGTATTCATTTCTTTAAAAAATATATAAATTAAGTCGCCTTAAGGATATATGTGATTTGCCGGTAGGACAAAGTTGAGGAGAAACCCAGTGCAAAGGTTTTCATTTTTTAATTGAATTTAAGATACGAAATGAAAAGTTTTCCTAATCCAAAGACTTGGATTAAGGTCAAGTGCCAACTATAAAGTTGCATAGTTAGAATAGAATTCTTTATTGGCCAAGTGTGATTGGACACACAAGGAATTTGTCTCCGGTGCATAGTAAGATCATGATCACAGTTATCATAAAAATACATTCATCATAGATGATAAAATACAACAGTGTGTGATAGTCATAGGATACTAAATAAGCAATCAAAATAAATCATACTAGGATACTAAATAAACAATATAAATTGTAAGATGAATTAAGAGTGAACAAAATTGTTAGCCACTTTGCAGGAATCAGTTAAGGATCCTAAATTAATAATATTTTTTTTTTTTGTAAGAAACTGAAAACATGAAATTTACTACTGTTTATACATTCTTTAAAATATCATCTATTTTTCTGAACCAATTAAAGATCCCTTTAAAGCAGTAGTCCCCAACCTTTCCAGCTTGGTGGGCCAGGTGGGGGGGTGGAGGGAATGATTCCATGCGAGTGGCAGGTGTGCATGTAAGTGCACACAGATCTATTTGTGCAAACAGCAGGTGCATGTACAAATGGAGCTCCGTGCATGAATGCAACCACCCATCACTCGCACAAGTGGAACTACACGCTTGCGGATATGCTCACTTGCCGCTTGCATGGCTTGGTTCCAAAGCACAAATGGAACTTTGTGCATTATCTTCACATGTGAGCTCCACAAAAAGATCTTCTAAACGGCTGTCAGCATTCCAAGTAATGCACCCATAGAAATCAGAACTCCGAAGCAGGCAGGTTCCTCAAAGAACAGTTTATTGGATACTTCATATTGGCACAACTGGTGAAAGCTGACTCTGAATTTTCCCGCAGCTTTCACCTGGTTAAAACAAAAGTTTTCCTCCCCCCACAAGTCATTGGTCATGATGTCCAATCCAAGTGCTGGCTAGTTGCCTGGTTACTTGCTCCTTCTCTCGCCAGCCACCCATGAGAATGTTCTTGGTTCCCACAAGAAAACTTTATTGTTATGGCTGTAACACCCCATCTAACTATTCTCCCCTCCCACCATTGGTGGCAACTCTGAAGCTTCCTAGATGGCTTCGGCTGGGTTCACTTCAGGGTTGACACGGGCCACAGCCTGGTAATGGGCTGCAGCCTGGGGGTTTGGTACCCTTGCTTTGAAGAAAAGGAAAGTCATTGTTTAGCTTAAAGTGAGTTTTATATGGCAGCAAATTCTCTCATAGATAATGAACTCTTCAGAGAACATTTAATAAGTGCTTGATGTTCTTGATGCAATTAATACATTTACATGGTCTAGACTTGTTCTACTATTGCCCCATTTTGAGTTGAAATACAGGACTGTTGACATGACTTTTGATCAATTACTGTTGCTAAGCAATTTATATATTATTTCCTGCTATATCTCCATCATAACTTAATGAACTGTTTTCATGTATGTTGTTTTTATGTGTGCCTGTTTATCTGTGTTTCTATGAGACCCTGATTAGGGTCTATACATACATGCTGCTTCTCTATAGGTATACTACCGCTGTCTCCTTGTCTTGTGTATGTGTATGTTTGTGTGAATGTATGCACAAGGCAGAGCCCCTACGGAAGAGAAGACGATCTTAGAAAGAAATAGTTGCTATTATTCCAGCCCATTCTCTAATGCCTCTGCCTTAGGGATGGAGGGGGAGATTTTGGAGTGGACATTTTTCTCCATAGTTCCAAACATTTATGGCCCATTTTTGAACAAACTTGATTTTGTTTGTTTGTCTGCTAAAGTATTTTCTTCTTTTAAAAAAATCCTAGCGTCCTTACAGTGCACCATAAACACTATATAATGTTACAATAGTTATCAGTTATGAGGAAGAAAAGCTTTTATGAATGCTGACCTGTGAAAAATAAATGATACGATTTATCTGTGTCTGGAAAGCAAGGTTCTATCACAGTTTGGGATCAACTTTCTCTGATGTATACTTCAGTTGATGAAATATAAGCTACTAAGTAGAATTCTCTCCTAAAGGAATGAGCACTTTTCAATATTGGTGTAACATAACCCTATCAATAAAGTCTTCCTGAAGTTTCATCTGCAGTGCCTTGAAGCTCCCGCGTATTGAAAAATATGTGATTGCCAATCTTGAAGTAGAGGAGGAAAATATGCTGAATACAGAAAATTTTTTGAGATGAATTCTCACAGGTTCGATTCCAATTCCCCCTAGAGTCTAAGGGACAGACTCTCAGTAGCAGAGTGAAAGATGAACTACATAGTGGTGGGTGGTGGGTTTCAAATTTTTTTACTACTGGTTCTGTGGGCGTGGCTTGGTGGGCATGGCATGGCTTGGTGGGCGTGGCTTGGTGGGCGTGGCTTGATGGGTGTGGCAGGGGAAGGATACTGTAAAATCTCCATTCCTACCCCACTCCAGGGGAAGGTTACTGCAAAATCCCTATTTCCTCCCGATCAGTGGGGCTCGGGAGGCAGAGAATGGATGGAGTGGGACCAGTCAGAGGTGGTATCTACCGGTTCTCCGAACTACTCAAAATTTCCACTTCCGGTTCTCCAGAACTGGTCAGAACCTGTTGAAACCCACCTCTGGAACCACAGCACCCAAGCTTTAGATAAGTGTCCAGCTATTTTCCACAGGGAAGCAAATTTAAATAGAAGAGTTTTGGGAGAAGATGGGAAGTTAGAGAAATCATTAAAAGACTGCATTTTACAAATGCAGTAAGTATATAGTCTTGAAATTTCATGAAAGATAAAGGCATTAAACTTTCTATGCTATGGAAAAGAAAAAGAAGAGAGGCATAATTAAAGCATACTTTTTATAATAATGGTTTGTAAGAGTTCTTATACTTACAATTGGAGAAATAATTGTTTTACCTCATTGTTGTTGTTTTTTTTACTGACAGATAAGTCTTCCACAGTCACTATGTGAGATGGGTGGAAATATAAATAAAGGAATAATAAAGAAATACACATTCATAAGAATAAAATTTGGATGAAGAGTTGTCAAATGCTCACCACATATATCAAAATTAAATTCTAATCAGTCTGTCTATAAATAATTAGGGTACTCCTTGTTTTAATCATTGAGTACATATTTATTATTAATTTGTATCCCACATTAATTATTTTTATAAATAATTATTGGTGGTGAACAACACTGTCACATATAAACAGACACTCCTTAGCCTTGTTAGTCTCATTCTTGGAAGAAATTCTCAACCTTGAATATTGAGGATCACATTCCTGGAAGAAAAAGTAAGGTAGCTTGTCTTCCTTGTCCTTAGTAAAATCCAGTGAGATGAGACCATTAAAAAGCAGCTGTACTTAATTATGATTCAGACACTATATAAACTAGTCAGAAACCTCCAGGGAGAGGATTTTGATAGAGATCTAACCAGAGATGCTGCATATTTGCTGGCTTTGAAGGGATCTGTTGATTGACTTTTTTCTCGGGATTGTGACTAACATAAATTTCCTTCCTTCCTTCCTTCCTTCCTTCCTTCCTTCCTTCCTTCCTTCCTTCCTTCCTTCCTTCTTTCCTCTTATTGTATTCTTTGTTTTATGTTACATTCTTTAGCATTCCTGTACATTTTCTGATGCTATCTCATATTATATGACTATGTCATTTTCTATACTGACTTGCTGTAAAGCCCTCAATGTATTTTATTTATTTATAAAATTTATAGACCACCCATCTTACCTCAAGGTAACTAGTTATTGCTTCTGAACCTAAAAGAACCTATGACAGCCATATATATTATACCTCATGGATTTCAGAGCTCTGTTCCAAAGTACATACTGAGGATGAACAGATTCATTTAGTATTTTGCATCTGATTTGCTTTAGGTTGCTTGTCATATGGTGTTCCAGTCAACAAATAAACTAATCATAAATATTGAGTAAAATCCTCCATAATTGGGAGGAAGTTCATGGTAATGAGACTTTCCATAGCTAAGTGTCTAGCATTGCAGCTGTAGGAGTTGCAGATAAAAATAATTCCTGTCTTCAAGAGACATTTTTCCTTTTCATATAAATATCTTATATTTAATCCCAATTAAATGCAAGAGTTCTCCTAATGGATCCATCTAAGTATTACGATGGTCTAGTTTCAGTTATTTTATGCAGGCATTTCTATTTACAACTGAATTGAAGCTGCCGTCAGGCATACCAGGATTGCTTCGGCAAGCTGGGTTTGTTGTATTTTTCTGACTGTTATGGTCCTTAATCTCATTACAACATAATGCTTTAATCTTTCAATAGGGTTTTTTTAATATTTCAAATAATCAACATCCCAGCAAGTATGTTAGTTCTTGCTTCAGTAAAATATCAGTAAATGTTGATGAAACATAAAACTTCAGTGCTTTTAGTAAAAATCTTCAAGAGGATTCCAAGATGATTTTAAAAATATCTTGTTTGTGGGTTGGGTGTGGGTGTACATGTGGGTGTAAAGTAGGTTTGTTTTTTTTTGAAATATATAAAAAGATATGACTTATTGTTGATTTATTTGTAATTAATATTACAATTAGCATTTCTTCAAAAAAGTAGACTTTTTTTTTGCAATCCTATATATAAAATGGTTAGCAATAGCAATAGCATTTAGACTTATATACCGCTTCATAGTGCTTTACAGCCCTCTCTGGTTTACAGAGTCAGAGTATTGCCCCCAACAATCTGTGTCCTCATTTTACCCACCTCGGAAGATGGAAGGCTGAGTCAACCTTGAGCCGGTGAGATTTGAACTGCTGAACTGCAGCTAGCAGTCAGCTGAAGTAGCCTGCAGTACTGCACTCCAACCACTGCACCACCGTGGCTCATTAATACCAGGATAATGTTGTAAGATCCAATCTGGGTCAGTCATCAGGACTGGACGTTTATTCTTCCTCTGCTCCTGGTGACCGACCCAGATTTCCTTAGTCTACTACTCTATTGTGATTGTGTATATGGATACAGGTAGTTCTTGACTTTCAATGATATATTTAGTGACTGTTCAAAGTTACAACATCACTGAAAAAAGTGTGTCATGACCGTTTTTCATAGTTACAACTGTTCCAATATCCCCATGGTCACATGATCAGAATCTGGATACTTGGCGACTGGTTCACATTTATGATTGCACATTTATGACACAGTTGCAGTGTCCCAGGGTCACGTGATCCTCTTTTGTGACCTTCTAACAAGCAAAGTCAATGGGGACGCCAGATTCACTTAACAACTGTGTTCCTAATTTAACAACTACAGTGATTCCTTCAACAACACTGGCAAGAAAGGTCCTAAAAAGGGGTAAAATTCACTTAACAACCGTCTCACTTGGCAACAGAAATTTTAGGCTCAGTTGTGGTCATAAGTTGAGGACTGTCTGTACAGTATATACTTTGAAAATAAACCTAACCTGTTATATAAAAACTGGTATGGCTTGAGTGAAGAAAGAAAACAAAAATACTATGCTAAACTTCCTAGAAGGGAATAAATAGAAAAGTAGAAAGACCCCCATCCAAAAACTGAAATAAAACAAAACAAAACAAATAAACAATTAAACACAACTAAAACAAAAGCAAAAACAAACAGACCTAATTTTTATTTAATCTGAATTCATCTCCCTTTTAGCAGTGTAGATACTAAAGGAATATTGTATTGTTATTGTGGTATTTCTCCATATAGCAGCTGGGGGTTGATTTATATTATTTTATGTCACATTTATTATTTTATAAATAATTCCAACATACCTAATACTCCTTCCTCATCTTATTTTCCCTATAACAGCAACCTTGTGATTGGTTTGGGCTGAGAGAGAGAATGGCTGGTCCAAAATCACTTAGCTAGCTTTCATGCCTAAGGCAAGATTAGAACTCATGGTTTCGATCTGGGTATCTTAATCACTAGACCAAATTGGTCTACTGTATAATGTTTTATAAGGAACGCAGTGGCTCAGTGGCTAAGACCCTGAGCTTGTCGATCGAAAGGTCAGCAGTTCAGCGGTTTGAATCCCTAGTGCCGTGTAATGGGGTGAGCTCCCGTTAGTTGTCCCAGCTTCTGCCAACCTAGCAGTTTGAAAGCACGTAAAAAATGCAAGTAGAAAAATAGGGACCTCCTTTAGTGGGGAGGTAACAGCGTTCCATGCACCTTTGGCATTTAGTCATGCCGGCCACATGACCATGGAGATGGCTTCGGACAACGCTGGCTCTTTGGCTTTGAAATGGAGATGAGCACCACCCCCTAGAGTCGGGAACAACTAGCACATATGTGCAAGGGGAACCTTTACCTTTACCTTATAATGTTTTAAATCTATTTGTTTGGGTGAAGCTGCTCAAAGGGAGGAGGAGAAGGAGGAGGAGAAATAACATTATACTATATCAAAATTATATTTATTAAGGGTTTTGTGTGTGTGTGTGTGTGTGTGTGTGAGAGAGAGAGAGAGAGAGAGAGAGAGACAGACAGACAGACAGACAGACAGACAGACAGAGACAGAGAATGGAAATAAAAGGCATAATATTGTAGGAAGTACTAGCTTTATTTTTCAAAGAATTCTATGTATCATCTTAAAACCGAGTGACCAAATGCTGGATGGAAACATGACCCTATCAAGAGCAACATTTGTTCTTATTTAAAATGGCAGGTCACATCAGAAATTCTATGGCTAGAGTTAAAAGTTAAAATGTTAAATGTTACAAAAAACTATTTCTGCATTGTTGCCAAGAAACCTGAATGGATGTGTCCCTATAGTCATGGAGAGCTAAGACTGAGTGGAAAGAGTTAAGTTCTTTACTTAGCATTTAAGAATGAGAATCATGAGCAGTATTTTGCAAACTGGACTTCTCTTTGAAGAATTGTATCTGGGTTGTTATCTTTCTGAACAGTTTAGAGGCTTAAGCAGGGATACTTGGCAAAGTAAAGTAGAAATGTGCAAAGTGTAAGTTTTGAAGGCAAAATACTTTATTTCAGACTTCAGGTAACAAATGTAGCTTGTAACTGTTTACATCGTCTACAATAAACTATCCCTTTACCTAAGAAACCATCCTGCTATTAAAAAAAAACACGATTGGCTGATGTATTTGCAAATGTGAACTATATTCATGCGCCTGTTTGTGCCAAAGCAATATTTTCACAATCTTTGGTTCTGAAGTTCTGCAGAACATTATTACATGATGTTCTATCTAGAGCTAATCTGTATGGAGCAGTGGTGGGTTTCAACCAGTATTACCACCGGTTCGCATCATGCACGTGCTTTGCGTGCGTGTGGGCACTTCGCTCACACGCACACCAAACTTGCGCTCTGTGAGAACCGGTTCACTCTCAGCTCACCATCGTCGCTACCGGCTCGGCCGAACTGGACCGAACTGGTAGAAACCCACCACTGGTATGCAGGCCTGACATTTATTTAGAACTTCAAATTAAAACACAAACGTGAGAAGAAAATCTAACACACTGAAGATCCTTGGTAAAGATAGGCAGCTAGGTTGTAAATAAAGCAGTCATAAATAATACATTTTATTTGTACTCTATTTTGTCATGTTAGATGGGAGATTATACACAAATGATGTATAAACCAAAGCACCTATTTTGCAAGATTGCAGGACAAGGTTCTAAACAATGCAAAATGTTTACTGTATTGTGCAAGCATTTCTGTTTTTGCCACCATCCTGTGTCAAACGCAGGATGAAAAGGGTGTAGGAGAAAGGCAGGAGGACAGAAAAGGCCCTGAGAAATAAGTAGTGTTTTCAATTTTATGTGATTAATTTATTAAATTTTCTGTATCAGTAGTGGGATTCAAATCCCATCACTACTGGTTCGCTTGTGGGTGCGCGCACACTCATGCACGTGCAACACTTCTGCGACTGTGCAGAAATGTCCGGGTGGGTGGGCAGAGCGAACCGGTAGCAATCTACCATTGCTTTGTATCTGAAATAGACTTGGGAGAATTTACCTATCTCTAGCCAGTGCTGACTGTTCAGCAACAGGTAAAGTTCTGGCATTCCTTTTGGTACAAATTTATTGAAATCAGTGAAATGGAGCAATGCTACTACAACAGAAATAATAGAAAATTGGGAAGTACAAAGACCTGTAAATAAAAGTAGAATGATTGTGGCAAAAGAAAACAAAGGTAGTACCAATCATGATAGGTGACTTGGATGCAATTCCAGAACCTCTGGAACACGACCTGAATGCCATCAGCATTTATAGAATCACCACCAGTCAATTGCAAAAGGCAGCTTTCATTCAAACAGCTTACATTCTCTGAAATACCTTTAATACCATCAAACAACAACATCCTCCTATGGCAGGTTTCATTGGGAAGGACTCTATAAATGGATAAAATCCAGACTAAACATCTAATTGACTATGCAAGCAATCATAGGAAACATATCCACAGTCTGCTACAGAAGCATTTCAACACACCATACTTGAACAAGGTCTACTTTGATATTTGGGCATGAAAATTACTCTCTGAAATTGTGAAAAGTTAGCATAAAAGCAGATATTTCACTAAATCAGTTTCAATTTTGGTCACTACTGGTTCACTTCTGTGCATGCGCAGAGACGTCTGGTGGGCGGAGCCTCCTGCCGCCACTACCAGTTTGCCCAATCAGGGTGGGGGGGGGTGGGGGGAATATATCCAACATATCTCCCTTTTCCTAGTTTCCCCAGACATTCTGTCCTTTCTGTAAAGTGAGTTATTCTCATAGACCAACCATGCAGTATTCTCTTTTAAAAATGTCTTCCTTTTTAATTCTCATGTTTTCAATTTTATTTTATTCTTTTAATATAACAAGGGGAAGAGACAAATAGAAAAAGGATGGGGCAAGGGAAATAGCATCAGAGGAAAAAATGGCAAAATAAAGATGCATTATATTATATATTAAAAATTATTATACATCATTAAAACTAATACTTATATAATTAACTCACTTGAAATAATATTGTTAATTCTTTCCATTATGTAGACAGCCAGTTTATCAGCAGAAAACAGACACTGAGAATCCAGGATTGCACATGTCAGATGACTTTATTTGAATTTATTTGAAGATCCTTGCAAATAATTTCCACCATATCAATATATTCCTTAATTATTTATAAAGTTGTTATATACTTATAGTCATCCAAAACATATCCATTTTTAGTAATAAATCTGGACTTTTAGATGCTGATAATGCAATCTGGACTGAACTACAAAACCAGGAATTTTTTTAATTAACTATATTGCCATTTCACAATCCCATGGAATGCAAATTCTTTTTTTTAAAAAAAATATTTTATTGATTAAAAGTTATGAACAAACATAGATACAACAATACAACATACAAAACAAACATAAATCAAGTCTTACGACTTTCTTTTTAAAGTTATCACATAGACAATAGTAGACTGTTTTTCTATCCTTATCTATATATCTATATATTTACATATAAAACAATATGGTAGACTCCATATTTAATTTGTTATATTCCTCAGTTGGTACTCGATTTTTGTCTCTAGGTTGACCCCTCTTTTGTATCCCTATGTTTATATTCCCTTCTTTTTCTCCAACCAGTTATACCATTTTTGCCATACTAAATAATAGTCTGTGTCATCTTTTTCTTGTAATTCTTTTGTAAGTCTATCCATTTCTGCACATTCTGTAATTTTGGTGATAATTTTGTTTTCCGTTGGTATGTCTTCATGTTTCCAGTTTTGAGCAAAGAGTATGCATACTGCAGTTAGTATGTGGATAATTAGATATTTTATTTCTTTTTCGTAATGGCCTGTAATTATTCCAAGTAGAAAGATTTCTGGTTTCATTTCCAATTTCTGGTTTGTGATTTCTTCTATTTGTGTCCTTATTTCCTGCCAATATTGTTTCACCTTTCGACATGACCACCACATATGATAGTAAGTTCCTTTCTGTGATTTACACTTCCAACACACTGGGGAGGTATTTGGAAACATTTTTGCTAGGCGCGCGGGGGAAGGTGCCATCGGTAGAACACTTTTTTCAAACTTTCTTTGTAGGGTATAGACATTGTTAGCTTATAATTTACATTCCATAATTTTTCCCATTTGTCCAATTCGATGCTATACCCAAATTATCATATTTTCTTTGACTTCTTCTTCTAATTTATATCTTAATAAGTAATTATATATTTTAGTTATCATTTTCTCATTCGTTCCTTGTAAAATTTTGTCTAATTCATATGGCTCTTTTTGGAATCCGAATTGTGCCAGGTCTGTTTTGTATCTGGATTCTATCTGTAAATATGACCACCAGCCAATGTCTATACCCTGTTCTTTCAATTCTTGTCTTGATTGTAATTCTCCTTTGCTGTTCAATAGTTCTTTGTAGATTCTCATTTTCTCCATATCCATGGCGTTAGGATAAATCAGCGCCTCCATGGTCGATAACCATCCTGGAATTCTATTATAATGTATTTTTCTAATCTCTTGCCATGTTCTATGTAATGCTCCTCTAATAATGTGTTGTTGAAAATATCCCTGATGTTTATCTCTTCCCTCCCACAAAAATGCATGCCAACCTCTTTGCAGATCAAAACCCTCTAAAGTTAATGTTCTTTTATTTTTATGATCCATCCAATCTCTTATCCAATTCAATGACGCCGCTTTGTAGTACAATTCCCAATCCGGTAATCCTAATCCTCCTTTCTCTCGTGTATCTTGAATGCAAATTCTTGCTGTAACAAATTATTAGAAAAGATGGAATGTAGCGTATTAATTTCTTTCTTGTTCATTATAAAGCAAACAAACAAATCCTATTATTTTTCAAACTCTTATCCTAGAACATGAGTTTATCTGTGAGTAAGGTTGAACTTTTATTTCCATAGCAGTATCTTCCAATTGTATATTACTAGTCTTTTAACATAGGAAATACAGTAAAGCTATGGCTAAAAGTAGAACCAAGCTCCAACCATGAGATCAGAGCATTTATGTAATAACTTACATGTTATGATCATAATGTTTTTTATTAATTTATAACTGTATTCCATGTAGAATTATATCAAAGCGTAGTGATAAAAACAGAAAGTTGGAAATGTTAAAACCCCCATAGTTATATGATAGCCATAAACTACATAAAGAAATTGTAGGATTTGTCCACAATTAACTCTTAATATTGTACCAGTCTTCTTGAAACAAATTTAAGCAATATACCCAAGAATACCTCTAATATCTCAGTCTTGAAAAGATGCTCATTTTTTACATTATTCCTTGACCTTAAACTCATTGCAATTGCCAATCATGCATTTATGTTAATTTCAATCTGAGTTTTTTTTTTTGAAGAGATGATTTAACCACAAAATAATTTTAAATAATTACATAACAATTGAACCCTGATTATTACAAATTGCCATATAAATATAATTATACTATTATAATTTAGTGATTATATCATTAAATTTTGACTTAGAAATTACTAATAAGATGCAGTCTATAACTGGGTTATGATTACAGTTTCAAGCCAATTTTACTTGATCAAAGATAGAAACAACAAATATTTCAGTCACTTTTACATACCAATAGTGTCAATTTTAACTGGAGAGACTCATATGAAAATTTTATTCAAAGGAACTTGAAGTCAGCTGTTTGCAGATTTTACCACAGCCCTGTAATACTTGGCAATATTACATATAACAAAGGATATCTTATCTGAGAGAGGCAAATGAATGGAATAACAGAATACAGAATTGGAAGAAACCTTGGAGGTTTTCAAGTCCAACCCGCTACTCAAGCAGGAAACTCTATACCTGTGATGGCAAACTTATGGCATGAGTGCCCAAAGTGGCACATGCAGCCATGTTGCCCGGCACGTGCAGCCTTTCCTGTTTGATTTCCAAGTTTCTGGCACACATGCGCATGCAACAATCAGCTGTCATTCATGCATGCGGCAGTGCCGAAAACCAGTGTGCACATGCACACCAGCCGGCTGATTGTCAGGTGAACATCAGGGGTGGGTTCTATTTACCTTTACTACTGGTTCGCAGCGGGGCAGCGCATGCATTTTTCTGCACAAACGCAGAAGCGTTTTGATGACGTCAGGGTTAGTGGGCAGAGCCTCCTGCTGGTTTTACTACTGGTTCTATAGAACCAGTGCGAACCAGGGGCAACCCACCACTGGTGCACATGCGTGCCAGAACCCAGAAGTTCAGCTTTTCCAGAGTGTGATCCCTTTGCGTGTGTGGCAGTGCTGAAAAGTGGCCTGCGCATGCACGTCAACCAGCTTTTCATCCGGTGCGCATGCACGCTAGAACCCAGAAGTTTGGTTTTTCCACCGTGCGGCACTCGGTGCTGAAAAGGTTCTCCATCGCTGCCCTATACCATTTCAGATGAATGGTTGTCCAATCTCTTCTTAAAAACCTCCCAGTGTGGAACACCTAACACTTAACTAAGATATGATATGACAAGGGAAAAATAAGCTTCTTAGCTGTCATTGTATAAAGAATAATGGAACAAAACATGAAGGATGGATTCAACCCAAGAACCAGGTCAATCAAGCTATAGAGTTTATTAAATTTCCTCTATAAAACTGCTAAATATAAGATGTTAAACCTGGCTCTATAGAAAAATCTTTGTTGGACGCTGCAGGTTGATATTATTACTATTATGGTTGGTTGCATAATCAGCCAGATGTTTATACTTTATTTTGTCCACCTATGAACTTCTTTCCAAGCACCTGGGATATGCAAATGTTGTTAAATAATATTAAAGATATTGTTACAGGATGTAAGATGTTTCAAGTAAAGCTGTCTTTTGCAATTGACTCAAAGTAATTTTGTCAATGCCAATGATGTTCAAGTGTTTATTATTATTAATCTTAAAATACAAGATAAGTATATGTTATTGTAAAATTTAGCTGATTATTTTAATTCTATTACAGGGCTAGTTCTAATGAAAAGGTTAATATAAATAGCTTTCAACACAGCAGGCTTCAAATTGAAGGTTATCCTTTCTTGTTTCTTTCTTGCTAGCAGAAAAAAAGGAAAAACTATAAAAATTTAACCTGCCAAGATAGTTTAAGTCTCTTCTCATTTCAGAGACATCTATGTAACCATTCACTTACGCATATGTCTTATTGTTACCAGATCAAATGCAATCAACTGCTGGGCATCAGAAAAGACTTAAAAATTGCTCTATGATAACCAGAATTCTACAGCTCAGATCCTAATGAACACAGTCCTGATCATATCCATGGGGCCTATAGTGCATATATTTTATTATTTATTTATTTATTTATTTATTTATTTATTTATTTATTTATTTATTTATTTATTTATTTATTTTTATATGCCGCCCTTCTCCGGAGACTCAGGGCGGCTTACAATGTGCTCAGCAATAGCCTTCATCCTTTTGTATATTTATACAAAGTCAGCTTACTGCCCCCACAAACTGGGTCCTCATTTCACCTACCTTAGAAAGGATGGAAGGCTGAGTCAACCTTGAGCCTTGGCGAGATTCGAACCCTGCAGTAATTGCAGGCAGCTGGTCTTAATAACCTTAATAACAGGGTGCCTTAAACCCCTGTACAGCCTGCTATATGTAAACAAGAAGCAAGCCCACACTCACTAGGACTGATGATGTATCTAGTCAGGTAATAAAACTTCTGCAAGCAAACAAATAAACTCAGAGATTACCAAGGAGTCCAGAGTTTGACTCTGCACTAGTTGACGACCTGGGTTTGCCCTGTCATTTTCTTGGTAAGATTTGAGAAGAGTTTCACCACTGCCTTCTGAGTGATTGTTAGAGGAGGCTCTGGGTAAAGCCTGTGTCAGTAATCCAAAAACAGAATAACAGAAATTGCATATTAATAAAAACAAATTCTGCCAATGTAACCTAGCTGAGCTGAAACTAGAACCTAGCTGAGCTGAAAATAGAAACTCACAATCTTCCAGCATCTAGCCTAGTGCCTTAACCATTAGACAACTCTGGCTCTCCTCCAGTAAATATCTGGCCAATAAAACATTGAAAATTAATTCCAATTTTAAGTGCTTTATTGATAACCTGAGTATTAACTTATGATTTTGGATACTAATATATTCACTACACACACACACACACACACACGTTTTTATATATATATAAAATATCAACTCACAAAGAATCCCTGGCCTGATCTCGAGTTGCCATAGGCAAGGGGGATGGGAAACTGATGGAGCAGCAAGGCAGGCAAAGACAGGAGCACATTCCAGATATATCTTTCTCAAGGCTGTCTCCCAGCAGCCACAGTGGCCAGAGGGGAGTGATCTTTACAACCCGCGAAATTGCTCCGTTGGCGAATATGATTGATGACACACCCTGGGGGGAGGGGGGAAACAGGGTCATGATTGGGGTGTAAATTACGTAGGGTCTTCATTTGAGAATGTGCTGACACGAAGCTCCTAATAAATAACTGGATTTCTTTTGAAGCTTGGCTCGAGGCTCATGATTTAATTAGGGCATCCATCAGAACCCATACATAGATATATTCACACACACACACACACAGGTGAAACTCAAAAAATTAGAATATTGTGCAAAAGTTCATTTATTTCAGTAATGCAATTTAAAAGGTGAAACTAATATATGAGATAGACTCATTACATGCAAAGCGAGATAGTTCAAGCCTTGATTTGTCATACTTTTGATGATTATGGCTTACAGCTCATGAAAACCCCAAATTCACAATCTCAGAAAATTAGAATATTACATGAAATCAATAAAACAAGGATTGTACATAGAACAATATCGGACCTCTGAAAAGTATAAGCATGCATATGTACTCAGTACTTGGTTTGGGCCCCTTTTGCATCAATTACCACCTCAATGCGGGGTGGCATGGATGCTATCAGCCTGTGGCACTGCTGAGGTGTTATGGAAGACCAGGATGCTTCAATAGCGGCCTTCAGCTCTTCTGCATTGTTCGGTCTCATGTCTCTCATCTTTCTCTTGGCAATGCCCGATAGATTCTCTATGGGTTCAAGTCAGGCAAGTTTGCTGGCCAATCAAGCACAGAAGTCCCATTGTCATTGAACCAGGTTTTGGTACTTTTGGCAGTGTGGGCAGATGCTAAGTCCTGCTGGAAAATGAAGTCAGCATCCCCATAAAGCTCGTCTGAAGATGGAAACATGAAGTGGTCCAAAATCTCCTGGTAGATGGCTGCGTTGACCCTGGACTTAATGAAGCACAGTGGACCAACACCAGCAGATGACATGGCTCCCCAAATCAACACAGAATGTGGAAACTTCACACTGGACTTCAAGCATCTTGCAGTGTGTGCCTCTCCCTTCTTCCTCCAACTCTGGGTCCTTGGTTTCCAAATGAGATGCAAAAGTTGCTCTCATCAGAAAAGAGAACTTTGGACCACTGAGCAACAGACCTGTTTTTGTTTTCTTTAGCCCAGGTAAGACGCTTCTGACGTTGTTTGTTGTTCAGGAGTGGCTTGACAAGAGGAATATGACATTTGAAGCCCATGTCCAGGATCCGTCTGTGTGTGGTGGCTCTTGATGCACTGACTCCAGCCTCAATCCACTCCTTGTGAAAGTTCCCAACACTTTTGAATGGTCTTTTCCTGACAATCCTCTCCAGGCTGTGGTCATCCCTGCTACTTGTGCACCTGTTTCTTCCACCTTTTTCCCTTCCACATAACTTTCTATTAATGTGCTTTGATACAGCACTTTGGGAACATTCAACTTCTTTTGCAATTACCTTTTGAGGCTTTCCCTCCTTACAGAGGGTATCAATGATGGTTTTCTGCACAACTGTGAGGTCAGCAGTCTTTCCCATGATTGTGATTCCTACTGAACCAGACTGAGAGACCACTTAAAGGCTCAGGAACCCTTTGCAGGTGTTATGGCTTAATTAACTGATTAGACTGGGACACTTTGAGCCTAGAATATTGAACCTTTTCACAATATTCTAATTTTCTGAGATTGTGAATTTGGGGTTTTCATGAGCTGTAAGCCATAACCATCAAAAGTATGACAAATCAAGGCTTGAACTATCTCACTTTGCATGTAATGAATCTATCTCATATATTAGTTTCACCTTTTAAGTTGCATTACTGAAATAAATGAACTTTTGCACGATATTCTAATTTTTTGAGTTTCACCTGTATATACACACACAATAAACAATTATAGGTCCCTTAGTTAACTATCATCAATATAGAAAAGGAGTGTAATTAATTGTTATCCTCAATTTCTAATCCATAAATGATTTCTTCCTTCTGTTCCCCTTTGAGTTTATTTCCTTTATCATTGTATAGAATAGAATAGAATAGAATAGAATAGAATAGAATAGAATAGAATAGAATAGAATAGAATAGAATTCTTTACTAGCCAAGTGTGATTGGACACACAAGGAATTTGTCTTGGTGCATATGCTCTCAGTGTATATAAAAGAAAAGATACATTCGTCAAGAATCTTTTGCCTTTTGTTCTTTTGTCTTGTGCTATATTTATATTTTTGTATTGTATTTTGTGTTTTAGTGTTTTAACAATTGTAAACCACTCACATCCACTGGGAGTCAAGTGGTATATAAATTTAATTATACATATATGTATACATAATTTAGCTTTGCATATATCTATCTTTGCATTTCAATAATAATTTAGAAGCTACATGCTCTAGATATGTTATGAAATGAAATTATGTGATAATGAGACAGTAAAATTGCTTTGGTAATTTTATAACAAGTGAAGTGGCAGGTTCCCTTGAGTTCTTTTATTCTGAATTTTTACATAATTTAAAGTTAAGAAGGCTATTTAAAGAAAAGTAGAAAGACACAATGTTTCTACAAAGTAACCTTTCTTTGATTAAGCGGGACAATAACTATGCAATCAACTTGTAAAATTAAATAATTTTTGATAGTAACATCTACATGTCCCTAGAGAAGTAAGAACAATTGTCAAGAAAGTGACAGTCGTCTCAGGGGGGTGAGAATTACAAGGCACTTTCTCATCTGACTGAATGGTTACATTCCCTGGATTACCGTTAATTTTTATGTCAATTTGATTATTCAGTATCTATCAGTACATTGCAGTCCCCAGCTAGTTAAAAGACTTATGGTACGGTAGGTCTTATGTGATCTATCCTACAACAACAAAAAAGCTGAAAAGCTGAGGAATAACTGCCAGGAGGCTTTTACTGTAGTCTTTCTGAACTTGCTGCTTAAAATTTTCTCTTATTTTGCTTAATTTTATGTTTGAATTTATTTGGCTGACCTTTCTAGTCAGGGCAGTACAAAATCTTGTGAATTTCCCCCTCCCTTACGTTATCCTTTAGTTATGGATAAAAGGTAGCTGATACTCCTGCTCCACAACTTTGCCTTTTTTCTCTCACTTAATTTTAAACATTTAGAACTTTTTATGTTTTAACTAATCTTTTGGGGGTAAGATAATTTTGAATGGTCAAATCACTAAACCTTCATTTTTACAACAGATTTTAGAGCTGAAGGATTTCTGACGGTTAAGTTAGTGTTACGAAATGGGGTTGAGGGGCACCCCGGACCGTGAACCAGCTCATGAGTAAACACACTGAGACTGAAATAATTCTGACAGAGGCGTCTTGTGTAAAAATATAATTTACTTTAAAACATTTAAAAAGCACTATGTCTTTAAGAAAGTACATTAAAACAAAGTCTTATCTGGGTATGTGAAGCAAGGCTATCTCCCTAGATCCCTCTCCACAATACTGAAACAGTTCACAAAAGAATAAAGCTAGCATGAAGGTAAGCAGCTTCGGCGTCGATACATCATCAAGGCAATCAAAATGGGGGCAGCACAAACATCACAGCTAAAAGTCACCTGAAGTAAAAACAGTTCAAACAGCAAACATTGCTTGAAGCTTGTGGGAGGAAAAAGGTCCAGCAACAGCAGTCCCGATGATAGCTTGCGTGTTACAAAACAGCAAAAGGCAAGCATCCGTGGGAGTTTCTCTGCAACGGCGTCTGGAGTCCTTATCTGCATTCTTCTCCCATCTGCGGCGTTGCACTGAGCTTCCTGCAGGAGCTGTGCATTTAGGCCTAAACCAGGAGTCTAGGCCTGAGTAGCAAGCGAAAAGGTCCTTGCTTATATAGGGAGTTAACCTGCAATTAACTAGGGCGGGGAAGGCTTGCAGGTAATTACAAACAGGAGATGGCTTGATTGAAACCATACTGTTTGTGAGTAGGCAGGTAGCCACAGCAATCCTGGAAACACTCGTGACAGTTAGTTAGGACGAATTGTTCTATTTGTTCGGGAGAAAGTGATAAAAAAAAACCCTATCTCTATATAAAAATGGATGTGTATGTTCCAGCATAACTCTGGAACACCTTGAGCAATTTCAACCAAACTTGGTATACAGATGACCTACTCTCTAGAAAGAAATACTGTGGGGGTAAGACAACCCTAACACCCCTCTGAGTGTGTGTTCTGCTCGGGGTGCGTGTTATGTTAAGATACAGCCTGTTATGTCTTAAAATGGCTTCTACTGTACTGCCTTAAAATGGCTTCTATTGTACAGCACAGTGGAGTTGCCATGGTAATGGTGCACTTTCCCGGCCCCACCATAGCTGGCCAGGGGTCGCAAGAGGAGAAGGAGGGGCAGGAGGAGGAGGGCTGCCGGAGTCTTAGTGCAGGAGCGAAGCAGCTCTATACTTGCCTTCATGCCACATTTGTGCTCAAGGCAGCCTTTGCCTCCTGCCACTTCAGGCTGGAGCTCACGCCCATCGTGCTCGGCCTAAGAGCTGCAGGGGGGGGATGGCAAGGCGATAGCCAGAGCCCTAGTGCAGGATTGAAGCAACCCTGTACTTGCCTTTGCACCACATTTGCGCTCAAGGCAGCCCTCCCACCACTTCGGGCTCAGAGCTGTAAGCTATGTCCTGTTGCTAGGGGTGAGTGGGGCAGAATTGCATTGTTGCTCCATGTCATAATGAGCTCCAGGAGGAGGGGACCCTATCAAGAGTGCCTCATGGCGTGCCTGATGCCTCATATCAGAATCAGAGAAGGGGGAGAGAGATACAGAGAGAGAGACACACACACACACAGAGAGATACAGAGGGGAGAGAGAGAGTGATACAGAGAGGGGGGAAATAGAGGGGAGACACACACACACACACACACACACACAGAGAGAGAGAGAGAGAGAGACAGAGAGAAGGGGGAGATAGAGAGTGGGAGAGAGAGACACACACACACAGAGATACATAGAGGGGGAAGAGACACACACACACAGAGAGGGGGGAGACACACACACACACAGATACAGAGAGGGGGAGAAAGGGAGGGAGAAAGAGATACAAAGAGAGGGGGAGATAGAGTGGAGAAAGATACGGAGACACACAGAGGGATACAGAGGGGGGAGAGAGGGATACAGAGAGAGAGATACACACAGAGAGGAGTGAGCTGGCAATAAATAAATACCCGGGCAATGCCAGGTTATCAGCTAGTGATAAATAAAAAAGTTGGGATAGAGGGAATCCTGGGCCAAGGAGATGTTAGGTGATAGATTGCTCCTTTAATCACTGAGGACATCTGGCACAGTTTTATTGTCCATGGCTCTTTTATAGGTAGTTTAGCGACTACCTCATTTAGTGACCATTCACAATTATGATGTTGATGAAAAGATAACTTTGCAACCAATCCTCATATTTATGATCTTCACCTCTGTAAAGCAAAGGAAAGCTGAAGTGAAGTAGTCACAATTTCATGTGGCAACCACTTTGTTTAATGAGCAAGTTGCTGTTGCTAATTGTGGTTGATAAATGTACCTGTAAATATGATGGAGACGAGGAAATCCTCTCTTTCTTTCTTTTTCTTTCTTTCTTTCTTTCTTTCTTTCTTTCTTTCTTTCTTTCTTTCCTTCCTTCCTTCCTTCCTTCCTTCCTTCCTTCCTTCCTTCCTTCCTTCCTTCCTTCCTTCTCTCTCTCTCTCAAACTCAACACCCATAGAATTGTCATCAGTTTTAATTTTTCTCCTCTTCAGAACAGACTGCAATTCTCCTGATATGATGGAAGATTCTGTCAATCGTTGTAAATAACTTTTTAGAGTTGAATTCTTTGAAGTATTCTTTTTCTTGATTGTTTTAATAGCTGGAGAACAATAATTTTCTAATTTAGATTTTATATTGTTTGTAATGCTGCTCTGTTTCTAGGATTTCACATTGATAACTTTATTTATCAGTGAACTGGATAGAGTAGAGTGTTCAGTTTTATCGCCAACACACAGTCTCAAATTAGAATCCTTTCATCCCGCTTAATTGTTGATAATTTTTGCTTTGGCATTCTTTTTACAAAAGCTCTTATCATTTTATCAGCTCTCTTTTCATTTCAATTCATTTTATCTCTTCCAGTTGAACACATAATAGAGACAAACAGATTTTGTTCTCCATTTTTAAATATACCTTTTGGAGTTTTGAGGACTGTATGTTGATACAGATGTTTTTCCCTTTCTATTTCACCCACCTGTGTAATTTTTTTCCCATCTATCTTGTGGCTCCATTTAACTGCTAATTAAAAAGTAAATAGTAAAGAAACAAAAAAACACCTTTCCATCCATAACCTACCTTGGCACTCAACATTGATGATACAAATTAGTAATAATGACAGGTGAGGCCTCCACCTTACCATTCTCTCAATATGGCTTCATTTGCTCTATTTTTATTTTATATTCTGGTCGAAATACATTCCTCTTTTATGAGGAATTGCTTGCTTACAAAGCTGAAAGGCTTGATCGTGTGTAAGTTTTTTTATTCTCAGAGTGAGAGCATTGTACAAATATAATTGCATTTTTAAGTGCATTTGGAAATGTAGGAATATATTGGCACTATTCCTTTGTTGTAAATGGACATCATTGTATCTTTTTAGAACAATGTGGGTAAGTGGCTAATTGGAGATGTGGTGCTTAGAGTGGAAACAATCACATGTATTATGTAGGTATGTTATTAATTTTGTTCAGGAGACTGGTTTTTTGCTGCCTTAGATATAGATATGAATCTACCAGTAGTTTAGAAATCAACAGGAAAAAAATGATAATGGATATTACATATTTTTATGATTGTGGAAAAACGATTCTACCAAGCATGGAAGAGAATTTATTTTCCATTAGTTATATAATAGTCTAAAGAATTGACAGCTTTTTCTATATAAGAATGAGCATTTTGCCACCAGGAGTTCTAGCTGCACTTAGATTGCATGCATTAATTCACTTGTATTTCTTTTTCCTCACAATTGCTAAATAAACAATTAAAATTAGTTATGAATTGGGTATCTTAGCTATATACAATTTCTCCCCCAGATTTTTGTTATAATATCTGCCTACTGATGAAATTTTATTCAGTAATGGTCAAGATTCATCAACTTCCTTTATTCCTTGTACAGTCCCAAATTTTTTCATCATAGTTGGAGAACTCCCTGGAGCAGAGAGGATTCTAACCAGCATTTGGGAAATTCCAGGCATGTGGGTGGAAATCTACTAATATAATGTTGGGTGTAATCCACAGACTGTACAAATTCTCTTTTTCTACCACACCATTTCTTCAAAATGATCTGTGTAGGCTATAAATATAAGAAAAGTTGTATGTAAAAGAAAATCACACAAACAATTCAGAGCTCACTGCATTCTACTTCAAGAAGTGATTGTTGTAATTGTAATCTTTAGCTATAAGAACACTAGACTCAGAATCTGATATAAACTGATATATTATTTAATATAATATTTCTTATATAGTCACAGTGAGATTTGCAAGAGAGAAGTACAAATACTCAAATTGACTAATAAGGGTTGAACAGAAAGCTGACTGGCTGATAGACTGTTGAATGCGGGTGGAAGAAACGTAAAACAAAGCACTGGAAAATGGAATATTTGGAGCAACATTTATTTTCCAATACATTGGAAAAGTGCCTAAAGCATTTATTTGCAACTCAGCCTTCTCTTTTTTACATAATCTCTTATTATTCCCATTTCTCTGGGTCCATGAAAAGGTGAAATGATTTAATGCATGGATTACACTGAATACTTCACTATAGACATATAAAATAGCAATAGAATCACCCAACCTGATTGAAGATACCTGTTGCTGAACTGAGATACAATTTGAACTGTACATGCTGACTTGACCAAGTGGCCCCTTATACACCAGTACCAGCCTTTTTGAAGTGGTTGATTGACCAGGGGTGGGCAAATGTGGCCCTTTTACAACCTGTGGACTTCAATTCCCAGAATTCCTGAGGCAGCTTGGAGTTGAAGTCCACAGGTTGTAAAAGGGCCACATTTGTCCACCCCTGGAAACAATAAATTTAAAAACAGTACAAAACTGTTCGATTATGTCCATCAATTAATACTCACTGGTCAATATTTGATATTTGCTTCCAGGCGCATTCTTAATAACAAAGGGATTCATTTAGCAGTGTGATTGATTGAATATATATTTTCAGAAGAATAACATATTTTTCACGATTCTTTTGCTTTTCTCTTTTAGTGGCCAGAGTGATGTAATTCTATTGCAGCAATAAATTAAGATTATTAGGTAAGAATTTTCTTATCTTTCATAGGGAGTGCTGGGACACCTGTCATTTTCAATGAAAATGGAGATGCACCTGGCCGTTATGATATCTTCCAGTATCAAATAACCAACAGAACTGCAGAATATAAAATCATTGGCCACTGGACGAATCAACTTCATCTAAATGTAAGTTTGTACATTTGTTTAATGATATAATTTCATAAATATGGCTTAACTTAAAGAAAAGCAATGTTTTTTTTTTAATATATTTGTTTCTTAGGGCTTCTACATTTATTTTAAATGAGTTTCAGTATTAACTGATTTATTGATTTAGTACTTAGAAGGAGTAAGTAATGCAACTCAGAAGATGCATTTGATGAAGAGAAAGAGCCTAGAAGCCTGTTCCAGAGAACAATACATTTTCTTGGAAGACTGTGGGAATTCTCCAGTTTACTGGCATGCTGTAGCATCTTTCAATCATTCGCTATAGGTAGAACAGCCTTCCTGAAAGTCACACCTCAATGACTACTAATTTTAATTACATTCTTAATTCATTCAGACCAGTGTTGGACCAGCCAATTAATTGACATGAAAGGATTGCACATACATGAATATGTTCTTCTATATGCCAATATTCCATCACAAATGCTCAATGACAAACCAACTGATGTTTTAATAAAAACAACAAATTAGGAAATATAATTTAAACAGTGCTTTTTGATTGGCCGAACAGATTCATAAAGTGCTGTTTATATTGTAACAGGCCAATGATAAGAATAACAAAAGAACAATGATTTACAAATGATTACTCTTCTGAGGCTACTTTGCCATAATTATTACCATGCTACCAACAGTAATACATAAAATAGGTTCCTCTATCCAACCACTAGACCACTTTATCATATTTGCTGTTAATTTTCTACTCTTTTCGGGCAAGAGGCTATCCAGTTATTACTTTAATTCAAGCAAAAATATGCAGTATTTGGCTAAGAAGAAGTTTCTCATTCTGCCTACAGTGTAAAAATAAAAATATAAATCTTTGATGCAGAAAAATGTAAGAGTAAAATGATAGAAGCCCTGTACAGTTTTTGGTTACATTATCAACATGAAGGCATGGCAGGTGAAATGTCTTCAATATTTTCCAGTAATGTTATGGTTTCCAGTCAATTACTATTCCTATCAATAGTAATTTCAAGAACAATTATATATGAATTATGTGGAACTTTGATAAAAATGTGTATATTGGGAGGGATGGACTAATAATATTTTAAAAAGATTAAAGGAAAAAATTTATGGCTCTCATGATGCTACTGAAAAGCTGCCTGGCATCTTTCTTTACTTGGATGACTCTTTCTTATATTGTAAGTTGAACTTTAATTATTGTCATTTTAATAAACCTAAGCTATTATGGAGCGATTTTATCGTCTTGACTTTTCCTTTTAATATTGTTTTAAATATTATTAGCCCCTTCCTCCAACATTGGGATTGTTTTCAAAGTGCCATATAATTCCATACATATTCTAATATTTGTCCTTGGAATTATTATTGGTAGCAAATATATTGAAATAATTGCTTACAACTTCTAAAGTTACTGCTTTTCCAACTATATGATATTCAAATCAGAGAAATTTTAGGAATCATTGAATGGAACTTTTTGTCCAGTATTTCCCAAAAAATGTGCTCAATTGACATATTTTATTCTTCCTAATCAATTTTAATTGCCAGGAGTTTTGATATATTTGAAATAATATATCAGAAGTAATTGTCAGTAGCTTTTAAATGTGTGCTAGATATGGCATAATCTAACTAAGTCAGCGACTTTTGGTTTTCGTCCTGTGATGTGCAATGTTTAAAATTATTCTAGGAATGTTGTAGGCAAGTTGTACTAAGTAAGTGGGATTTATTCCACAATAAGTGTGTACAGAATTGGAATCTTGAGATATGAAGATTTCAGTTAATGCTAATCTTGTTCTCCTACTTTGAAGAAATGTTTTCATCCAAACAAAAGAATGTGTTTTTTGCCAACAAATAAAATAATTTCTTTAAAAATCTGTAATGTTGGGAGAACTTGTGCATGCTTTGTACATCAATTCTCTCTTTTATATTAGGTTACTGTTAAATTTATATTGAGCTTCTTACCTCTTACATTAAAAATGTGTTCACCTTATCAAGAAGAATCTTAGAATAAAACCACAGCAGTTACTGGAATGGTCAGATGATCATATAATGGCATAGAATAAATCCAAGAATAGTTAAAAAAACAAAAAAAACCCCTATGTATAGAGAAAACTCAACCTTCATATCTCATCTTCTTTTCTTATCGGGTTATCCAAACTGATGAACAACATTAAGCTAATATCATACATCATTTTTTAAATCAATTCTTAACACAAGAGCTCATTATAGACTTTTTAAAATGAATATTGTTTTGATGTGTATTACACCAATCCAACTTTCGTATTTGATAAGAATAGAATAGAATAGAATAGAATAGAATAGAATAGAATAGAATAGAATAGAATAGAATAGAATTTTTTATTGGCCAAGTGTGATTGGACACACAAGGAATTTGTCTTGGTGCATATGCATAATAATCTTGGTGCATAATAATTCTAATAGTAGCATTTCTGTATATTATTTGTTATTTGTTAGTAATAGAAGACCCACTGCAGACAATTTAGAGTGAAGAACTTTGTTTCCATGGAATCATTAAGATAGCTGAATGACATTTTGCCAGTTTCTCTCAAATTTAAATGCTATTTGACTTTCTTTCTGGCAATTATGCTGTATATTTATTCTAATCTTATTCTAATCAATTAACAGTAATAAAGCTGATACAACTGTTGTGATGGTGAAATGGAATAATTTCAGGTATACTTCCCTAAACCTTATGGAAACACAAAGATAAGGATTACAGATCATGAATATGTAATTATTATTGTTTACTGTTTGTCTATTACTGGCTATGCTACACAACTTACAATCTTATTATTTAATTAAAAGAAATAAGTACTGCATGTAGTGGGTTTACCAATATATTTGCATAGATTCTAACTATAAAATGCAATCATATACGTTTCTTTTAGAAGTAGGTCCCACTTAACTTAATAAGATTTTCATTAGGTTAAATATTGTATCTAGGGTAGTAAGCATAATATGTTGTTATTGTTAATATGCTATTGTTTTTGTTTTCTTATTATTAAATTTACATGCTGACTATCTTGCCAGAAATTATTCTAGGCAGCTTACATTAAATAAAACAATATGCAATTTTTTTGTAAGATACAGCTAATGAGAATACTGTATCATCATATACGTGGTTTCTCAATATTGTTTTCTAATACTGAATTGAAGCAGTGAATGAAAATCCTAACACTAAACCTAACTCATTTTGTACCTGGTCTCACTTGTGGCAAGTCCTATCTCAATGTTCTAGGTTCATAGCTTTAAAAATTCTGACAATTATTAACTCAGAGAAACTAATGTGTATCTACTATATAGTCAACAAAGTAATACAGTACTGTAGTGATTAAATAATAGGATTGTTTAAGCATGACTGTCAACAATAGGTACAAATACTGCACAAACTCATAATGTGATTCTGTTTTTGTATTATGGGCAAAACCAGCATCATGTAGTGTGTAGTTTATATAATATTGTTATATGAGAACCAGATCATTCTAAAACAAACCATGACTTGACCTGTTGTATCAACTTCCTTTTGTTTAATTTCTTGTTCTTTATCTTTTGCTATTTGTTTATCATGTAATGTACAATGTAACCAGCGGTATCACAGCGGTAGGGAGATTAAGGGGAACAAATGATGACGATGATGATGATGATGATGATGATGATGATTCCCCGAAAATAAGATATCCCCTGATAATAAACCCAATCGGGCTTTTGAGTGATGCGCTAAAATAAGCCCTCCCCAAAAATAAGCCCTCCCAGCTGCACATGTATTTAAATACATGTGCAGCTGGTCCCCGCCATTTCCTCTGGTTAGGATTAGGGAGACAGAGCTGGAAATCAGGTAAGATGGCAAGAGGAGCCCCGTCTTGCTCCACACGCCCCAAAATAATAAGACCTCCCTGAAAATAAGGCCAAGTGCTTATTTGGAGGTTCAAAAAAATATAAGATGGGGTCATATTTTCAGGGAAACACATTATTATTATTATTATTATTATTATTATTATTATTATTATTATTATTATTATTGTTGCTCTTTTTATTGCTTCCACGATTTTTTAAAATTCTAGAGTGTAGCCCTCTCCTAGGGTTACCTCAGTGATTGAAGGGCAAACAAATAAATAAATAAAATGACAAAAGTAGCATTGTCTCGTCACTTTGCAAGCTCTACCCCTTTGTACATGCATCATAACTTGTATGAAAGTACATATGAGAAGTTCAGTATTTTGGCAGATTGTCATCTGAAATTGTGGATCTATAAAAAGCAACATAGGAAATACTGCATTTCTAGAGCAGGGTACCATTTTCATGGCCCAACATAGTACAATTTATTCTGAAATTCAAAACAGGACACTTTTCTGATCCTCTTAATCAGCCACATAATAAGGCTATGGAAAAATGGGGGCAAAGATGAGGTTTTGTTGTGAAAATTTTAATATTCCTATATTAAAATGTGTCAGAATACTGCAAGCCCATTAAGGACTGGAATGGTTTTCTTTTAAGATTCTCAAAACATATGATCAGTATACTTTATTGCAAATTTAACAGGCAGTGCAACTTTCAAGGAATTTTAGTACTAACGAAGAGCTAGAATTGAATGGCTTTCAATTTGTGGTTCAAAGTTGCTGTGACGTGGATCTCAGTGGTGGGAACCTCCTGGCTTAACAATCGGTTTGGTGATTGCGTGCTTTGCGCATGCACACCTGCATTGTATGCACCCACGCTGCACGGACATGCACACTTTAAGCAAATCTTCACTTCTGGGTTTCTTCAGAGGAGTAATACAGCTGATTCACATGGCAATCTGCTCTGCTGCGCAAATCAGCTGAGGAGAGAAAGGTAGAAAAATAGCGTGGGTGGGTGGATGGGACCATCTGATCGTCGGGGAGAACCGGATCGCTCCCAGCTGATGGTCAGAGCTACCGGTTCTCCTGAACCGGTCTGAACCGGTAGAATCCCACCACTGATGGATCTCCTTTTCTACACTTTCCTTGCTCTTTCCCTGCTGGACATGAAAGAAAACTCTTAACAATTTAACTTTCTAGGACAATTGGACAATTGAAATATTTATTTATTTATTTATTTATTTATTTATTTATTTATTTATTTATTTATTTATTTTTCATATTTGTATACCGCCCTACTCCTGAAGGACTCAGGGCGGTGAACAGCCATAATAAATACAAATACATATAGAAGTTAAAAACTATTAAGAAACAGATTAAGTAATTTAGGCTCAAAGATTAAAAACATCCAAATTTATCTAAAGAGGTTTAAAACCCAATTTAAAAGCCAGTTTAAAAGCCAATTAAAAAGGGAGAGTTAGGTCAGACCAGCTTGTTGGAATAGAAATGTTTTCAGGGCACGGCGGAATATGCGTAAGTCTTGGATGCTTCGTAACTCCGGGGGAAGCCTGTTCCAGATGGTAGGTGCCCCCACAGAAAAGGCTCTCCCCCTGGGGGCCGTCAGTCGACATTGTTTGGCCGATGGCACTCTGAGGAGTCCCTCTCTATGGGAGCGAACTGGTCGGTGAGAGGCTATTGGTGGCAGGAGGCGGTCTCGTAAGTACCCTGGTCCTGAGCCATGGAGCGCTCTAAAGATAGTAACCAAAACCTTGAAGCGCACCCGGAAGACCACTGGGAGCCAGTGCAGCTCGCGCAGGAGGGGGGTTACATGAGAGCGCCACATTGCTCCCATTACCACCCGCGCGGCCGCATTCTGGACCAGTTGGAGCCTTCGGGTGCTTCTCAAGGGGAGCCCCATGTAGAGAGCATTACAATAATCCAGGCGTGAGGTGACAAGGGCATGAGTGACCATGCATAACAAATCCCGATCCAGAAAGGGATGCAACTGGCGAATCAGGCGAACCTGATAAAAAGTCCTCCTGGCTACGGCCATCATATGCTCTTCAAAAGACAGCCATGAGTCCAGGAGGACGCCCAAGTTGCGAACCCCATCTGTGGGGGCCAACGACTCGCCCCCAATAGTCAGAGATGGTGCCAACTGACTATATCAGGACGACGGAAACCACAGCCACTCGGTCTTGGATGGGTTGAGTCTGAGTTTGTTCCTCCCCATCCAGATCCGTACGGCCTCCAGGCACCGGGACATCACCTCGAGGGCATCATTGGGGTGGTCTGGGGTGGAGATGTACAGCTGGGTGTCATCAGCGTACTGATGGTACTTCACCCCAAAACCACGGATGATCTCACCCAGCGGCTTCACATAAATGTTGAATAGAAGGGGCGAGAGGACCGATTCTTGTGGCACCCCACATATAAGGGGCCTCGGGGTCGACCTCTGCCCCCCTGTCAACACAGACTGCGACCGGTCAGAGAGAAAGGAGGAGAACCACTGTAGAACAGTGCCCCCCACCCCCAACCCTTCCAACCGGTGCAGCATGATATCATGATTGATGGTATCAAAAGCCGCTGAGAGGTCTAGTAGGACCAGGACAGAGGAGCAACCCCTGGATATTTATATATCCATGTATTAAATTAACAGACCATGGCTGCAAAAATACAGATAGCCTTTAGACAACAGGAAAGAGTAAGCATTTTTTGTATCTTTTTGGGTTTTATTTAGTGGTCATATAGATTTTTGCAGCTCATATATGGTAGTCCTAGAGTTATAGATATATAGAGCATATACTATAGTATATAAAGTATAGCTGTGTACTGCAGGTTATGACATTTATAAATTATAGCATACAGACAACTGCCATACTAGAAATATTTAAGCAGGTTATGAAATAGAACTCTGACTATGATCCTGGAAAGTTGCAGTGAATCATACTATGCAGTACAATAATGACTGCTTAAAAGAATGAACAAATAATCTGATTTTGCATGCTATATTTGGCATAATAGCAAAGTCTTTGCAACTTGTTTTCATGATAGGAATATTCAAAATATTCTCATGTTAAATTATACAAATATGTCTTTTTATCAGTTAAAGGGACAAAATTTAAGCATCTAATCATACTAAAGAATAAATCAATATCAGTGGATAGGTGTATTCTTGGAGAACAGCTGGATATTATAGCAAGGGCAGTGTTGAGTTTCAAAAATGTTTACTACCGGTTCTGTGGGTGTGACTTGGTGGGCGTGGCAGGGGAAGGATACTGTAAAATCTCCATTCCCTCCCCACTCCAGGGGAAGGTTACTGCAAAATCCTCATTTCCTTCCTCCTTGGACTTGAGAGGCAGAGAATAGATGGAGACGGAGCCAATCAGAATTTTTACTACCAATTCTCCAAAACTGGTCAGAACCTGCTGAAACCCACCTCTGAGCCAGGGCATAATCCTGAATGTTCACTATCATGGGAATTTTCCTTTTCTTAATGCTGCATCAAATATTTAGATTTATTTTACAGGTAACTATTTTTTCTGTGGAGATTGGAGTGGTTCCTACCTCTCTTACTCTGCTTCTATTTCTATAGATATGATAGTGGCTCTCCTTTCTGGGTAGAAAATGATAAGTCTACCTTGCAAAAACATTACAAAATCTTGACGATATCTATGTCAGCAGATTTTGCTGACATCTGGATTTCCTTTTAGTTACAGAATTGCTTTCTGCCTTTACCCCTCAGTAATGTAAATTCTCCAGGCACACTCAGTCTTCACATTCTTTTCAAAACAGATATAGCTGTTAGGAAGATAGATATTTTTATCTAAAAAAAATAACAGATACCATTCAGATTAAAATGAGGTTTTTTTAACTTTCTGCGAAATATGATATATTTGACACAGCAATAATTTATGCAGAACAACAGCTGACAAAAATGGAAAAAGTCTACATTTAAACAAACAATTGTGGAAATAAAGGAAAGCTGATGAAGCAAAGCATTATCTATTCCCTGGCTATTAGATGCTATTTTGAGATCTTGCACCAATTCTCTTGGATGTCCTCACAGTATAGCTTTATAAAATAGACAGGCAGCTATTATTATTTATATTGAATCCGTGGACATGCTTCCTTTCTGCTAGAAGTCATGCAAAGTGAGCAACAGTACAGAAATCTGGTTTATGTAGTTAAAATCAATATTGACTAATTCAAAATGAAGAGAGCTGGGTAAAGCAGAAAGAGAGGAAAGAGCTACTCTGGAAGGAATGGATCTCAGAAAGTGAAGACATCTGTAAGAAAATCTGTTATAACGCTCCTATAGGTTCATATCAGGGATGGGCTCCAGGGGATTTGGCAGGGTTTGGGTAATCCTCTATCCAAGGATCGCCGGGGTTAGGTGAACCCCCAAATGCCACCCCTGGCTGGCCACACCCACACCCACCCCTGCCCTCTCACCCTTCCCATCCCAGAAGTCTCCATGTGGCCTGTTCATTATTCCAGGTAAGTGCAGGGGCCACACGGAGGGTCTGGGAGGGCAAAAAATGCCCTTTACCTGAAGTTCTGGAAGTCTGGAAACAGGCCTGGTTCCAGCCTCTGGAGGGCCTCCAGAGCCTGGGTGAAGCAGTTTTCACCCTTCCGGAGGCTCAAGGAAAGCCTCTACAGCCTTGGGAGGGTGAAAAATGCCCTCCACCATGGTGCAGGCAGCCAACTAGGCCACGCTCACCATGGCCACGCGCACCCAGCAACGGGGCAGCGAACCTGTTGCTAAAGGATCTGAAGCCCACCCCTGGTTCATATCTACAGAAAGCCATGTTCCAGATATGGCTGGCTGGGAATTCTAAGAATAGAATAGGACAGGACAGGACAGAATAACAAAGTTAGAAGGGACCTCGGAGGTCTTCTAGTCCAACCCCCTGCTACACCACTTCAGACAAATGGGTATCCAACAACTTAAAAACTTCCAGTGTTGGTTGAGAGTTGAAATTGAAGTTCATACATCTTAAGGGTGCCGAGGTTGAGAAACACCGATTTAGACCTTTAAAACACAAACACAAGTCCTTTCAACTGTTCCTGAAAAATAATGAGCAACCAATGAATGGTTCAAGATAGTGGGGTGAGTAATGATGGTGAAAAAAGGGTAATATGGTCCTGGTATTAAGCCCAATTTGGCTCCTGTCTTTTGTGTTACCTTCTTACTAAACCCTGAGAAGGAGAAGGACAGTTTGTAAAACAAAGCTAGAATTATCTGTTTCAAAATTGGGTTGTTTTTGCATGCATTCATGCACACATTTCTTGCATATTCATCAACACTTTTTAATGGGGAAAAAAAAACCCAATTTGCAAAAAAAAAAAAAAAAGTATGCTTTTGCTTTCAAAATGTACAGTACCTTCGTGCATTTCTAAACGAAAGATATAGAAAAATATACATTTTAACACTAGTTTTATTTTAAATTCAGTAACTTCTCTACATTCAGGGACATGTGAAAACCCAAAGGTTTGCTTAGTCGTGATTTGCATGTTAATTTTGGAGATGGTAAACTGGTCAGGTATCTTCAACGTCTCTAGATCATTAGCCGAGGAAACCTACATGGATGCTTTTGATGTCTGGGAAGAAACAGCCCATTTTAACAAGCTATTTTTCCTTTAAAATTCTGTCCGTGTTTTGCCTAAGGAAGCGGAACTTCCAAATTTGCAATGGCATGTCAATTTACAACAAAAAAACTAGTGTGCGCTATGGTCAACATTCATTTCTTAGGCACAGAGAAGTGCTGGTGACTCTAGTTCAGATGTGAGAATAAACTTGTTTAGGAAGACAGCTCAGTCATCATCCAAAGCTAAACACTTATGTAGCCAGGGTAATTCAGTTCATTTCTGCTCCATGGCTGATCTCATTTCACTGCCATAGGTATCATTATTCTTGATGCATTTTAACTTCTCTTTTTCTGACAGCAACAACAAATCATTTAATAAGTCAAACAGGGAGCTTACATCTCAACAATTATGTTGATATTTGTAATGAATACAAAACATGTGAACAAGAATTTTTTTTAAAAATCATCTTTTATTCACTTAAGCATCACACCTGCACACTGCTCACATACATTGCTTCACAACAAATGTGTGGATTTAGCAACTTTGAATTCTCAGCTATATATTTCCAAAGGAAGAAAACTGTTAAGAACAAGCCTGCAGCACTTGGCATTCATAAATTAGGAAAACAATGTGCCTTTCTGATTAATAATGAATCTCCTTTTAGGGTTGATTCACATACCAGTGAATGTTGTAGATATATGTCTCTAGATATCAAAATCTAGAAAGTGCCATAAATTGGGAGTATTGTTTGATTTTAAGGTTTGTTCTTCTGTTCTTCAATCTGTTCTTGTTTTGGAAATATTACAGACAGCATGGGATGCAAAATAGAGATATAGATATATGATAGCTTGCAGAGGTGGTAGTCATCAGGTTCTGACCAATTCTGGAGGACCGGTAGCAGAAATTTTGAGTAGTTCGGAAAACCGGTAAATACCACCTCTGACTGGCCCTGCCCCCATCTATTCTCTGCCTCCGGAGTCCCAGCTGATCGGGAGGAAATGGGGATTTTGCAGTATCCGTCCCCTGGAGTGGGGAGGGAATGCAGATTTTACAGTATACTTCCCCTGCCACACCCACCAAGCCACGCCCATAGAACCGGTAGTAAAAAAAAATTGAATCCCACCACTGATAGCTTGGTCCTGTTGTTTCCCACAAAATAGTACAGACCATTGCTTCACAAACTTGTAATACCCTCCCCACAACTCCTATGAGAGCAGCAACTTAATATGCTGCCTTAGCCAATTTACTCCAGAGAAAGTTCTCTGACACTGAGTCACAACTCTGGAGTTGGCTGGTGGCTGCAGGATGTATATTTTTAGTTTTATTTTTGTATGAACTTTTTATGTGGATGTTATTGGTTTTGTTTTTAACTTATAAACCATCCAGAGTCACTTAGACAGTAAGATAGACAATCTATAAATTTGATTTCTAAATAATAAAATCCATGGGGAGAAAATAAGGTCGTTGTCATAGGTTTCTTGACTCCACCTTATCAGAATTATCCACAAAACAATGTGGTTAGATAGGAATCTTTGGTGCATTCTAGACTGATTGCAGTTTTAGTCCAGTGCTTCTTTTCCCCACCTTTCTCACAGCTTAATGGGCACCTGGCTTTGTGCTTCTTAGACATGGTTTAAGGTGGCAGCAGTTGGTTGATATGATCTGCATTCATCCATGCATGCATAGGATCAGCTTCCTTGAAAAGCCATGCTACTACATTACCGAGAGCTATATTGTTTAGTATTCTACAGAAATTTTTTTAGACTATAATGAAAGGAAGATTATGCAATTTCCTTCCATTTTCTTTATAAGTCTGCCAGGTCAGGAAACAGAGAAAGGATTTCACAAATGCTATTTTACTGTTGTAGAATATAACAACAGAATCTTGAAAGCCTGCCAAGAGTATTCTCAGCCAGCATGAAGGCAAGGTTATTTTGGATTTTTTTTTTCATGCCTTCTCATTTTCCAGGACTGAATTATCATTTATTTTCTTTTAAAAGTTCTTACATCCTTTAATCAAGGTTGCCTCTGTATTCCTGTTGCTGCAGTGGTATTAATGCAGTGGTGAAATTCAATTTTTTTTACTACTGGTTCTGTGGGCATGGCTTGGTGGGTGTGGTGTGGCTTGGTGGGTGTGGCTTGGTGGGCATGGCAGGGGAAGGGTACTGCAAAATCTCCATTCCCACCCCACTCCAGGGGAAGGATACTGCAAAATCCCCATTCCCTCCCCACTCCTGGGAGGATATTGCAAAATCTTCATTCCCATCCCACTCTGGGGCCAGCCAGAGGTGGTATTTGCTGGTTATCTGAACTACTCAAAATTTCCGCTACCGGTTCTCCAGAACCAGCCAGCCACATATTCATTCCTATTCCACATATTCATTGATATTCATTCCAGCCAGCCACAAAGATGACATTCTGCTGAAACATTGCCAAAGTGCTCTCAATCTTACACGGGAGAAGACCCGAATACACTTGCATACCTGTACTCATGAAAATCTACGGGACCGGATCGCACAATCTGGTAGCGATGGCAGCGGCGGTTTCAGAGAACTGGTAGCAAAAATCCCTGCGCGCCCCACCCCCCCAATCATGCCCAGCTGAGCCGCACAATCATCAGAGGCTTTTTTTTTTTTACTTTTAAAAACATTTTTTCTACAACCTCTTCCGAAGAAAAAATGCTTTTAAAAATAAAAAAAAAAAGCCTCTGATGATCGCATGGCTCAGCTGGGATCATCAGAGGCTTTTCAAAACATTTTTTTCTGCTACCTCTTGGCCGAAGAGGTGGTTAAAGAAAAAATGCTTTGAAAAGTCTCTGACGATCCCAGCTGAGTTGCCTGATTGGCAGAGGCTTTTCAAAGCATTAGAAAAAATGTTTTGAAAAGTTAAAAAAAAAAAAGTTGGCCACGCCCACCCAGTGACATTAATCCCCCCACACCAAGCCACGCCCACAGAACTGGTAGTAACAAATTTATATTTCACTCCTGATAGATAGATAGATAGATAGATAGATAGATAGATAGATAGATAGAGATAGATAGATAGATAGATAGATAGATAGATAGATAGACAGACACACACAAATGAGGCAGTGGTACTTAGTTTTCTTCAGCGTCAAATGGATGCAGGTGGTAGTTTTTGTTTTGGTTTAGATCTGTTCTTGAGATGCTTCCTCTGGTTTTCTGTGTAGCACAAAGCCAAGTAGCCAAGGGATCAGCAGATTTGCAAGAATCTTGTCAGGCAAGCTTCAATGTTCAATAGGTCTTGCAACCGAGCATGACTCATGTTCTCCTTGTTTGATAGAGTCTGAATTCAACAGGAGACCTCACTGCGAGAAGATGCCAAGCTGAAGAGGCAGATCAATAGCTATGGGTAAAGCGTGAGCTTTTTGTAGGACTTCTCTTCAAAAACAGTTACAATGGGATGGGATAAAATTGAAAAAAACTCAATATCCAATTTGGATAGGAAGTATGGGGAACAGCAAACTTAAAACTGTGGGGTCCTCAAAGTATTCTTAAGTATTGAGTATTCTGAAACAGAATACTGGTAATGGAAGACAGGGAATCTGAGCCTGAACAACTGGATGATCTACTGCCTTGTTTTTACTGAGGAAAACATTGGAGATGGACGGCATCTAATGATATAGTGGCAAAATGCATAGCCAATTTGTGATCCTTACGAAAATATCCAATTAGTACTCTATAAAGCATACAATGACATCAATATTGCCCAGAGGGAAATATGAGACAATGGAATATGGATTAGCATTAGACATAGAAATATTTTCAGCTTCCAGGAAAATTACATCTGGTGCAGTAGCTAGGCAAACAAGGATTTTAGTTTTATCATTTCACGCACAAGGAAAGCTGGATTTCTTCAATGAAGCATGAGGATGTTTTGAAAATGCTGAAGCAGTAAGGATGTGAAGGAGAGAGATTGCTTTGAATAAGACATAATAAGACATATAGTTATGACTTGTGCAACAATACTTCTGCATTGTTGTCACTTTTTTCCCCTATGGTCCATTGCACTAGATCCAGGTAATATTGAAGGTAATCAGAAGAAAATCAAAACAATAAATCTGCCTTCATTGAAAAATGGTATGAAGATACTTTTTATACTTATTGAAAATTGAATTGAATTTTAATCCATTAGTAAAATTATATATTTGATGCTATTGTTGTTAATTATTGTGAATTTATTTTCTGGAACTTTCCTATTAGAAGCAAGTAAAGATTTAATTTTCAATACAGATACTGTGTATAACACATATGCTTGAAAGTTAATTAGTTTAAGGAATAACTCAACTCATATTAAACCCATTAATCCTAATTATTTTGATAGAGAATGAAGCTTCATTCTTTCCAGTTAAGAAAATTATAATTATGATTTGGGCTGATCAATGTGTACGGTCACAGAGAAAAACCTGAGTGTTTGGGACACTGCATATAACAGAGAACTTTCAATGTGAACAATCCTTGCACACTTCTCATGTATCCAAAGGATTCATGCCATGTCTGTCTGGGGGATTCCACAATACTGTAATTACTGATGTTGTGCCATGTGGCACAAATGCTCAGAAGCTTCATAAAGAAATGCAGGGCCAAAAGAATACATGATAATTTATTATTTCAAGCACTTTATTTTGCTAACAACATTTGAATATGGAAAACTAATAAAAGCAATCTGAATATATGTCAATACACAAATACAGTTTCAGATTGGTTGAGTGCAGACAGTGGTATGTAGAATTTCAAGGTATATCTTTATGTAAGTCTACATAGA
Organism: Pantherophis guttatus; assembly: GCF_059756535.1. Taxonomy (NCBI): domain Eukaryota; kingdom Metazoa; phylum Chordata; class Lepidosauria; order Squamata; family Colubridae; genus Pantherophis; species Pantherophis guttatus. The sequence continues at coordinate 71,060,340 of NC_142069.1, read as the reverse complement.
ACTTTACATGGAACAATGATAACTTGCTTTGAGTAAAAGTGGGCTATGATTTGGTTTATTCCATATAGTCCAGAATTGAGACAAATCATCATTTAGGAATGTCAAGAGTAGATCTTAAGGAAAAAGTGGACATAGAAGTGAAGACATAAAAACTAAAATAAAAGTAGAACTGTTATGTAAATAGGTTTGTTTGGCGGGAAGTTCGAATTAACTGACCCTCAGCTGATTGGCTGACCACTACTGTTGTAAGGTATATAAAGGGAGCTGGCTCCCAGGTTTAGTTGCTGGAGTCTCACTATATAATAAAGAGCTGTTGTCACGAACTACTCTGGCTTGCTGCGTCCTCATTCACCCAACTTAACAAGAACAATTGCAATGGATTTGCCACTGTTGGTGAAGTAAAGCATGTGCAAGGACAAATAGAATACTTAGCAAAAGGTTCAGCATTGAGTGAGCTGGGAATAAGTTTAATGTATTTATGGAGGCTCATCATGGGAATGTGAAGTGGGAACGAGGTAGTTATGCAATTTGTGTGGTAAAAGAAGAAAATGTTGACAAAATTGAATGAGTGCTGAATAGATGTGGATTGAATTTAGAAGTGAGTATCAAATAACAATACAAAAATAAATGCTGAACTAATTTGATTGTATAGAGAAAACAATGTCGGCTGTCGGCCCCTACGGGGAGAGCCTTCTCTGTGGGGGCACCTACGATTTGGAACGAGCTCCCCCCGGAGATACGTAGGATCCCGGATCTGCGCACCTTCCGCCGCGCGCTTAAGACTTTTCTATTTTATCAAGCTGGCCTGGCCTAAATCTTCCCCCTTTTTAAATGTGGAAATTTTAAATTTTTAAATTTTTAAATTCGTCTTATTTATAGGGGTATGGGTAAGGCGTTTTAAATTGGGGAGCCATTTTAGATTTAATTCTGTTTTAAACGTATTTTAAATTGTTTATATTGTATGTTTTTAATTTTGGCTGTTCACCGCCCCGAGTCCTTCGGGAGAGGGGGCGGTATAAAAATCTAATAAAATAAAAATAAATAAATAAATAAATAAATGATTAAATTGCAAAACAAATATATAAAGAAAAAGTAAATAGATTGAGAGGAAGGGAAAGATTGAAAAAAAATGTGATTAGATGGATAGACTTGGTGAGATTCTCAAAAAGAAAGAACAGTGTATGAATTGGTGCATGACCATGGTGAAAGCAAAGATGGAAAAGCATAGCAATAGCATTTAGTCTTATATACCGTCCCATTGAAGATATATTTTACAGCACTCTTTGGGTGGTTTACAATGTCAGCATATTGCCCCAACTATCTGGATCCTCATTTTACTGACCTGGAAAAGATGGAAGCCTGAATCAACCTTGTGCCCCATGAGGCTCGAACTCCAGGCTGTGGCAGAGTTTCCTGCAATGCTGCATTTTAACCACTGTGCCACCTCTATAGGGAGAGGTAATTAATGATATCAGTGTCTGATCAATTTAGCTGTATTTTCATTCCTTTTCTTATCTTGCATCTTTAATTACTTTTGCTTATAGTTATACCTTTTCAGTACTTTGCGTAATGTTTATTTATTTTTATTTATTTATTTTTAAATTTGTATACCGCCCTTCTCTCTGAGGACTCAGGGTGGTGAACAGCCAAGTAAAAACATAAACTACAAACATTAAAATACAATTAAAAAGATATATATAAATTTGGCCCCATGATTAAAAACAATAACAGACAATTAAAAACATTTTAAAAAGTGTTAGGCCAGCCCGGCTTGCTGGAAAAAGAAGGTTTTAAGGGCACGGCAGAAGGCACTGAGGTCTTGGATTCTCCTTATCTCTGGGGGCAGCTGATTCCAGAGAGTTGGTGCCCCCACAGAGAAGGCTCTCCCCCTGAGGGTCACCAGCCTACATTGTTTAGCGGATGGCACCCCAAGGAGGCCCTCTCTGTGGGAGCGCACAGGTCGATGGGAGGCCGTTGGTAGCAGCAGGCGGTCTCGAAGATAACTAGGTCCTATGCCATGGAGTGCTTTAAAGGTGATAACCAACACCTTGAAGTGCACCCGGAAGACTACTAGGAGCCAGTGCAGCTCACGCAGGAGAGGTGTTGTATGGGAGCGCCATGCGGCTCCTTTGACTACCCACGCAGCCGCATTCTGGACCAGTTGGAGCCTCCAGGTGCTCTGCAAGGGGAGCCCCATGTAGAGAGCGTTGCAGTAGTCCAGGCGAGAGGTAACGAGGGCATGAGTGACTGTGCACAGGGAATCCCAATCAAGAAAGGGCCGCAACTGTTGCTTACCTTGAAAGTGAATTGAATGATGGTTACATGTATGTAAACCAATACAAAGGAAAGATAATATATGGAAGATAAATTCAACTTGTGAAATCACTATTATAAGATGCAGGTAGTCCTTGACTTAAAACAGTTTATTTAGTGACCATTCAAAGTTATAACGGCACTGAAAACAAGTGAGTTCTGAGCATTTTTCAGATTTACGACCACTGCAGCATCCCTATGGTCACATGATCAAAATTCAGACACTTGGCAACTAACTCATATTTATGACGGTTGCAGTGTTGTGGAGTCATGTGATTACCTTTTGTAACCTTCTGACAAGCAATGGGGAAGCCAGATTCACTTAGCAACTGAGCTACTAATTTAACAACTACAGTGATACTCTTAACAACTATGGCAAGAAAAGTCCTAAAATGGGGCAAAACTCACTTAACAAATGTCTCACTCCTGCTATGATAGCTCAAGAACAAAGACTGATGCAGTTGAAGACTCTTACCAATTTTTTTTTTTAAAAGTACAGTAAAAACAAAATAAATTTTCTTCTCTTGTTTCCACTTGTTATTTTTATCCTCTGAATCTATGAGCTTGATCCAAAAGACTCATAACCTACTGGTATTAAAGTGTCATTTTATCAATGCTAGCTATTAGGATGGTAAAGAAAGGCTTTAAACAATAGGTAGACACTGTATCCTTTTTGTCCAAAATGAATTAATGGTGCTGCCAGTCCAAATAAGAAGACTGAACCTACCTATCTAAATATACCCTCCAGAGAGCATAATTTATCCATGCATCTTGCTCAACTGATTTGTTATGGGCCTGTCTGAGGTGTTGGTGGCTTTACACTGATAGAATTCTTTGCACCAGACTGATATAATTCACTTTATAGTGGCATTTCATACTGCTTAGAGGCCTCATCCAGCAGTTTTAGCAGCTGTAAAATACCCATTCAGGTACCTCTAATAAACATGCCAGATAAAGCCTTGGATTCATGCAAAAAGGAGGCTCTATCTGCATTACTTTACTTCCTTCACAGAAGGAAGTCTCATCATTTTGCAAACCAGCTCCGAAGAGGTGCTTTGCTCAAAAGCATGTTTAGAACGAAGCATTCCTTGCAAACTTTGCTAAATCAGATTTTTTTTTACAACAATATAAATAGCATTTAGAATTATATACCCCTAATAGTGCTTTACAGCACTCTCCGGGCAGTTTACAATGTCAGCATTATTTGCATATTGCCCCCAACAATCTGAGTCCTCATTTTACAGACCTCAGAAGGATGGAAGATTGAGTCAACCTTCAGTCCCATCACAATCAAACTCCAAGCTGTGGGTAAAAGTTTGCCTGCAATACTGCACTTAACTACTGTTGGAAGAAATATATGTCTGGTTCAGTTCCAAGCTGGGAGAAAGACACTGGAAACATGGAGGCTAATTGGAAAGATGGTTAAATGATGAACAGAACCATCAAGCACATGTGATTCTGGTAGCTGACCACATGGAGTTGAGAGTGAGGGGTTTTTATACAGTCTATTGGGCTTTCCTGTTCCTGTGCAAGAACATGTATTCTATTGGCTGTTGTAGGGGTCATAGCTCTGTAGTTGTTTGAGCTAAGTTTGATTGAAACCTGGAGGGTGATGCAATGTCCCCAGGAGATTGTGCAATGTGGTGAGCTCTGCTTCTAGAAGGTAGAGGGTTAATCCTATTATGTCCTGAGGGGTCATGTCTTAATCCCATCATCCTGGAACTGGAGGTCTTTTGTTTTGTAGATAGGCTGGCCCAATCTTTCTCAATGGGCACAAAATATCTGCTGGGCGCTATTAAGAAAGACTTGGAGACTTTTGTCTCCAAGAACATGTTTCTGTAGTTCTCCTTTAAGGAAATATAATATTTTCCCTTTTCAATATTTCTTAAATTATTTCATTCTTCTGGGAGGGGGTGGCTTCCCACACTACTGTGCCACCAGGGCTCCTTATTTCCCAATACCTCTAAAAATGAATGTTTGAAATGCCAACATTTAAAATATTGTTTGACATATGCCAGAGGAAATAAAAACATTGCTTTTATAGTTTGTTCTACGATAATTATTTCAGAAGTGCCATTCTTTAAAGAGTATACGAAGGCAGGTTTAAATTTAGTCATAGCCAAGGATTTTGGAAATGGAAGATTTTTGGCAGGAATAATGGAAGAACTTTATGAAACTGTATCTTAAATGTATTATTGCTTATTATTATTTAGACCTAATGAAGCATGAATTGTCACACATAGATCTTCATGCTTGGGCCAGACAGAATCAGTTACTTTTTTGTCTTATTAATTATTACAATATTATCTTTTCCAAACTAAAATATTTCTTATTTTAAATTGAATATGTTTTATAAAGGTTACTTTATTTAGACTTTTTTACTCCTGGATCATGTGCGACAGGATAATATTTCCTTATTATCACTATATATTGCACACCAACCTCATTGAAAGCTTATAGAGTTGAGACAGATTTATTTTTGATGGGAAATACAACTTATTGTAAAAAGCAGCTGATATCTGTACAGTTATCGTGAACCTGGAGTGTTTTTGATACTTGAATTTAGTTAATAGGTGCTGTTTTCTCTACGTATTTCCAATACCATATTTGATGAAAAGATTATAGGGAAATTTTATCTTAATAGACAAGTTGCTCAGACCCAACTTACAGCCAGTTTGCCCACAAAATGGTAAATTAATGAGGCAGAATTTAGAAGAAATGCAAAAAAGAAGGAACAACTGGATAAGAAATGTAGAACTGAAAGAATAAAATGGAATTAAAAGATCAGTAATTTTATGCTTCTAGGACTTCTATATGTGGAGGCCTCAGTCACATCTGTCACTATTTAATGCATTTACTCTATAGTCTATCCATTGAGCTGATTTTAACCTCCAAATGACTAAAACATCCAGCTTTAATTTTTTGGATTTAGCATTGTTTCTTTCTAATCTCTCTAGGATAAAAAATAGAGAGAGAGAATTGGAACAGTGACGCATTTTTTGATGCCATTTGGGTTGGTTTCCAATATGGATTTGGATTTGTTTTTCTTATGAACAAAAAGAATTATCATTTTTACAAAAATAAATTTCCTCCAGTTTCCTTTTATAGAGAGGTTAGAGCTAATCATGAAATCTGATGCCAATAGTTTATGGTTTTGTTGTTTTATTATTTTATTTCTAATGCCCCAAACCCAAACTTTTCTATTAGAATTACAGTTATTAATATTTTTTTAAAAAAAGATGAAGGCAAAAATGAACAATGAAAACTATAAAGTGCAATTAATAAATAATCCTGGAGAGATATAAAGTGTATAAATCCATTATCTATTATCCAACCAGTATGTGTAGTAAAGGCATTTAAAATCAGATTGGCAGAAAAACTATTAAAAATGTCTGGGACAAGATGAATAATTTAGGTTATTGATAAATTTGACAACCTGCTTCCTCTCTTTTAGCCGCCATTGTATTCAACAGCCAGGGCACCTTCAAAAATGACCAAAGAGACTAAAAAATATCTTCTTGCAGAACTTTTGGTCTTGAACCACTGAAGGCTTTAAAAATCAGCACCAAAACTTTACTTTGGATCTGAAAATTGATTGCCAGCTACCACAGCTGGCAAAATAACATTTCGTCAGTTCATAAATTCTGTTAAAGACTAAGGTGTCCAAAGTACCTACAAGTTATTTCTATGTACAATACATTGCCGTAAGTCAGGTTAGGATAATCAAAGCATGTTTCACTAACATAGGTGCTTTGCTTGATGGAATGAAGACTGTGTGCTCTGTCTTATGAAGCATCTAGCTGCAGCCATTTCTTCTTGACCAGAGACCTAGTCTTGAAGAAGATGTGTTGTGTGTATGAACAGTATTGCATATAAGCAAAAGTCACTTTGGTTGGTTGGTTGGTTGGTTGGTTGGTTGGTTGGTTGGTTGGTTTATTCATTCATTCATTCATTCATTCATTCATTCATTCATTCATTTGGTCAAGCATGTATTAGATAACAGATATAAGTATAAACATAGTTATGAATACATGAAATGGATACAAATAAAAGGGAATATTAGGACAGGGACAGTAGGCCCGCTGGTGCACTTATGCACTCCCCTTAAAGACCTCTTAGGAATGGGGTGAGGTTGACAGTAGACAGTCTAAGGTTAAAGTTTGGGGAGTTTGGGAAAGAAACCAGAGTCAGGTAGTACATTCCAGGCATTAACAACTCTGTTACTGAAGTCGTATTTTCTGCAATCAAGTTTGGGGGGGGTTACCATAAGTTTCTATCTATTGTACGCTCATGTATTGTTGTGGTTGAAGCTGAAGTAGTCATTGACAGGTAGGACATTGTAGCAGATAATTTTATGTACTAAGCTTAGGTCGGATCAAAGACGGTGAAGTTCTAAGTTGTCTAAGCTCAAAATTTCAAGTCTGGCAGCATAACATATTCTGTTGAGATAAAGCATTGCAGACCGTCTACTGCTTATGATGATGGTTCATGATTTTGCTCTGAGAAAGTGCTTCACTAGACCTAAGTGATATGTCCCTTTAAAGTTGTGCACAACCTCAAAAATAAATGCCTGATGAATGAAATCAAAATCTTGTATACTGTTAGATATAAAAATACAGTTGATTGGGAAGGAATTTACAGGTCCCAAATTATGAATAGACATGAGTGTGAGATGTCTGTACACCTACAGTAATTCCACTATTTCTGATTATCCACAAATTGGTTGTGTTACCTCATTCTGTTATGCATGTGAGATTTTCAGTTAAATACGTTGTAGCCAAAAGACAAGATTTTATTCATGGTCTTCCTAGGGCTTATATGCAAAAGTATATGACAACCATTTCCAGTTCCTTAAACCAAGTATGTCTTTTTCTGGCATCTTACTGCAATCCTGGATTGCAGGAAATTCCAGGGGGGAAAATGAAGCTGCTTTAAGGAATTTCAGTTGATTGCAAAACTAGAGTTTCTTGCATGGTCTGTAGGTCTTGTCTATCTTGAGATCTAGATTCCTGAACCAAGTCAATGTCAGACATCTCCCAATCCCATTTCTAGAAATTAAAGAATCATAACAATTCACCCATGGATAGACTTGAATATTTTATTAAATTAAGCACGCTCACTTACTTGCACATTTTAAATATCACTAAGATATTCTTTTGTCTGCTTATCAGTGACAGTTTGGGAACTAATTGCTATACTAATCCAGCATTTTGCTGAAAAGAATTGACATGTAGCTTAAGAAAAAAGAGAGAGGGGGACAAGGGTAGCTTTACTTTTATTAGAATGACAACTGATAAATTTAAAATAATACCAATTATGTTCCCTGACCTAAAATTCTGAAATAATTCAACCTTACAATATAAACCAGAACAACAAAAAAAAGGGCTTGAATGAGATTTGCATTTCCAAGTTAGAATTCCCTCATTTGCCTTACAGGTCTCTTGCCTTTTTATTCACTGTCACAATGTTTTCATCTCATTTTCATGACAAAAATTACCAATCCGAATGGGGTTTTTTTCCCTTTATGTTCCTTTATGTTTGATTTTAATAATGTTGGTAGAACATCTGCTATACATTTTCTTCTGGCCTTCAATCATATTCAGGTTTATGGCATTGTCCATATAACTTTGGTTTTTACACTTTGATTATTGCCTTCATCCCATCCAGGACCAAAATAATGCATGATTAGAATACTCTAACTTCATGTATGTCTCACTCATAATATCTTGTAAAGATAGTGTATCCATTCTACAGTAATTCATGGCAAAGTTAACCTTGTAAGTAGCATTGTCTTTACAGGGCAATATATTCATATTCATACAGTATATTCATATAATATATGGTTCAAATTCATAGCGCTGCGTAATAGGGTGAGCTCCTGTTACTTGTCCCAGCTTCTACCAACCTAGCAGTTCGAAAGCAGGTAAAAAATGCAAGTAGAAAAATAGGAACCACCTTTGGTGGGAAGGTAACAGCATTCCTTGTGACTTTGGCATTTAGTCATGCCGGCCACATGACCAAGGAGACATCTTCAGATAGCCCTGGCTCTTCTGCTTTGAAACAGAGATGAGCACCGCCCCCTAGAGTCGGGAAAGACTATCACATATGTGTGAGGGGAACCTTTACCTTTACCTTTTATATTCATATTCTATTCTGTGAACTCCTCAGTCAGTTGAAGTCTCTTCTCCCCAGAGAGAAAGAGAGAGAGAGAGAGAGAGAGAGAGGGAGAGAGAGAGAAAGAGAAAGAGAGAGAGAGAGGGAGAGAGGGAGGGAGGGAGGGAGGGAGGGAGGGAGGGAGGAAGAGATGGAGAGATTCATATTCCTAGGAATGGAAAAGGAATAGCCACAGGATTCTTTTACAGGCATGATGCTATAAACTTCACTACGGCACAGATTGTACAATGTAAAGGAGCCTGCTAGGGTTCCTCATTATTACTTCAGAATATTCATTAAAAAGTAAGTACGTTTGAGAAAGAATGGTGTACAACATTCCCCACATATCTGGGGACATTGTACCCGGACATCATAGTTGGAATCAGCTGGATTTTCAACCACAGTTATCATTTGTGAATATGATCCCATGGGATAACATTTCCAATGAAAAGGGTAATATCTTTCATTATTGAATTAAAAACCATACATATTACGGTATACTGCATATAAAACTACAGTTATTAAGGAATGTTTCATATAAGGTAGGTGCAAAATTCTGGAAGTGCAGTTTTTCACAAAAGCAGAGGTGAAATTTATTGTGTTAAAACAAAATCACAGACAAATGGAAACACTAAAACAATATGAATACAGTACGGATAGTCCTCAACCACAGTTCAGTCCAAAATTTCTGTTGCTGAGCGAGATACAGGTAGTCCTCGACTTACAACAGTTCATTTAGTGACTGTTCAAAGTTACAACGGCACTGAAAAAAGTGACAGACCATTTTCCACAGTTTATGACCATTGCAGCATCCTCATGCTCACATAATCAAAATTTAGAGGCTTGGCTGCTGGATCATATTTATGATGGTTGTTGTATCCCAAGGGCATGGGGAAGCCAGATTCATTTAACAGCTGTATTGCTAACTTATCAACTGCAGTGATTCACTTAAGAAGTGAAACAAAAAAGGTCATAAAATGGGGCAAAATTCACTTAACAACAGTTGTGGTTGTAAATTGAGAACTACGGTTGTAAATTAACAACTACTGTAGTTGTTAAATGAATTTTGCTCCATTTTACAACATTTGTTGCCACAATTTTTAAATAAATCACTGCAGTTGTTAAGTTAGTAACACGGTTGTTAAGTGGACCTGGTTTGCCCATGGACTTTGCTTGTCAGAAGGTGGCAAAAGGAGATCACGTGACTCTGGGATACTGCAACCGTCATAAATGCATGCCAATTGCCAATTGATCAAATGACCACAGGGATGCTGGCTGTAACTCTAAAAAATGGTCATGACTCACTTTTTTTTAGTACCATTGTAACTTTGAATGGTCATTTAATGAATGGTTGTTAGTCAAGAACTACCAGTATATAAATAATATTGATAAAAACTAAATTTAGACTGAGCCTAATCTGGACTATTCATATTCATATATACTTTGTTTTAGAGTTGTACAAAACTCTGGTTTCAGTTTAGAAGTACTATTTTAAGATGTGTGATAGGGCTGCTTTTATTAGACAGAAGATGCTGCATTTACACACCCATGTAATCCAAGGCATCTCTTTTGAATTGAATCTGAATAGCGCAGCCCTACTCTATAAATTAGGGAGGGACGTGGTGGCTCAGTGGCTAAGAAGCTGAGCTTGTTGATCAGAAGGTCAGCAGTTCAGCTGTTCAAATCCCTAGTGCCATGTAATGGGGTGAGCTCTCGTTACTTGTCCCAGGTTCTGCCAACCTAGCAGTTTGAAAAATGCAAGTAGAAAAATAGGGACCACTTTGGTGGGAAGGTAACAGCGCTCTGTGCACCTTTAGCATTTAGTCATGCCGGCCACATAATCACGGAGATGTCTTCGGACAGCGCTGGTTCTTCGGCTTTGAAACAGAGATGAGCACCACCCCCTAGAGTCGGGAATGACTAGCATGCATGTGCGGGGGAACCTTTACCTTACTCTATAAATATGAATTCTTCACATGGATAAAGGTACTTTAGTAGTTTCCTGGTAAATAGATGGGGAAGAAATGGAGGTAGTGACAGATTTTATTTTCCAAGATCACCGCAGATGGGGACTGCAGCCAAGAAATTAAAAGACGCTTGCTCCTGGGAGGAAAGCTATGGCAAAACTAGACAACATTCTAAAAAGCAGAGACATCACCCTGCCAACAAAAGTGCCTATAGTCAAGGCTATGGTTTTCCCAGTTGCAATGTATGGCTGTGAAAGTTGGACCATAAGAAAGGCTGAGCGCCAAAGAATTGAGGCCTTTGAACTATGGTGGTGGGGAAGACTCCTGCAAGTCCCTTGGATTGCAAGGCAATCAAACCGGTCAGTCCTAGAGGAGATCAACCCTGACTGCTCTTTAGAAGGCCAAATCCTGAAGATGAAACTCAAATACTTTGGCCACCTAATGAGAAGGAAGGACTCAGTTGAGAAGAGCCTAATGCTGGGAATGATTGAGGGCAAAAGAAGAATGGGACGACAGAGAATGAGGTGACTGGATAAAGTCACTGAAGCAGTAGGCATGAGCTTAAATGGACTCCAGAGGATGGTAGAGGACAGGAAGGCCTGGAGGAATGTTGTCCATGGGCTCATGATGGGTTGGACATGACTATGGCAACTAACAACAACAACTTTAGTAGTTAGATTCTTAGTGAGTACATACAGTAGATACATTTTTCTCCATGACAATCTATCCCTAACATATTCCTTCAGGTTTTCCAACAATTTTCATGCAATACTGATTTTTTGTAGGTATAAACATAACACAGCACCTAAATATCTTTTTTGATGCCCTTAGAGGCTTTTGGCAAACCCCAATTAAATAGCAAATACACTTCTAATATTTCTACATTTGAGGTTCTAAAGAAGCACAAGGCAAACATGTAACTCTTCAGTTGTTTTCCAGATCATACAAGTTATGTTCAGCAATAAACCATTGTACAGCTGTAGGAGAAGGAAACAGCAGAACTTCAGGGCAAGACTCAAGAGAGGAATCAGCTTGGAGCCATTTATGTTCCCACAAGTGGTCCAAGCCCAGCCCCTCTGGAATTCCATTAAGTCTTATCTAGTGCCAGTTTAGTACTGACCATTAGTTGACTAGATTCTTGTATATAGGCATGAGCAATAAATCAACTTAACTGGAACTTAACACATGGTCCTGATTCTTTACATTAAAGCAAGTTATCAGGGGTTTTTTCCCCCCCAGCAAGAACAGGTGTGTTAAGCCTCTGATAGATTTAAATAATATATATCTAGACTGCAAAAATGAATCACTCTCAAGTGAGCAGCAAAGTGGTAGAATTTTCTCTATTATGCCTCTTTACTTCCATCATGACATGGTTCAGATTTTTGAAATCCTGATACAGTAGCTTTACTTTTTTTAAAAAAAAAAACCAAAACCATTAATTCCTCTCCTCCCAATGACATCATTACATTATTACAATGTCCTCATTTTAGAAAATAGGCATATAAATCATCCCACAAAAAAGGTGCCAGGCTTTCAACTACATCAGCAATGGACTACCCTGAATAGGATTCACACCTCACACGGTGTCTGCCGGGACTCGCTCTATGAATGGGACATAGGATCCTCCCCTCAGTGCAGCTGCAGGGTCCCATGTCAAACTGTAGTTTACATCATGACTAGCTGTAAGCTGAGCGCATATACTGGTCTAGTCTCTGATTTTTTAAAATATGAATGATGATGTGCTTCAATGGTTAGAAAGCCTAGACCCGTGATGGCGAACACGTGCTGGAAGTGACACGCAGAGCCATCTCTCCTGGCACAGCAGCCATCGCCCGTTGCTCTTCCAGTTTCTGAGTGCCGAAATGGGAATGCGTGCTTCTGGTTTCCAGCGTGCGTATGGGCACTGGTCACCTGGTCTTCTGGTTTCTGGTGTGTGCATGTGTGCCAGCCAGCTGGACTTTCCACACGTGGGAGTGCCAGAAACTGGAAGAGCATCTCCCTGGCACCTATGCACGTGCCAGGAAGCTGAGCTTCCGGTTTCCGGCGCATGCATGCGCACCTGCCAGCTGGTCTTCGCATGCACATGCATGCCAGAAACCGGAAGACCAGGTGACCGGTGTGCATATGCATGCCAGAAACCAGAAGCATATGCTCCCATTTCCCAGTGCTGAAAAAGTTCACCAACACTGGCCTGGACATTGGTATCTGAACATAGATCTTTTTCATATATACTGTATATTTTATTGGGTTTTACTAATCTAGGTGAAATGTTAATATATATTGCTAGCCCATGTATGATATACCATATGCTAAATAAATAGGAGATAGAAAATAAAACAGAAATTATCTGTTAGCTTGTTTCAGGTCTTGCTGGCTTTTTCTCCCACACTCATCTTGTTGATTTACTTAGGACCATCTGTCTCATTCATCTGATTGCTTTTTTTTTTTTTTATTCAAAGAGTACTTAATTTTTCCTATGAAGCTGCTCAAGGGAAATATTAATCAAGATCAATTTTTGAAGGTCTTAAAATTCAGAAGGACGAGAAGCAAAAATGTGCTTTTTTTTTGCCATATGCTTATTAAATTGGCCAAAAGCCATATGTGATTCACCAAGTAGTTCTGTTTCACCTGCCCTCAAAAATAGGAAAATACGTTGCTCTTTTTTTTTTTAACACTGAGTATTTGAAATCTGAAAAGACTCCAGGAGCTCTGAAAGTCACCAGAGGAGAATCCTGATTAGGAAAAAAAAAAAAAGAGAGAGAGAGAGAGAGAGAGAGAGAGAGAGAGAGAAGTTATGTAAAGAAAGAAAAACAAAAAGTGCAGTGGAGACTAATATTGGGAAAGGATGCTTGTTTTTCCTTTATTCCTCTTCATTTAAAAGTATATGCCCAAACTGGACTCTAAGTGCATTAATGGCAATTAAAATGTACAACTGCTAAGCTATTAATTGAGCCAAATGAAAATTAATTCCTGAGCGCCATTCAAACCCAGCACTTAATCTCTACCTGGAAGCTAATAGGCAGCTGGTGTAGATTATGGTTCAGTAACCTGATGTGCTCTCTCCTCTAAATGCATCTTTCAAAGTGCTCAACTACAGTTAAATAGCTTAGGGCTGCAGTGCAGAGAGCTTTGCAACCACATTTTTATTCATCCCTGGCTCTACTTCTCAATTTCTTCTTCTATTCTTTGCTTAAAGATATCTCTAACTGTTGCCCTGATCAAAACCTTTCCCATTGGGAACAAAAGATAAACCTCTTTACTTAATCCCAGAAACAGACAGACTGCGAATTTAAGGAAGTGAAGAAGATAAAGATGTTTGTAATCAGAATCTCCCAGGTATACAGATCTCAAAAAATAAAAAATAAAATCCTAACCCCTGCATCCTTCACATAAAATACAATGACCACGTGCATTAGAAATGTTAGCTATTCCCTGTCAAGCTTCCTCAAGTAATCTAGGGTAGGGGTTGGTTTTTTCTTGACTGTTATTTTCAAGAATTTTAAGAGATAAAAGAGGTGGTAGATATATATATTCAAATATGCATTTGGCTAATTTCCTTGGGTACCCATGAAGTCCATAGCTTTTATATGTTGCATTAACAGGAACCTGGAGTCCATGACAAATACCAGATGTGCAATCCCATCCAGAGCCAAAGATCAAACTAGAATCTGATGATCAGATTTTGAAACTACAGCCACTCCATCTTTCTGGAATTAAGCCAAAGTGTTCTTGTTCCTTTCCACCATCTTCTATATTCCAGATATAGATTTCCTGCTTAGTCTGAGTGGAGATATAACTGGTTATCATCAAAATATTGATACACCTACCAATATATGGCCAATGGGGAGAGGACTGAACTTTGAGGCAAAATAAACTGAAGTGGCCAAGAACTTAACCTGCAAATAGAAACCTTCAGATCACGACTCATAATTCTCAACTCTTGTCCAAAAGGATGCCATGGATGAAGGCTTGCTGAGAGATCCAGCAGGATTAAGAGACTTTCATTTCCTGTTCCCCCATTGTAGGAAACATGCAATCCACTAGATGCATAATTTCTGATGATTGAAGATCAGATAATTTCATATAAAGGTAAAGGTTCCCCTCGCACATATGTGCTAGCCGCTCCCGACTCTAGGGGTCAGTGCTAAATCTGTTTCAAAGCCAAAGAGCCAGTGCTGTCCAAAGACATCTCCGTGGTCATGTGGCCGGCATGACTAAACGCCAAAGACGCACGGAACCGCCAAAGGTGGTCTCTATTTTTTTACTTGCATTTTTTATGTGCTTTCAAACCGCTAGGTTGGCAGAAGCTGGGACAAGTAACGGGAGCTCACCCCGTTATGTCGCACTAGAGATTCGAACTACTGAATTTCTGACCTTTCAGTCAACAAGCTCAGCTTCTTAGCCACTGAGCCACCATAGGCATGATCAAAGATAAAAATCCAAGCCCCTGTATGCCATTGAGCTCTACTATAGAAAGGCAGAGATATCCATAGTGAAAACAAAAGGAAGGAAAAAAACCCATTTGTTTCACCATTCCTTTTTTAATCTTCTTGCTGTCTTTTCTTTCTACCCACTTGACAATCTGTTTAGAGAAGAGTAGAAACATCATGAGATCCTTTGGTTACAAGAGTGTTTTAAATTAATCCAGGACCTCTAAGTTACTTACTTCTAGTTTACATAATTATTTTTTTTGTAGAAATGCTATCTCATACCAGCATTCACGATAAGATATGAGAAAGAAAATAATTACGTCATTTTGGGACCCCTGAAAAAGCGTTTATTGTCCTGGAAATAAACTGCTGTTATTAGCCTTTTCCTCCCCTTTCAGATACGCGGAATAAAATAAACCAACCATCGTAGAGTCTAGCCACTGGGAGCTATTGCAAAACTCTTTCCAGGGGCATCAACAAAGTGTATTTATGTTCTTCTTGATTAATCTATTGAAAAATAGATGAGTTCAATAAGAGACACTTAAATAAAACAAAACACCCTGTTGTGTATTCCTTCTGGTACAATGGAACAATGTGATGAAGTGACATGGTAAGTGAATAGAGACATTATTTCCATTTCACATTAAAATTCCTACAAGCAGCATCTTTTCAGCACATGTGCCAAAGAATATTGCTTCTCCATTTTATTAACTGTTAGTTTCTGCGACAAGAGTTTTCCACCTTTTGGAAGGATAGTTAAATTTAAATATATACTTAAAAGTTCACAGCAAAGACCTGGATTGAATCTGGTTAAAATCACCTACATTGCAACACAATGTTTACCTTATCCAGATCAAGTCTCAGTAGCTTTGCTGCTAACCAGCCCATTATCTATCTTTACCATATCAGAATATAAAATTGAATAACATTTGAATACAAAGAAATGTCGAGATGCATATTTATCTTCTATTAATAGTATCATAAAGCAATAGTCATCATATTCACTCCCTATCCGTTTGGAATTGAATAAAATAGCCTCAAGAAAGTGAATAAAAAATTGGGGTTTTTACACTTTTCTACTGAGAACTGGTAACAAGAATTATTTTGATTCTGAGTGATCAGTCTTATTCATCATTTCAGCTGTTTATGTCTTTCTGATTTGTTATATCCTTCTAGTGAGAATCAGTTTTCTGTTAAGGCATAAGGCTAGAAACTGGGAGATCATGATTTCTAAACTCACTGTAGACACAGAACCAGCTGGTTGACATTGGACAAGTCACTTTCAGTCCTAGGAAACATGCAATAGCAAACTATTTCTGAAAAACCTTGCCAAGAAAATAGCAGAGACTTCCTCAGATAGTCTCAGAATCAGACATGATTGAACAGAAAGAAAAAAAAATTCTGTGTTTCTGGCTTTTTATGTTTTTACTCTCTTTTTACAGAGAAAACTACTGGGAGTAATTTTGGTTATATCTGGAGGTATATGAACACAAAAAATGTACATGCATTTAATTTATATGCATAAAATATGAAGCGTGAAACTGATACCACTGAGTGTTTTCTCCTGATAGGACTGTAGGAAAAGCAAATATGTTAGAACTGATTTTCTATCAGCAGACTTCCATCAAGTAGAGGGATGGGACCATTCTTATAAACCTTGGCAGTAATGAAACTGACTGTCAATCTAGAATCTTGACAGTTTTTATTTCTAGCTTTGCTTACTTTCTGATGGATTGGTTGCCCTTGACTTGTTTTCTATCTATAGTCCCATTAAATATTTGCAATTTTGGTATGTATCTTCATGCATCTCCCAAGACATAAAACCTGTATTACATGAATCCAATAATCTTTTTTAGATTCATATAATAAATTACATTTGCTTTATGTAAGCTTTCCAATATAATTTTAGAAATGTTTTGGTCAAAATGCAGTGAATATTCCCTTAAATGCATGAGATGCTTTCCCCAAATGCATTGTTCACTCACTTATGGATAGATAAATCAGGACATAGCACATATATCCTTTAATGAAGGAGACCTTGAAGCATGACCATATAACACCTACTCGTAATAGAAGCAGTAGTGACATATAACACTTGGTTAAGTGAAGTTCCAGGGCATGATCTGAAGGCACAGGATGCAACCACCCAGCTGACAGATGAGTGCCTGAGCTAGTCATAGCTTTTTCTAGGAATGGGACATGTAGTTTCATTTAGAAAGCTACTGAAGCATAAAGGAAGACAATGAACTTCTGATTTCCTTTTCCCTCTGTAGTATACTCACAGAACAAATTCTGGATAGCATAGAGAGTTTAAAGGAGAATAGACAGAGATAAATTCCACTCTTTGCTGTCACTGGAGTTTCCCTTCTATTTCAAAAGAAGCAGGGGTAAGATTTAATCCATATCTGTCCTACTGAAATCCATAGAACAAAATATGTTAGCATTTATCACCCATTCAAAAGTAACAATGAGAAGCTGAAAGTGTGCTGTTCATCATAGAACAATCTACTCAAAAGTTCAGATAAATCCATCAGATTGTTTGTGATTTCAATACATGGACCATTCTACTAATCAATTTAATGGTAATATAGCAGCCCAGAAGGTGAATGAGCTCATTAATCTTTATGCCGTACATGCTGACACCATGCCCTGTTGTTAGTTCAATTTTCACAAAATGAATGATTACTGGTGTCATTAAAGATCAGACAGCACACTTAATTTAGAAGATCTGTGTTGACCCACTTATTCTTCTTGTTAACTGGCATGGGATCTTTGCTTCATGTTTATGTTAAGAATTTTCAGAGCTTAACCTAGAATAAATTCTATAAACTATAAATCAAAACCAACATTTAGATGATAATCATTATGCTGTTTTAAATGGTAAGAAAGTTTTATACCAGAATTGTAGCTTTAAAACAGGATTTAAGGTTGCTCTTGATATCCATTCTTTGGATAGTGAACTAATGTTGAAGAAGTAGTAAAAACAGAGTAAAATAGAGGAAGGAAGCAGTAATCAACTCTATCCAGAAAGACTGTAAATCCACAGACTATTCTGAAATAAACTTAAAGACAGTCCAGTAAATATCAGCATAGCTAAAAATCTATTCACTGAAACTTGCATTCTTCACAAATAAGTGCAAAAATTGATGTGACATTAAAATCAATTGATCATTGATATTATGATTTCTTTATTAACTAACAAGCAAAGCTAAAGAATTCCCCGTCCAGTCATGTCTGAATCTAGAGGGAAGTGCTTATCTCTGTTTCTTAGCTAAGGCAGCCAGTGTTGTCCAAAGATATTTCTGCAGTCATGTGGCTACAGGACTATATGCCAAGGCACACAGAACACTGTTGTCTTCCAACCATAGTGGTACCTATTTATCTACTCACATTTGCAAACTTTTGAACTGCTAGGTGGACAGGAGCTGGAGCAAGAAACAGAAGCTCACTCCATCAATGGTGGTCAGGTCTCAAATCTGAGCTGTTAAATTTTCAGCTGACCAGCTCAACATCTAGATCCAGAAATAAAAGTAGATTTTATACCTTTGTTGCATCATCTCAATGGCTCTGAGTTACTGTGAGTGAACATATGAGCACTTGATGGATGCTCTTATACCCTAATCAGCGAAGATAAACAATGAGTTAATAAGGGGAAGTTACTCCCTTCTGCTCACCAGACCTCTCAAGACTACAAAGATAAAAGTTGTCCCACCATGATAACCAATAGCTTCACTAATCACCATTACTTCTAGATTTCCTTATGTGTACCCGCCCAACAAATGAAACAGAACAAAAAATAGCATGTGATAGTGTTATGGGAATACTTTGCTGTTGCACCAAAATATATTTGACTACATTTTCAAATGTAAAATAAAGTACTCTTACATACAAAACTAATATAATGAAGACAGGAGAGAACACTTCTGCGTTCATAAGTTTGTATAAATTTAACATAAAAAATGCAATATCTCCAAATACTAGCATTACAAATTCCCAATTTTTATTTTCACATTCCACAGTTTCTTCATTAATCTATCCAAGACCTAAGAGCCTAAGGCTGTCAGAAGCCTTTATTTGCAAAAAATTAGAAACAATCATCTTCACCCGGGATATTTTCTCAACACTTATACCATGTCATAATATGAATTATATGTTATGTAGTTTATTTGTCAGAAATGAAAAATATTATATGAATCATTACAACCAACCTTCTTGAAATGAGGATTTGTTGCCTTTACAGCCAATAGATTGTGTAACCTGTGGGATATTTGAAAGCGTATTTAACAATTGCAAGCATTCTGAGAGGCATTCTTTCATTGCAGTAGGAGTGAAAATAGTTGGATGAAATTTTATGAAATACTGCCTAGCGAACGATTAAATGAATATTACTCCCAATTGCACAATAGAACAACCAAAATAATTGTCTGGTTTCTGGTGTTCCCTTTCTCCTGTTTAGCTATTGATCCCATCCCCCTTTTACAGCTAAAAAAAGAATAATATGTTAGTAATGTAAAAGAAATTTGCCCTTGATTTGTTTTTAACCTCAGCAATTCTAATAATAATAAGCATTAGACAGCAGCAGCAGAATTCACAGGGTCCTTCCTTCCTTCCTTCCTTCCTTCCTTCCTTCCTTCCTTCCTTCCTTCCTTCCCTCCCTCCCTCCCTCCCTCCCTCCCTCCCTCCCTCCCTTCCTCCTGAAAAGTTTTATCAAAAACAAATAGAGCTTGGGATAAAACTGCTAAGAAAAAGAATAACATAAAAGAAATGCTTCAGAATCAGGGCATATTTGGAAAAAATGACAATAAGGAAAGTATATTAGGGGTGGTTGACTCTAGTACAATATATATTACAGAAAGTAAGTAAGGAAAACAGTGCATATTGTCAGTTGCTTATGACTTTGCCTAAAAAATCTACAACATTAAAAATAGAACAATTTTTGCTCCCCAAACCTTACATTATGTCACATCACATCACCTCTCGTTATGTTAGTTACTTTTTGTTATATATACTGGACTGGTTAGAGAATTCTGGGAATTGAAGTCCGCATATCTTAAAGTTGCCAAGTTAGAAAACATTGCTTTAAACTTTCACACAGTATGGCTATTTTTCTTATGTCAAGTCCCTAAAGTTATCTAAAGGATAATTATTCAGATAATTAATCAGCCATTAAGATTCTAAACCATGTTATTGATGTATAGTATTATTACTAGTAGACACAGTGAACATTATTTCATACCTTTAAAATGATGGATTATCCTATTGTTTTGAAATTTCTGATCCATTCATTTTGTACCATCCCTTGACTATTTTTCCCCAAAACAATGAAAATTGTTTGATAGAATATAATTAACTAGGGCAACTGGCCCTTTGAAAGCATTAAAGGGAGGAAAAAAACCAATAGTGAACCCACCCTTGAGGCAAATTGATCTTTTGTAATGAGTCACAGTTAAACTTCTTTCAGAAGACTTTTTAACTAAAGAATAGCCTGGTGCAACTCAGCAGAAGGTTGAGTTTGCACAGGTGAAGTTTTCCATGTTGTTCTGGGAAAAAAAATAACATTGGGACTAACAGTGGCTTGCCTGTTTCATTGCTAATTTGTGGTATGTGATTCCTAGTTCTCACAATCGCGGTCATTTCTTCTAGCTGCAAAACAATGTGTTGGGCTTTAAGTGCTGGTTTGATTCCAGACTGGCTAAAAAAAAAATGTTCTTTTCAATTGTGTTGATTGACTCCCCTCCTCCCTCTACCTATAGTATTTTCAAATATTTGTATTCAAATAAATTGTATTCAAATACATTTCCTGTATTTAATAAAGTACAGGTAAAATTGAACTTGTTGAATTAAATGTGCATGCATTATGTTTGAAGAACATTGCCCTGCCTCTTCCAGAAGACATTTATTGAGTCAGACTAAACTGACCATTCACAAACACGAAGAAACATGATGCCTCTCCATTTTACTGGCAAAGAGATTTCTTAAGCATTCTACGATTGGTCCCATGCAGGGGTGAAATGCTCCCAGATCAGACCGGATCACATGATCCGGTAGCGATTTTTCCCTGTGGTTCGGCGATCCGGGAGCAATCGCCGCCCGGATGTCATTACTTCTTGGTTTTAACCAGGAAGTAATGTTTTTTTACCTTCTGCGCATGTGCAGGTTTTGCGCATGCACAGGTGTGTGCGCGCATGTGACGCACGCAGAGTGTGCACTTCCAAACTGGTAAGGAAGGTAAGTAGATTTCACCCCTGGTCCCATGTGATATGATTTATTTATCTATGAACCTGAAATAGATGAGGGATGTGTAATCCTTGTGATGTTGCCAAAGTATAGCTTTCACTGGCCATGCTGCTACAGTACATGGAAAATGTAGCTCAGCAGCACCTTGAGTCAGTGTTTCCCTACTTTAATATATTTGTTTCCTTTTTAAAAGAAATCATATTTCTGCTAAAAGTCATCAAAGCAGTAGTTTAAAAAAAGCTTAAATGAAGCAATAGGCAAGTAACATCCTGTAATTGCGCTACAGGAAGAAAATAATCAGAGAACTCTGAAGAATCTGACAATTTCATCAAAACAAGTGTACAATCGTGATATTGTAACACGTGTTCCACCACTTATGTACATTTATTTGTCTATTTGCAAAAAGAAACAGAGTTATTTTGTCATTTGCTTCCCTTGGTGCTGTGGATGCCAATGTAAAATGAAGTACTGTAAGTAATCTAGCACTGTATTAGTAGTGTAATTAATGTAAATTAATTAATCTTTGAGGAAAAGTTGTCTGTTGGTATAATTATTATATCTCTATAAAATGATTTAAGTATTTATTTATATCACTATATCTCTAAGAAGTTTAAAGATGGAATGCTGTGTATAATTTTCTCCATTTCCAAACAACTTTGTAATTAAAAGGAAACAATGAACTTCATATTTGAACATTGCTAACTGGTTCTTGTCACACTCATGTAATACTAACATGTAGATTACGAAACAGGGACTTTCCAAATGCCTTGAATTCCAATCATAGCTGTCCGAAGGACAGAAATTATGAGGGAATGTAGTTTAAAAATGGATGGATTGACTCATGCAAAGTTTGTTGCTGCTACTATAGTGCTGGATTCCAAGGGCCCTTCTCTTGAAAAGATTACTTGATCCACAGAACCACTGAGATCCCTGCAACAAATTAGTGTGTACAAAATCAAAAGCCCATCAGAATTCAAAAGGCTTTCTAACCTTCTAAAGCCAGGCCCTGGGTTATATAGGTTTCCAGATAATAATTCAAAGTTCTCTTTATCAGCTATGAAGTCTTTTATGACATGGCCTTCAAGCATTGTCTGCAGTAGGAAGACTCAGACTGCTTGATTCGTGCAGACTGGGAGAGAATGCAGAAGATTCCTCTACTCACCCAAAATCTTTAAAAAGTGGGAATCTACAGCAGAAACAAGCTTTCTTTGCTTGCTTCTTCCTGTTCAGAGCAGTAAAGACAATGTTTTCCTAGGGAGCTTAGAGAGGCATGATAGGACTGGTGGTAATTAGTGAATCAATGAGGTGAATGATCAGGAATGCTACTTTATTTGTCTATAGTGGATTGATGTTTAAGCTTTTATTATGTGTCATTGTTTTGCTGTAAGCCAGTCAGAGAAGTTTGATGAGGGAAAAAAGCAAATATAGTAAACAAATAACTCTGTAGATGGTAGAAGATAACAAGCAAACAACCTGAGACAGATCCAAACGGTAAAAATACAATAAAATATTTCCTTGCTTCATAATTTTACTTCTCAGAAATAAAACTTCTTGTTCTTTCCTAGTTCAGTGCAGGATATTTACTCTGTCCTTTCATTATGATATAAATTAATTCCAAACCCATATGCCATTATTTTCTAATTAAATGTTTGAGAACTATATTTGCACGTGATTAGCTCATAAATTCCTTTTTATAGGATGCCTTTGCTTCAGACTAGAGCTTAAGAGTCGATAAATCTTTTCACAGGCATCAATTTGGTTAGCAGTAAAGAGGTAAATAGAAACTAATGACACTCATCAAGCTCAAGGCCCAAATGATTTATTGTGCCCAATCATTTAACAGTTTCATAAAATCAGTATCAGAAAAAAGGGGGTTTCTTATAAAAATAAACTGTATTTGTATTGTCAAAACAAAGTGATTCATGAGAAACTTGTGGCCAAGATTAGGGATATTATAAATAGGAGATGATGAAAGAGTCATTAATTTTTTTCTTCTTAATATATATATATATATATATAGGTAGAAGATATGCTTTGGGATATCAAAGAACGAACTCACCCCACTTCGGTCTGTAGTGTGCCCTGCAAACCTGGGGAAAGGAAGAAGATGGTGAAGGGAGTAGCTTGTTGTTGGCATTGTGAGCGCTGTGAAGGATATCACTACCAAGTGGATGAGATCACCTGTGAAATGTGTCCCTTTGATAAGAAACCAAATGCCAACCGCACGGACTGCCAACTCATTCCCATCATCAAACTGGAGTGGCATTCCCCGTGGGCCATTGTGCCTGTCTTCATAGCAATACTTGGCATCATTGCAACCTCCTTTGTCATTGTGACATTTGTCCGCCACAACGACACCCCAATTGTCAGGGCCTCAGGGCGTGAACTAAGCTACGTCCTCTTGACCGGGATTTTTCTCTGTTATGCTATCACTTTTTTAATGATTGCAAGTCCAGATACTGCCATCTGTTCTTTTCGACGGATTTTCCTAGGACTTGGGATGTGCTTCAGTTATGCAGCCTTGCTCACCAAAACAAACCGGATCCATCGAATATTTGAGCAAGGGAAAAAATCAGTCACTGCTCCAAAGTTCATCAGCCCAGGATCCCAACTGGTGATTACCTTCAGCCTCATATCCATACAGCTTATAGGAGTCTTCATTTGGTTTGCTATTGATCCTCCACATATCATAGTAGATTATGGAGAGCAGAGAACTGTGGATCCTGAAAATGCCCGTGGGATTCTCAAATGTGACATCTCGGATCTATCACTCATTTGTTCTCTTGGATACAGTATTCTCTTAATGGTAACGTGTACTGTATATGCTATTAAAACAAGAGGTGTTCCAGAGACCTTCAATGAAGCAAAACCAATTGGATTTACCATGTACACCACCTGTATCATTTGGTTAGCTTTTATTCCAATCTTTTTTGGAACGGCACAGTCAGCAGAGAAGGTGAGTAAAGAAGTAACATTTCTCAAGCCAATGCTTTGTTTTGTCCTACTGAAAAAATTAAATCATTTTTCATCTAATTCATTTGGATAATCAAGTTCAAAAGTTATTTGAGCAGCATCAACTCATACTGAATCCAAATAGATAGCCTTTTTCTGTGTATGCATGCAATTTTTATACATCTACATTTATATTCAGTAGTTTTATACTCAACTACTAAAAGAAACCCTACATTATTTCAAAACTCCAAATATCAACTGATTTGCTCTATGAAACACTTACAAATTGTATAATTTAGAGGAAAATGAGTAAGTAAGTAGGAAAAAATGTCTAGTTTTGCAATGAGTATGGCAGATGGACTTTGAAGAAGTCTGAAAAGAATCGGCATTTGAATATAGTTGATACTTGAAAATAGTTGGCTTGGTCCTGTATATTCAGAAATTGCTCCTTTGAATACAGAACAAGCAAAATATTAAGCCATGATTCACACTAAATAGAAAATGTGTTTGTGTATAGAATATAAATATTTTGGTATTCAGAATGCAATCTCTGTGATGCATACTATATTGTCAGGCATGAAAGACAAGGTTCACACATGAAGGTTCAATTTAACTGAGTTATTGCTAAAAGTCTATGCCCAGCAATCTTCTCAACTAATGGTAGCACTTGATTAGAGTTAGATAAGGGTCAACAGCAGTCAAAGGGATTTGGATTTAATTTGTTTCTGGCTATGTAGTGATTCTAGGCTGATCCCTCTTTTTACTCTCTCTGAGTCTGCCAGTCCTTCATATATATATATATATATATATATATATATATATATATGTATGTATGTATGTATGTATGTATGTATGCATGCATGTATGTATGTATGTATGTATGTATGTATAAATGTAATTAAACTGGTCAAGCATATATATTTATGGAGTAATATATGAAGTAATATAGCCAGTAGGTTTCTTTCAGCAACTTTTTTCGTAGATGGTGTCATCTTATCAAGAAAGAGTTTCAATGTAGTGGATGGTTGATAGAATATTGATAGCCATTTTACAGAATGCTTCCAAAAATCTATGTTAATAACCTCGATTTTCTTCATGGTTGTGAATTCTGGAATATAATTATATGCTGTTTATGTATTTTCTTTTTCTGTAGCTTGAACTTAAGGTTATTCAAAGTCATTGAAAGACCTCAAATTCTATTATCTTTTGTGAAAAATAATTTCCCTTGTATAAAACTCAAATTGTCATGTTCAACAAGTTCATGCTCCAGCCTGTTGGGAAATCCTTCAGTTTCAGCACTGTGCTATCAGCAATGATTTGTCTTTTATTATGGACACTGTTCAATAGCTTTTCACAAGTTTGACTTTTCAAAAGGTATATTAACCTCTGTGGGTTATTACTGGAAGGTGAGGACCTATGACTACATTATGACTAAAAAAAAATAGTGTAATATAACAGTGAATGGTTTTCCAATGGTAAATTCTGAGGCTAGATTTACAAGTATAGTCTCTTGCTAATTTCATTCCCAATAAAAGTCTTCTAATTTATATACTAGGTCACATGTTCTTATGGATATTTAACCTATGCAAATAGTTTGCTCAAATATGTAAAGCAATTTGGTAGTGGAGACTGACTAGGCATATATACATACATACATACATACATACATACATACATACATACATGTGTATATATGTATACACCTGATTGCAAAAATATCGCACATTTATACCTATGAATCAAAAGAAATATATATATATATATATATATATATATATATATATATATATATATATATATATATGTAGGTCTTTGGTTATTCGGGTCTTCTCCCACGTAAAATTGGAAGTGTCTTGGCGACGTTTTTGCTCCTGGAAGCACGAAGCCGAGAACACCAGCCTGAAGATGACGAATGAGACTTCGTCGAAACGTTGCCAAGACACTTCCAATTTTACGTGGGAGAAGACCCGAATAACCAAAGACCTACATACAAACACCCGCGAAAACCTGATATATATGTGTGTGTGTGTGTGTGTGTCTATGTATGTGTGTGTATAGATAGATAGATAGATAGATAGATAGATAGATAGATAGATGCAAGTTTTGGTGTATTTGGATCTTTTCCCGTGTAAGATTGATAGTATCTTGGCGACATTTCGACGAGGTCCCACTTGTCATCTTCAGGCTGTCTTTTTTTTCTGCTTCTGATAGTTCTCTTACATTTGCCTTGAATAAATATATTGGTTTTACAATAATGACATAAATATGTAAAATTGTGACTACTGTCTATGCTTTGTATCTAACTATTTATCTTCCTCCCTTCCCTCATTTTCTAAATTCTGCATTATCTCAGATTTGTGAGATGAAAGTTCTCAAACTTTTTTCATAGGCACTTGGGAACATTATAGTCAGAAGTGCTGGGTTCATTATGTCTAGCAGTTAATTGTGACATAGCTCAAAGAGAACACTTCTATATGTGCACATCAGTGGTGGGTTTCAATTTTTTTTACTACCGATTCTGTGGGTGTGGCTTGGTGGGCTTGGCAGGGGAAGGATACTGTAAAATCTCCATTCCAGGGGAAGGTTACTGCAAAATCCCCATTTCCTCCTAATCATCTGGGACTTGGGAGGCAGAGAGTAGATGGGGATGGGGCCAGTCAGAATTTTTACTACCAGTTCTCCGAACTACTCAAAATTTCTGCTACCGGTTCTCCAGAACTGGTCAGAACCTGCTGAAACCCACCTCTGGTTCACATGAGGAATCACTTTGTACTTCAGTGACTTCAGTGAGTGGAGAGCTCTGCTATTTTGTGCAGGAGGTAATTTTACTCAAAACTTCATTGAGGTGTAGTGTTCCTTCACAACTCCAGGTAACTCTAAAAATGGTGTGTTTAATAACCTACAAATCAAATAGCTTTTTAAAAATCTCTTCAAATCTTCCTTCAAAAGAGTTACATGATGCAGTTTATTTGGTACCATAAGAAATCAAGAATTTTTTTTCAAGAATTTAGGAATGTTTAACAAAATATTCTTAATATGCACCATAAAACAAATAAAATTTCCAAGGAGCGATCAAATATCCTAAAGAGCTTCTTGACTTCAGCATTTTGATAAAGACATTAATGTTAATCTAAAAAAAATTTAAAGCACCTCACTGCTATCAAACTCTGCAAAAGAAGAAGTCCTTATTGCCACAAGTGACCATTACTGCAATTTACTATAGCTTGTTTTACCTTGAAAGTAATAAACAAGCAAGGCCTAGGGAGGTTGAATTATGCTCACTTTTTATGTGAAGTGAAAAGGCTATTTTTTAAAATAAAGAATTCTAAATAGTATCTTAGGTAAGGCAGAGAAAATTGGGAAGTTAAAAATGAGGATAAATAGGGGGAAGTAATTCCAGACCTTTGAAATCCACTTGAGGTCAAAAGATAGATGTTTTTATGCATAAATGTTAGTATAGTAATAGTATTTTTTTCACACTGAAATTTATTGACAAAAGTTATAATCTACAAGAAGTACAGTAACTCAGTTATTGAAAAAAGAAGTTTCAATTAACTATAGCAGAATTTTATATATATTTATATACAGTATATTAAAGTTTTATTATTTTTATAAATAACTCAAAGGTGATGTACCTAATGCTCCTTGCTCCACCTATATTCCCCACAACAATTTGGACTGAGAGAGAGCGACTGGCTGAAAGTCACCTAGCAGGTTTTCATGCCTGAGGTGAGATTAGAACTCCCAGTCTCCTGGTTTATAACTTGGTGCCTTAATCACTAGACCAAACCAGCTTTTTGTACAACTTTTTTTTTTTTTTACAAATTTTGTGCAACTTTGACTCCAAGGGCATATGGGGCTTAGCATTTCCTTCAAAACCTGCTGCCAAATTGTAATGTTTAACATGGCAGAAATTAGCACGTGCAATATAATAATATTAATTGGGTTATATTTATTATAATTCAATTTACAGTAAACCCCATTAAGCCAAATCTTGTTTTTCTCCTTACTGTCTCTCTTATTCATGATTGTAAATGGGGAATACTTACCACAACCATCATATTTAAAGTCCAAGTGGGGCTCTTAACACAAAAAATCAAAGATCCACAATATATAGCCTGCCTTTTTCTTAATGCATTTGATTTTCTGTAATTTTCAATCAGCAGCAACAAATCTTTTTTTCCTCTTACCATCTCTTTTGACTGTTGCCATCTTGAAAAATTAGATCACATGTTTTTGGAGATAGAGAATAGCTGTGGTTAGAAATCATCATGCTACATTGCACACATGTGAATGCAGATATAGTAAGTTTTGGCATTGCTCTTCAAGAATAATACAGGTTGTCAAATGGTTCCTATCATATAACCACCGTGTTAAATGCTATGTTTTAGCTATCACAATAACTGGGAATTAGACATTACATCCTACAGTTTATTACAACATATGGAAGAGGTGTAGATTGACAGGGAAGCTGATTACTGCCTTCTAGAAGCTGAAAGCAAGATAAAGTGTAAAAAAAAAAAATCTTCTGAAAGCCTCTTGTTGAAATGTGTCCAACAACATCCTTTTCTTAATTGCATAGTGTTTTCCTATTTAAGCAGTGTTAAATGTAAGATAAATATAGACTATAACTTTTACACAAGAAAATAGTAAAGTAAGTTATAAATTTACAATCAATACTTTTCCAAAAATAAAAATGCTCTATATTCTTACTGATAGAACAGGTTTTGATTATTCTTTTTGCTATGAATAAATATTATTTGTAATTAAATCTAAATTAAATATACAACATCACCTTAAACTTAATAAAAAAATAGAAACAACCTGCCAAATTAAGATGCTAATTTTTCAGTTTTGTGATGGCAATTTTCTTCTTCCACAAATTAGATCACAAAAATTCAAATGTGTTTCCAGCTGAATTGTTTATTTAAATTAAGTAAATTATGGGTAAACGCTGATCTACCCTGATTGGATATGTTGTGAAAAAGTTATTTTTACATTAGCATATGTCAGTTAATGACAACAACAAAAAAATATACCAACTGATACAAAAAAATTGAATAAACTCAACTCTGCTACATAGAAAATAAATTATCATTCAAATTATATAAAACAATTTTCCTCTCCGCAGATTAATGGAAAGCAATCAGACTAAATGTGTTGATCACAATTTCTTAACTAGATATATTCTGAAAGCATTTCATTTCATTGTATTATTTCTTCCTATACATTTCTACAGAAACAAACTGAAAACATGTTAATGAACACACTACTAACCTGAATCTCAAAATCTTGCTGATTTTTTGCTTGATAGCACTTAATGGCTGAAAGTACAAGTTCCCAATAAATTCATAATGTTATCTGCAAAGTAATTTAAATATTCATTCAGATACAAGAAGGATAAAGTGGAGTCAAACACTGAGCCAAAACTGTTTTGTAGATTTTATTTTCATGTCCCAATATCCATGTAGTAAAATATGTGTATGCCCATATTAAGAAAACAAAACAAAACACAAATATGTGGAAATGCTTTCCTCATATAATTTTAATCCATCTTCATATCTATGGATTTATTCTGAGGATATTTATTCCTCCTATAAACTATATACCAATGTCATATTTTATCATTTTTCCTAGGAAAGATCTCTATGATAATGCAGACTTGTGAAGAAACATGTAATGTGACAAGTTAACACATAACAAAATGCATTAGTTAAAGTTTTATACAGCTGCCAGGAAATGACAGAAGAATTTTTTTATCAAGTTCTCATTTATACTTGAGACTTTATACTACTTGTCTATACTGTAGATGAGAAATTTTGCAATTAAATGGGGGATTCAGATTCATTCCTAATAAAAATATTACAATGGATATAATATTTGTTCTGTTTACTATTATTTTTAAGCAGGAAGTTAGGAATTAACTTTTTTACAAATAAATTATTCCAGGCTTAGTTGAAACAGGTAAAAATTATTATATAAATTTGCCATCTGGCTATAGCTCTCTACACTTCCATTTGCAAAGTGCCCCCTTTACAAATATACAGTTAATCCTTGATTTATGACCACAATTGAGCCCAACACTTATATTGACAAGTGAGACATTTTTAAAGTGAATTTTGCCCCGTTTCACAACCTTTCTTGCCACAGTTGTTAAGTGAATCATTGCAGTTGTTCAGTTAGTAACACGGTTGTTAATTGAATCTGGCTTCCCCATTGACTTTGCTTGTGAGAAGTATGAGATATGAATCAGTTGCCAAGCATCTGAATTTTGATCGTGTGACTATGGAGATGCTGCAATAGTCGTAAGTGTGAAAAACAGTCATAAGTCACTTTTTCAGTGCCATTGTAACTTTGAACAGTCACTAAACAAATTGCTGCATGTTGAGGACTACCTGTACATCAAATGTTAGGCAAGTCCATAACTCTGCAGTCTTTGTGAGAATATTTCAGCAACTTTACAACTGTGTTGATGCCAACATCCATTAATAGCAGCAAATATGTTGTTAAGGTCAAAATAGATCTTTGTTAAGACTACTGGTACTGGCACTGATATTTTATTAATATATTCCCATCCAGACTTAGGGTTTATTACTTGATCCTATCTGCAGCAGATACAAAGATCACTGACAAAGTTTTGAGGATATGATCTCACAAAGGGGATTCCAACTCAGGAGTAGGCCATAGCTAGGCTTATACAAGAGGTGTATACTAAGTAAGTTTTAATGTTTTCAGCAAGCTTTCCAGTTAGCATTCAGCATTAAAAATAAAAAGCAGATAACATAAGGTATTACAAAATTTAGCTATGCTCAGAGTAGCAGTTACATATTTTCTTCATCACAATCTTGCAATATGATATATGTCTGCAGAAGTGGGCTTCATATAATTTAACAACTGTTTGGCCCATAATTGAAAATATGAGTGCACACATGCCTTGCGCACATGCACGCTGCATCAAAAACACAGGGATTGTAAAGAATGGGATAGCTTCGCTCATGTGCATGCCTTGCGCACATATGCACTGTGTCAAAAACACAGCAACTGTATAAAACGGGATAGCGCCAGGGCGGGTGGGCACCCACCCTGGCGCTATCCCGTCTTATACAGTCACTGTGTTTTTGACGCATACATAGACCATAACTTTCACCCATATGTTTATTGGTTTTCATGTGAGGCTTAATGGTTTGCATGAAGTCAACATATGATGCCATGGACATTTATAGCCTCTTAGCATAGACATGCTCGACATATGTAGAGAAAGCTTTATCTCAGTGTTCATTACTGAATGATAGAATGTTCTCTGTGGCTTGTTTGATGGAATAATTATGAATTTAAATTAAATTCAGTTAATTTAGAATTTGCAGGTTGGATTTTGAAAAAGGTGTACTCCCAAAAGATATCAGGATAATTGTGATTAATAATAAGAGTTTATTAATGGAAAGTCAATACTTACAGCATTGGAAAGACTCATGCTACAACTCCTGCAGTGAGCTAAAATGGTAAGGACGACTCAGAAGCAGTTGCTTACATTGGATGAGTTTTATAGCCCTTCAGACTCTGTCTCTTCCCAGCAAGCCTGGGCTGCTTAGTCAGGTTATCAACAATGGGAAATTGCATATTAATAAGAATTAGCTACATGGCTAATGTTTGGCAGGTTATTAAGACAAAAGTGGGAAATAATTATCTAACTGAGGTTAGTGTGGGAAATTTATTTTACCGTTCACAAGAGTAAATAGAAATAACTAGCTTGTCTAAGCATCCACTCTTCCAGTTGTTAATTAAAAATGTGGATCAATCCCAGAACATGGATAGAATTCATTTTGCAATGCATGAATAGGATAACAGAATCTTCTGTTTCTTCCTTTTACAATCCAAGGAGCCTATAAAAGATTAACTATTGCATCACACTATGCAGGGTAGATTAGGTAAGGTAGTAATTCCCCATTATAAAGGCGAAGGGCAACTAGCATTAGGTTAAGGCAATCAGTTTTGTGCTTTGTATATATGTATTAAGAGGACCACTTCAAGAATTCCTGACCTGATAATTTAGTGTAGATTGCCTGGGAAAGTTGGGAGTTGGCGTCAATGTATCTGTAGGGGCATCATATGAGAAAAGACTGAGTGAGAACACTCCGACACATCATAAAGTAAAAGTTATTGCAAATTCCAGTTAGATACATTTTAAGAGAAAGATTTGGAAATATTGTGTAGCAAAAAAACAAAGCCAGACATCTCAATTTGCCATTAATGGGATCCATAAAAACTGTGTAATAGCAATGCTGAAATAAGTCATAAAAATGGAAGAACGAACTTCATAGACTCCCTGTCTAGACCAGATTTTCTCAATTCCATTCCATTACTTACTCTTTTGGATTTACAGTCATTTTTTAAAAAAAATCATGGGGCATCTCTTCTCTATGAATCATCTCCTACCTTTTTTCTTCAGAAATGCATTTTTGATAGAATTCTTTTTTTTTTTACTCAGCAAATTGCACATCATATTTCTCTTTGTTTGGATCTCTGAAGGTCAGTCTTTTCACCCCACAATCCTTGATCCTGTGAGGGAAGTTCAGTTATGAGAAAATAATAAGTCATTCAAGAAACTCTGTGGTCACATGACAACTTGAACATGGGCCCCTCTGTCCAAACCTTAACCACACCCTCTCTCAAATTAGTTATATGCTGTCTGCATATTGAAATGGGGAAAAAAAGAAGTCTCTATTTTCTATGATTATCTCTGCAGCATTTGCTTGCATGGTAGCAACTCACAAATTCACTGAGATTGCCGATGATGGGAGAGTCTTCATCAACAAGATAAGTGGGTTTATTTCATGAGCAATCTCCATCATCAGCAATGAGTGTCAAACCAATAAAGGGCAAATGTCTGCAGTCATTGTTGAACAGTTCTCCCCGTTTCATTATTTTGTCATTTCATGACTATGCTGTCATTTACCAGGGCTACTGGAGGAAAAAGAAAGGAAACCCAGTAATGTAGTGAAAAGCAATTCCAAGCTTTGCTACAATTACCTGACTTTTGATTGTAGTTGGGAGGTGATTTTACCCACAAGTAATAAAATACTTTATTTCTCAGCACACAGGCAAACGTCACATAGAACTATTGAAGTTAAAAATCTAAACTTTTATAGGAAAGCGCTTCCTATCTAATATAATCTTTGGTGTTCTTTATTTGTACAGTAAAACACTAAAACTTCCTGAAACACAGGTTTCTTAAATGCCCCAGTGGTTGTGATTCTGTTACATACGGAGCAAAATTGCCTACATGATTAAAACAAATCTTTTATGAACCTCTATGTAAAATTAAGCTGCAATGGGAAGACATATCACCTTCAGCTGAGGTTAGACAGTAGGTTAAAGGGCATTCCCATTCACCACAACGAACAATTTCAATTTCCTTGTATTATCTATTTTATAAGTTTTGACATAGGAATTAATCATGTTCATTCAATATAAAATAAAGATATCACTTATTATGTTAAGGACAAAGCTCTGTATTAAGTGAACAGATGAATACATTGGTTTTCAAAAAAGTAATTTCAGCTTTTTAACAGAAGAATGTCTTAGAACAGCGCAGTGTAATGTGTCAGCCTGAGATTAAATAATTATTTTAAATGGGATAATTCATCGAAACAGGGAGACTACAGTATTTTTCCTCTATTAGTTTAACTGCTGGTCGTTATATGGTTATGAATTGTTTTAGGTATATCATCTATAATATTATATGGTTATACCGAGTGGTGGGTTTCTACCAGTTCGCCCCGGTTCAGGCAAACTGGTAGTGGAGGCGTCAGGAGGCTCCGCCCACCCACCTGGACATCATTACGGTCGCTCTGCACATGTGCAGAAGTGCCGTGCGTGCTCACAGTTCCGAACTGGTAGCGAAGATAAGTGGAACCCACTACTGGTTATACCCAAACTTGTTACATCCAAATGATCTGATTATAAATTGTTATAAGTATGTGACCTATAATTTTACCTTGTTAGACCCACAATTAATGCTGGACAAATCCTTTAAAGGAGATATTTCACTTTATTCCCAGTTAAGCAAAGTGGCTAAGAATATTGAAGCATACAGCGATGGCCAGTACAGGTTTAAGAAGCAGCTACATGGAAATAGGAGAAAATAAATTACTTTAATTATTCAAAAAGAGATGTTTTGTAGTTGCTCCCTACATTGCAAAAATATATCTTTCAAAAGATTTGCACATACTATTATCTATTGCCCATTTGCTAGTGGGTTGTACGGTAGAGATTCTGTTTTAGAAACTTTTTGTTGTTCAGTTAATTAATATAAATGGACATGTTTACAAAGAATAAGTCCCGACTTAGAACTTAGTCATACCTACATTAATTTATAAATATATCAGTATACATCGTGAACACTTAAATAAAGGAACAAAGTTAAATCGATGTAATCTGGTTCATACTCCGTTGTTTCCTCAAATATTGGGACTAAGACTGAGTAGTTTGTCCTCATTATACATGATGTATTAAGTTTGTATTGAAAATTGGAAGTGGATCCTATTTCCTAAAAATTGGCCAAAGTTCTCTTATAGCCCAATACCACCAGTAACTGAATTTATTCTAGCCTTAATTTTCTTGTGTCCTCTGCCCCACCCCACCCAATCCCATCAATTTCTAGTAAGTCTAGTCCATCTAAATGCACAGAAAGCTCACTAAAATGCCATTCAAGGCAGTGAAAAAGGAGGACCTGTCAATCAATTATGCCAAATCAAAAACACCCATGTGAAAGTATATGTATGTTTAATGATATATGGGAATTACCTTTGGAAACAGGAGCGAGAGCTTCAAACTGGACAATAGTCAGATTAGAGCAGAGGTGCTCAAACTTGGCAGCTTTAAGACTTGTGGACTTCAACTCCCAGAATTCTCCAGCCAGCATAGCTAAGGGACCCTTAGTTTCTTAGGCTGTAAAGGCGAGTGGGGAAAGATGTCCTCTCAGATTTCCAAGACTCTGTTAATGCAATTTTACACCAAAGTTAGAGCTAGTATTTCTGGGCATGCTTCTTGTCTGTACAGGCAGGCAGGTATGTGCCATTGCAGGCAGAAAGTATGTGCCATCCCTTCAGGAAAGGATGCCACAAAGCATCTGAAACTCTTGCTTTGCTGATATTAGCTATAATAATAGAATCTTAATAACCTACAAGTGTTTATCTTCCCTTGCTCCTGTACCAAAAAGATTTAAGGCAGAGTCCCTTGAAGTTTCTTTCTAATTTCCCCCTTTCCCCCATTTTGCTAACTGCCACATTCCTCCTTTAGGAATTTCCTGACTTTCACACTCATCACAAGGGCAAAGACACGTGGGTATTTTGTGAAACCTGGTCTCCAAATAACAGAATAACAGAGTTGGAAGGGACCTTGTAGGTCATCTAGTCCAACCCCCTGCCCAAGGAGGAGACCCTACACTATTTCTGACAGATGGCAGTCCACTTTCTTCTCGAAAGCTTCCAGGGGTGAAGCTCCCACAACTTCTGAAGGCAAGCTGTTCCGTTGGTTGATTGTTCTCACTGTCAGAAAATTTCTAGGTTATTCTAGGTTGAATCTCTCTTTGATAAATTTCCATCCATTATTCCTTGTCTGGCTTTGGAAAATAGGTTGACCCCCTCCTCTCTGTGACAGTCCCTCAAATATTGGAGCACTGCTACCTGTGGGAACACCTTGCGATAGGCTAATATGTAAACTTTTCTGGTTGTTTTATAGATAACATTCAACAGTTATCATGTGCAACAAGTTTTCCTGGTCTTGTTGGGGTAATGTAGGGTGGAGTCTGGCTGAGATCATTTTGCAGATCAACAAACTCTGGCCCATTACTTGAAAAATGTTATTTCATTTTCACACATCATTGGATTAGTGCATTAAGGGAAAACCTACAAGACCTTCAGAGTGCTAAAAAGGCAGGAGTTTGTCTTGAGGTGTCAAAACAGCCAGACCTGTTGAGTTAAAAATTTGTTTGAATTAATAACTAACTAAAATTAAATAACTAACAAGACCTACAGTAGCAGCAAACAGGTTTTAAAGGTATCGAAGTCATTCAAGCTTCAGATCAAATACTGGAGTCTGAGATGCATTATGGTTTATGAAACCAAAATAAGTCCCTTAAGAAGTCTGATTGGACTGCTTCTAGCCATTTCAAATCCTTATTTAGGCCTGCTTAGAAGCCATAAAATAACTGAAATATTATTTGGCTTCAAATACCTGTACTCCATCTTGAACATAGGGATTTCCTTTAGTGCAGAAAAACCTTAGGATGGGGCTACACTCCTTTGGGCTTTCTCTTTTAAGAACTGAATTTGGAATATCCATGAACCAGTAGCTTGGAAAACAACTCCAAGGTTCTTAAATGCCTAGAGTTGTTCAATGATGTTGTCATTAACTTGCCATCTACATTTGTGTCTAGTTGGTCTTCTTGAGAAGGCCATGATTTGCATTTTTTAACACTGAGAGCTCGTTATCCATACAACAGAAGATTGCTGATCTTAATATTCTCCTTAGTCCAATGTGTATACTTGAAATAAATAGTGGCATCATCTGCATATAAAAGTAATGCAGGCGTCTACTAGCCAATTTTGGACGGGGTGTTCTAGATTTAAAAGTTTTTCCACCGTATTATTAAAGTATATTAAACAACTAGGATGCAACCTTGTTTGATACCTTGTAAATAGGCACCCAATCAGAGAGTTGTCCTTGATTATCAAAGCTTATTTGGATATATTCATTACTATAAAATGTCAGACAAATGATATTGTCTGGGAATAGATCCTGATTAACTCTGGGATCCTCACTTCACTACATTTTGTGAAAAGCAAGATAGCTTTTTACAGGTAGTCTTTGACTTTGTTGTTGTTGTTGTTGTTGTTGTTGTTACTTGCGAAGTCATGTCTGACCCATCGCGACCCCATGGACAATGTTCCTCCAGGCCTTCCCATCCTCCACCATCTTCTGGAGTCCACTTAAGTTCACACCTACTGCTTCAGTGACTCCATCCAGTCACCTCATTCTCTGTCGTCTCCTTCTTCTTTTGCCCTCAATCTTTCCCAGCATTAGGCTCTTCTCCAGTGAGTCCTTCCTTCTCATTAGATGGCCAAAGTATTTGAGTTTCATCTTCAGGATCTGGCCTTCTAAAGAGCAGTCAGGGCTGATCTCCTCTAGGACTGACCGGTTTGATCGCCTTGTAGTCCAGGGGACTCCTTGTAGTCTGCAGCACCATAGTTCAAAGGCCTCAATTCTTTGGCACTCAGCCTTTCTTATGGTCCAACTTTCACAGCCATATATTGCAACTGGGAAAACCATAGCCTTGACTATATGCACTTTTGTTGGCAGGGTGATGTCTCTGCTTTTTAGTATATGCTGTCTAGATTTGCCATAGCTTTCCTCCCCAGGAGCAAGTGTCTTTTAATTTCTTGGCTGCAGTCCCCATCTGCAGTGATCTTGGAGCCCAGGAAAATAAAATCAGTCACTACCCTTTGACTTACAACCATTTAAAGATGGTTCAAAATTACAGAGGATTTGGAAAAGTGATTTACAACCTGTATTTTCACTTATAACGGTCACACCATCCCCACAATTACGCGATTAAAATTCAGATACTTGGTAATTGGCTCACATTTTTGCCAGGTTGCAGTGTCCTGTAGTCATGTGATCATAACTTGCAAACTTTACCAACTTCCAGAAAAAATGACCAAAAAATGCTCATTGAGAAAATTGGATTCACTTAATAACCACATTTTGCTTAATAGCCATTGTAAAGAATAACATAAAATCATGTCCGACTCGATTTACAATCACAATAACTTAGAACAGAAAGTCCAGTCCCAATTTGGTTGTTAGTTAAGAACTACCTGTGTATATGATGGATCACCCTTAGGAAAATAGCCAGCAAGCATATATTTCTGAAATACGTTACAGTATCATAAACTAAATCTCTGATATTTTTTTCCTACATAACATTTAGGAAGCTTCCTCAGTTTGCCTAATGGTAGCAACAACTTTATTCCCTGAAATTCACTCTTCAGAGAATAATTTGGGGAGACAGTCAAAATGCCTGACTAGGTGTCGAAGACACTGAGCTTGTCGATCATAAAGGTTGGCAGTTTGGTGGGTTGAATCTCTAGTATAGGTCTCCTGTGTGAGCAGGGGATTGGACTAGATGACTTCCAAGGTCCCTTCCAACTCTGTTACTGTTACTGGTGCTGGGAGATGTAAAAAATTGGGACTTAGTATAACAAGGTCTTTTTAGCCAATAAGAAAAGCAGACTGTTGTAGAAAACTATTATTATTAGGTGTATTGGGAACAAAAAGAGTTTTTTGTAAATGTAGGAAATTATTCCTACAAGTTAATAAACTAAAAGTAATTATTTCTCTATTACTTTACAGTTCTTTGGGGCATTATTGTAAACAGAATCAGTGTGTGGTTTGGGGGGAGTATTCTTGGGTACAAATGCCTCTTTCTTTCTTTATATGAAAATATCTAAAAAAAACCCACCTCTTTACAACTAGCAGTCCTTATCTGTGTTATTGCTGCAATAAATCTGTCAAGCTAATCTCATAGTCATAAATCCAGTTCAAGTTCAGGACAACAAAGGAAACTCAACAGGAAAGCAGCATTTGTAGGAGTAAATGAGAAGTCAAAAGCCAAGGTTTTCCAAGTAGAAAAGAATTGGAAGAGTTGGGAAGATTGGGAGTCATGAATGGCTTGCATCAGGGGTGGTATTCACTTACCTTCGCTACTGGTTCACAAATGTGAGCATGTGCAGGGCCTTCCGTGCATGCGCAGATCGTCAAAAACGGGATGTGATTACATCCAGGTGGGTGGGCGGAGCCTCCCGCCCCGTCACTACCAGTTCGCCCAAACCGGATAGAACTGGCTAAATACCACCACTGGCCTGCATGATTCCAACTTGCATAACTTTGACCTGTCAGTAAGTGGTCATAAATCGAGGACTACCTACAATAGCATTATTGTGATTTGTCAATAAATTGGAATTGCTTATGCTGTTTACATAGCTGTCTCTTGCATTAACCTGGGAAATCACTCTTATGCTGGCCTTGATCAGTTTGGTTTCTCTCATCAGTTTATTCTCAAGTAGTCATGTTCATTTCTTTCTCAGCCTTGTCAATTGCTCATCTGGTCTCCCCTCCTCTGCTGTTCCATCTTCTGATTTTTATTCTCTGAAGCTGACATTCTCAAGAATGAAGAAGACTTCTTGTGTAGGTCTGTTAGATCCAAAACATCAATACTCTGCTGTGATTCAATAGTTTCTAGAAATAGAGCATCTGGCTTTTTGGGATGGTTCACCTTGGATCTCTGTCTCATCTGAGAAGGTCTTTTAAGGCAACGCCATGATGGTCTCTGCGCAGGCGTTGGAATTTATTAATTGCAAAGTTTTAAATCTAATAGATACAGCACTCCATTTCAAATTTTAGTTGTGGAAGAAGAAAAAAATGCAACTGCATTCACATTCAGTTTGTGTCTGTGCTATTTTGGCATGGCCAGTCAAATTTGGGAACAAAAAAACTCCAGTGGATTCAGGTAACAGCTGCTGACAGTAGCCCAGGGACAGCAAAGTTGGTTGACAGATTTATTTGTGCTGTGCTGTTTATACTTCATTCCTTAAGCTGACTTTAAGCAGTCAGGTAAAATGAAGTATACTAAACTATCATTAAAATATCAGCTTGCAGATAGTACTGTTGTATTCAGTTTGGGAGGGGAGCAGGAAAAGGGTCAATGTATTATCCTTCCACTTAGATAATAAAATAGTTTGGAATTATCCCATTCTAAGGGGTTGTGAGTTGAGCATCCTAAATATGGTGAAAGAGAAGGGATAAACAGTTGCTTTGTGTTTTGTGTGTTCCCCTTCCTTTAATCCTTCAAAGCCACCGCTCTTTGAATAACTTCTGTAGCACAAGAGCAATATCCCAATGTGGAATAATGGTTAAGTGACTGGATTGAGACCCAGCTCCAGTTTGACCCTCAGCCAAGAAAACTGACTGGGCAACTGCCCTATTTGTTCTTTTTTAATCCAATTTTCCTCACAGAGCAGAAAAAAAGAAGTAAGAACATTGCAAAAGCTGCCTTGAACCTAACAAATTAAATAGAATAGCAATAGAGAAATCTGACATGTGCATATTGATCAACTACGGTTCTTAAACTTAAATATAATCTTTTGTATGGAATTAGAGAAATGATCTTGGAGAAGAAATGCAGCATGGAAATCAAAGCATGGTTTCAAGATTGTTACAGCTCTTCAAGATAGGTCAGGTCAGGAAACAATCTACTGTACATAAGAAACACCAGAACTCTATTAGTATAGGCCCATGATGACGAACTTATGGCACGTGTGCCCAAAGTGGCACACGAAGCCATGTCGCCTGGCATGCACAAACTTGTCTGTCTATTTTCTGGGTTTCTGGTGCGCATATGCGCGCCATGATCAGCTGTCCTTCACGCATGCGGCAGTGCCGAAAACCGATGTGCACATGCACACTGGCCAGCTGATAATCGGGTATGCATGCATGCCAGAACCTGGAAGTTTGGCTTTTTCAGAGCACGATCCCTTCATGCACGCGGCAAGACTGAAAACCGGCCTGCGCATGAGCATCAGCCAGCTGATCATCTGGCGCGCATACGTGCTAGAACCCAGAAGTTTGGCTTTTCCAGAGTGTGGCCATGACGAGCGCACATGCAAGATGTTTCCACATGACCTTTTCGGCACTCGGTGCGGGAAAGGTTCACCATCACTGGTATAGGCTAAAGCAACATGAGGGTATGATATAAAAAAAAAAGAAATGTGTTTTACATGAGCAAGGCACATTAAAAAAAATGAGGTGGAAGCTCCATCACACTGTTTTAGCCAATCATTTTGATTTTTTGACTATATTAATGAGTTATATAAACTTGAAAGTCTGGTGGTATTTGCCCTTCTTCTGTCCATTTTATAGAGATTTAAGACAATGTAAGTTTTTCTTTCTAGTGTTTTTTTTTAAAACCATTCTTCTTCTCCAAGGTAATTTCTGAAGTTCTTTGCACTGTCTTAATGAAAATGATAGGTGAAGTTAATTGTTAAATACCGGTATATTTCATTTTTCACAAAGAAAAAAAATCGACATAAAGGAGACACAAAGACACAAAGACGTTGGGACATTTTAACATTTATATCTGAAAGGAAAATTTGTCAAATGTGTTATTTCCCATAATGGAAAAAAATGTTTGAATATCCTCTATTTCCCACCTACAGTACGTACAATAGTATTTACAATTAAAGAATCCTATTCAATTTGCCTTTAGCCATCCTAGATATGGAGTTAGCATCATTCTCCCAATCCAAGAGCACCTGCCAATTTCTGAAATGTTTCCAGATTGCAAAATCCCACAAGAGATTCTATTCAAACTTTTATAGACCTTTGACTTTTCAGCAACTTTATTTTAATTGGGAAGAGAAGGATC
Source organism: Pantherophis guttatus (assembly GCF_059756535.1). Classification (NCBI taxonomy): domain Eukaryota; kingdom Metazoa; phylum Chordata; class Lepidosauria; order Squamata; family Colubridae; genus Pantherophis; species Pantherophis guttatus. The sequence continues at coordinate 71,018,806 of NC_142069.1, read as the reverse complement.
ACCTCCTAAGAATTCAGCAGGCTTGGGTTCCAACGAGGAACTGTTTGTGGCGCATACCCAGGCATTCCAGCCGAGGTATGTTGGCGAATAACGACAGGGCCTCAGAGAGACCCTGGCTGGTGTTTCAGCACAGCCAGGGCTGACCCTCCAGGCTATGTCTCATTGTGGAAGTGAGACGACAGCCAAGAAATCGGCAGGTTGAATGGAAGGGGGGAGAGTGCTTGGCGAATCACCCATGCTGCCTGACGTTACTTGGGGGGGAGGCTGATGATGTAATGGGTGCCCCCATCCACCTGCGGCCTCTCTTGGGGATTGGAACCCTCAAGACACTGTCAGGCTCCTCCTCCCTTCATCCAGGGCTGGGGTCCAAAAGGGCCCCTGTCCAAATAGCACCTTTGACCTCTTTTGGGGTCGGGGGCAGAGGGTACCTGTTTGCTGTGGGGGAAAGCCCTGGCGGAACCCTGTATCCAGCGTAGGCCAGAATTTTTATTTAAAACAAAAAATTAAGAATTCAGCAGGCTCTCTGGCATACATTGACAGCATGCCCTAACACCCTGCCCTAAATCTTATTCTTAGTGCTATTCCTCTAATGCTATTCACAAAGCTTGTAATACCATGGTATTGCAATACAAATACAATAATTTAAATTAATATCCATATAATTCCATTTTAGGAACCACTGATGGAAATATTTGAAAAAAAAAAAGCAGATGTATTTGATGTTCTAGTCTGCTTCTCCCTTGTACACAAAGTGAATATTCTTATAGAGTTTGTAAGTATTTTACATTAGAGCGCAGGAGGTTGGAAGAGAACAGACTTCACAGCAGAAAGAACATTGAAAACCCATTAAGGATTCTTGGACTGCTATATATTATGTAACTTAAAAGTGGCAACCACAGAGGCTTAGTTTGAAGGCAGCCTTATATAAGGCAATTAGCAATAGGAAATAAAATGAACTCAAAAATGTGAACTTGATTAAAGTCAACAATTTCTGGAATAACCATTCAGGAGAATCACAAGGAGCTTCCTAAATCAGAGGAAGCTAAATGGATTTTTAAAAATAAGGAAGATGAATCATTTCTAATTATGTAGTGAACAATGCAGAAACCTCTCAAAATTAGGTCAGTTATCTACTTACAAAATTGTAGTCCTCAAAATATATACCTGAGTACCTGAATAAACACAGCATGTTGAATCTTGGCTCAAAGGATGAGGCTGTTTGTTTGAAGGGATTGACATATAAGTAATTTTATTTAGACTACATCATATGGATTAGATGTATTGCCTAATCTAGAGAGTTTTTACTGTGCCTTCTGATTCCTAGCTGGTGTTCATGGAAGGCTTCTGCTTTTGTACTAGTGGCTGTTAACAATCCTTACACTGTATGATCTTGATCACGGGTGTCAAACTTGCGGTGTCATGTTGACGTCACATGACATTTTGTGTTTTTTCCCATTCATGGAGCTGGGGGGCGTGGCCTGCATGTGACGCATCTGGCCCATGGGCCATCTGTTTGACACCCCTGATCTAGATAACATGAACTCACAATATGTAGACTCAACCTTATTTTCAACTAGAAAACTGTGAGCATCCTAGACTAGGCTAAACTAAAAAATGCTAAGGAATTTCTAGAAACTTGGCATTCAGACAAATCAGCCATCAATAGACACACAGAGATAAAATATATTTACACTCCATTCAAAAGAGACAATAAAAAAGCCAAGAGGGAAATAAAAAGACCACATCCTCCCCAGCAACTGACTCCCAGATAAGCAGAGATTAACAACTGACAATCAAGCAAATCAAATCAATCAATACCCTATTCAAGGAATTATCAGGAAAAAACACACAAACACCCATTAAAACTAGGAATGTAGTATATACAGTATAAACAGGGAGCAAACCCCAAACTCAGTAAGTAACTGATTAGGTTACTTAGTTGGATAATGAAATGTCTTAAGCCAGGGATGTCAAACATGCATTGTCATGGCGGTGTCACATGACGTGTCGTGACTTTTTCCACCTTCACTAAATCGGGTATGGGCATGGCCAGCGTGTGTTGCATCCAGCCTGTGGGCTGTGAATTTGGCAGCCCTGTGTTAAGCAAACAACCAAAGACTCCACAGTTCAACCATGAGCTACATATATTCTCTTCTGTTTTAATCAACAGCCATGCATACAAATAACCCTCTGTAGCAGTTGCTTCCAATCTTGGCAACTTCCAGGTATCAATTCCCAGAGTGCTCATCAATGGCCATGTTAGCAGTGGAATTCTAGAATTTGAAGTTTACTCACCTGGAAATCTATTATTCATATTTATTATTCATATTTCTATGCCACCCACTCTCCGAGGACTCTGGGCAGCTTACACCAAAGACAGTATACTAAATAGCATATTGCCCCCAACAATCTGGTCCTTATTTTACCCACCTCAGAAGGATGGAAAGCTGAGTCAACCTTGAGCCGGTGAGATTTGATCCACTGATCTGCTGAACTAGCAGTCAGCTGAAGTAGCTGCAGTACTGCACTCTAACCACTGCGCCACCTCGGCTCATCCCCACTGCTCTACAGCTATTCACACGTATCATGAAATTTATTGCTATTCACACATATCATGAAATTTATTGCTTGTCAATTATATATTTGTTAACGTTTTCGTACACCAACACCAGAAGACTACTCTGGGCTCATTGCCAGCTATCTTGTCCTTTTCAATAGCCCTACTGTAGTTGCTTAATGCTTCTCTTGTTAAGCCACCTCAATTTGTCAACTCTACAATTCCATTGAAAAGATCAACTCAGTCAAAGGAATACTATGTTTAAAGAGAAATGAGGAAAGTAAAAAATCCACCAACACTTCAGTCTGATAAACTTTCTCCTCCTACTCCACTCTTATGCATACTTCTCAGGTTTGGCAATCACAATGAAGACAATGAAAATGTTGCTACCTCCTTCATTTAACATGAGTCTGATTTTCTTTAATGAAGAGAGAAAAAGAGTCAGTGGGTCTTGGCAAAGAAAGGAACAGTTTAGCTCATTCTAGCTTTTCTACTTGTCAGCCTACTTTAAATGTATCAGTAAGTGCCTTAAAGATGAATGACTTAAGAAAACTGCCCATCATCTGAAAAAACGTGGATGCATCTTTGACTTGAGCTTTTGCATCTCTCCCCATTTCCAACCTTCCTGCTGATTGACATTCACTTCTTATTCTCCCCACCATCATGTTCATCTAATACATTTTTAAAAGCAGTTTTTTCAGTATGACTGTTTAAAGCTTCGAGCAGTTGGAAAAAAATAAAGGATCAATGTAGTTGCAAATGCACTTCAGACATTTTATTATTTCTCCTAGGGGTTTTTGTTGTTGTTCATAACAAAGTTAAACAAATAAAAACATAACATGCATCAAATCTGTGGAAGACTTCAGCCTGTTTTATATAACATGCTCTTGTGTATTCCAGTCCATACACAGGAAAAAATGTACCACTTTTGGTAAGCTCTGCACTGTGATCAAACGTTAACAGCACCACTGCTAATTATCTTTAACCACAAACCCTTGTTTTGTTTAGCTACTGAATATGCCTTCTGCTTGATGTGGCTACTAGTTACTGGATCATTACTGTTCTTGAGATTAAGAACCATATTACATAAAAGAACTGTTTCCCCTCTGCTCTACATACATAGCCAACTAAGAGTCAAGTTTATTGGCCAGCAGCTGACAAAATTGCTCTTTGCATTCCTTAAAGGTTAGGCTATATGTAAAGGCTTTGCAGCTGTGTCCCCATTGCTTTAGGAAAGGCAGATGGCAAAGTTAATTTAGGAAATTGCAATGTTAAATTTAAAGGGAAGGGAAGGAAGAAAGGAATAAAATAGAAAGCATTAAACACTAAAAGAGACAGCACTAAATGCAATAGTAGCCAAGAGAAAAAAATCTTGGGGTGTGATTCTTCTCTGTTTTGCTTCTTATTCACCTCCTTGCTCAGTCCTTGATATTCCTTCTCTTTAGCAGCAACATCACAAATACCATATTTTTTGGAGTATAAGATGCACATTAGTTTTTGGGGAGGAAAACAAGAAGAAAACAAGAAAAAAACAATTCTGCCTCTGTGTACCAGCATTCATCTGGATAGGATCCTTGCAGCAAACAGTCTGGTCAGGTTCAACATGTTATCACGGCCTGGTTTAGTAGGAACAGCTGATTGGCAGTTGGATCGGCCTCCCGGAATACCGCCAATCAGCTGTACCAGGCTGCGGGTATTACCAGAGTCCATCGCCACCTCCGCGCATTGTGTTTTTGGCCTACGCACATTGTATTTTTGGCCTTTGCATGCTCCATTTTAGATCCGTTCCAGGCTGCGGGGATCACCATAGCACATCGCCGCCTCTGTGCATTGCATTTTTGGCCTCTGTGTGGCAGTGGTGATCCCTGCTGCTGGAACCAGCCGAAAATGCCACACACAGAGGCCAAAAATGGGGTATGTGGAAACTGAAAATGTGATGCATGGAGGTGGCGATAGGCGGTGATGTGCTGTGACGATTCCCACAGCCTGGAATGGGTCTAAAATGCGGCATGCAGAAGCCGAAAATGCGATGCGCTGAGGCTGAAAATGGCCAAAGGGTGGGGGCTGGCAGGTGGACGGGGCTTTGGCAACATTCAGTGTATAAGATGCACTGCAATTTTCACCCACTTTTAAGGGGGGGGGAGAAATGCATCTTATACTCTGAAAAGTACGGTATCTCTAATGTATCATTCTGCCAAGGATGTTTTGGCTGTTCAGACCTAACAGAGCCTCTGGTGTTTGATATTAACAAATTAATATTAATCTATTTCATTCAAGTCTGAATGATCTAGAGGAGCTTTGTTATTTCAGTTCTGGTGACTTATTTATATAACTTTTAATGACTTAGCACAGGAGAAAGCAGATCCTTTTTCAACTTCATGAAATCTTTTGATTTGTCTTTTTTTTCTACCTTTGATTCTGGCTTACTTTGTTCCTTTTTTACTTTTTAGACATCCTACCAGTTCTTCATTGATTGTGCTCTCCAAAGGGATTTGGAGTTTTCCAAAAATTGTTGTTTTGGTTTAAAGTATTGAATTGAATTGATTTTTCTGTTTTTCTGAGGGGGTGCAAAGGGCAAAGACGTGAGGTTAGAATTAAAATACTCTTTTCAATTTAGGCGTGCAACTTGATCGTACAAAAAAGGTTATAAGGCCAATGATGCACAGAATATTAGATGTCCTATGTGTGTATGAATTTTATTCCTGTATTTATATCCCACACTTTGAGAGCTCAAAACAGGGTCAGTCAGGGACTCTTAATTTTAGCTCCAAGCCACAACTCAGTGTGAATGGTTTTGCTAAAAACAAGTGCCTGACCCAAAAGTAACCAGTGAATTCTTTGACTTGAATGAAGACCTGAAATTGGATTTCCCCTAGTTCAAGTCCAACATTTTAACTATTTTACTGCAGAAGCTGGTGAGTTTGCTAGTGATCACGCATACAATCATTTTGGCAAATCTTACCTTATGTTTGAAACATGGTATTATTGGAATCTTAATTCCTTTATAAAGCATAGAGAATCTTACATACAACAGAATTTAAAACCCAATATTTGGAATGAGATTTGATGAATTCACATTGTAAAGGATATTACGTTCCACAATGAATTGTAAACTGTGCCTCCAAAACAATTTGTACTTCCATTTGTGTACCAATGTAACCTACTTTTTCTGCTTTCTTCTTTTGCCCCAGCAGAGTATGATAAACAAAACAAATCTCTCTCTCTCTCTCTCTCTCTCTCTCTCTCTCTCTCTCTCTCTCTCTCTCTCTCCCTCTCCCTCCCTCCCTCCCTCCCTCCCTCCCTCTCTCTCTCTCTCTCTCTCTCTCTCTCTTTTTTTTTTTTTAAGCTTCTTAGAAGGAAGCCAGGCATCCCAGGTGCTTTTGCTGAATATAATGAATTATCTGTTGAATATGTAAATCTGCAAATGGAGTTCCCTTTATTTCTTTAAGATGAAAAGTAACATTGTAAAGGAAAACACTTAAAAGAGGTTTAGCAAGCATGGAGGAGATGATATGTATGTATTTGATTTTCTTCCAAGACATTAAGAAAATGTGTATCCGCTTGCATAGCAACATGTTGGTGTTAAAAAAAAAAAGACTCCTTGGGTTGAATACGCTTCCTAATTATCATCTTTCTTCCTTTTGATAATGCAGATTACTCATCTAATGTCTTCTAGAGTGGTGATCATAATAAATATAAATAAAACACATACATTGAATCTCATTAATAATGGTCTTGTAAATGTGCTTGTATGTAATATTTTCTAATTTTACATCACTGTTACGGAATTAGCTGGCTTTTTTATAGAAATGAAGCTACCTATTCATGGTTTTCATTATGCTTTTTTTTTTTTTTTTTGGGACATCACTTGTCCTGAAGACTGTTGCACTTATCCCTTTCTTACTTTTATATTCACAATTGTTGCTAATTTGTATTTTTGCTGTTTTTCCAGCCTTGATTTCTGTTAAACAAATGGAGATCACTCTGCAAACACTCTGCATACGTTTTAGATTTTTAAAGCCTGCAGAATAGTAAAGGAGAAGAAGTATTAGAATAATGTGAATTACAACACTAATAAATTCTGGAAAATTTACAAAACTTTCTAGAATACTGCCAGGTTCACGTTTCTTGGGTCATGGGCATTTTGTTTTCAGAATAAATCTTATAGTTTAAAGATACTTACTTCTGAGTTAATGATATGAATGAAGAGAGCATTTGCATCTCTACTTTTTTTAATGGCACCATATATCAAACTATTAATGGCAACATGAGTTTCCATGGTATATCAATTGCCACATTTTCACTGGAGAACAAAATGAAGTTGTGGAAAGAAGCAGAGGACATTAACACTTCTGTTTTTAATGGATAATAACCAGTAGCTATTGAATAATTTTCCTTGCTTATTTATTTACTTATTTCTTTATTTATAGTGCTTTTATTCCACCCAGTAAGAACTGTTTTCTGATTTCACTGTATTGTTGCATCTAATTTATAAGAGCAGTACTTAAATCTTGACAACACATTTCTTTTAATGGGATTCTGCCCTGCATCTTTTTAAAAGGCTGTATTTTTTCATGCCTGATCTGCCCTGATTGTTAGCTCTTCTACCCTAAGGGTTTCTGAGGGTTTTTTGAGTGCAAGAACATAAGAACATAAAAAAATGATCATGTTAAGTCAGGCCAGGGGTCATCTAAGTTCAGTATTTTGATTTTCATAACCTCAACAAGATACTTTTGGGATGATCATAAAGAGGAGGTGGAGACATATCCCTCTTACTGCTGTTGTTGAAATTTGTAGACATGCTGCCCCCAACTGAGAAATACTGGCACTGAATTGACCTTTCTCCAAGGAATGTATCAATTCTCTTTAAAATTCTGCAAGTTGCTAACCATTATCATGCCTTATGGTAATGAATTCCCCAGATTTCCCAAATATTCTTACTTTTCTTCTTATAAATCTTTTTCTAAGCATTTTCCCTGCATAATTCTTGGCCTTGATATCTTGCATAAGTTTCTCCATATCAAGTCTGGTTTTATGTACAAGATCATATTCCCAACTCAGTTACATTTTTTAAAAGTTAAATAGTTCCAAACATTCAAATCTTTTCACAAGGTTTTTGAGCCCCTGATAATATTGTTTGCTATCTCCTGTACCTTTACCATTCATTCATTCATTCATTCCCAGATGTTTTTTCAACTGTCAAAGCCCATCTAATCTAGTGCACATCATCTCTTTTATAAATATGCAATCATAACATTTTGCATGCAACTATTGGGACCAATAGAGACCCAAGCACATTCTTCAAATTGGGACTTTCAAGACTAATAGCAAAAGTCATAAAGCAATATTTGGGCTATGAAAAAAATTATCTAGCAGATTGACTGAGCAATTTCAATTCCAAAACTGGGTATCTATACCCTGGTGGAACTTAATGTAGAAAATCATTTAATCCAAGAGAGTCTTCAGCTGATCAATTATTACACGTTTTGTGCTTAAATACAAAAATATACAGTCACAGAAAACTGATTGAGAGAAGGGGAGAGGTGATTCACATCTACCCATCAACAGTGTTCTTGCTGGTGTTATATTTTGGGGAAAGATACCTATTTTGTGGACATAGTCCTGAGTAATCAAAAGTGGCTTGTAAGTATAGCTGTACTATAGCAAAGATTGATCTGTCCCAATTAATATTTGACCTCATTTTTATTAGCTATTCTGTTCAGGGTGAATAAGTGTTCTTAAGGTAGCAGATTTAGGAGTGAGTCATTTGTCATAACTTAGTTTAGGCTGGTTTAGGATTGCCTCAAGCTATATACATCCACAAGGCTACATGTCTCTACTAGGGTATAAGGAGACCTATTCTCTGATACAATGGTTTTCACACTTGTGAGATTTTATTTTTGTTAGAAGGAAAAGTCCAAGATTCTGAAAGGTAAATGCTGTCTTGAAGTGCATACATGTAGAGGTTGCATTGGCTTCTATTCATTAGGGATTAATTGAAACATACAATCTGATCCTACAACTGTATGATGTAGTTTGTCCCTCTCTGGTCCCATTTTGGTTTAATATACAAATATTAATTAATATAGTTTCTTGAAGGGAAATGGATTTTAAAAATGTTAATGTGATACTGAATTACATACCAACATGTTGGAATTCATCAATATATGAATAAGATTTAATTTATTGAGCATGGACTATAGGAAATGAATTTGTTCCATTATGATGAAAAGACTAAAAATGTTAGATTAATTGTATATGTTCATGCCTGCCTATGAATTCATCTTCTATCTATCTATATTCTTCATATGTATATGAAGGTTTAATGGTATGTTTTAAAACTATTTTCTACAGTATATGTTGATAACTGTTTTTATACACTTGATAATGTTTAATTTTTTCTCTTTTTTATATTTCTATGTTTTGTCTTATTTTTTTCTTTCACTTTATTGTACATTAAAAGAATTAAAATATCATAAATCAATAATGCAAGGAACAACAAAAGATATGCTGGAAGACAATTCTGGTCTATAATATCTTTTGTTTCCCCTCTTTCTATGAAATTGCTAGGAAAAATGTTGCAGAGCTTTGGAGCTAAGGGCTAGCAATATAGTAATGACACTCAATTCTATTTGCACAAAAAAACTTAATTTTGAACAGTTCCTAGCATTTGTAGCAGGCTGAATGAGAACGAAGAACCAATATTGCTTTTTAAAAATGCAAAGTATATTGGAATTTGGAATTCATCCTGGCTAAGAAAACATTTTCTTAAAAATTGAAAATTATATCACATATTAGGTATGGAGTTTCAGAAATTGGAAGTGGCAAAGACCGTATTGCACAAATAGATAGTATACACCAGCTATAATCTTTGGCATGCAGCTGAACTGAGATATCTACATTGTATTTGCATATTGTCTAAACAACTGTGTTTTTCCTTATTAAGAGGTATTTTTAATAGCATGCAGTAGCATTAACTATTACAAAATTGCATAACTAGGCTCTTGATCAGTACATTATGCAATGAATTTATAATTTTAATATTGACCGATCTCCAATTTTTGTCTACATTTTCCATGGTACCATTTCAGATGCTGGCCTTAATTTTTAAAGCACCTAATGGCCTAAATATTTGCAGGGCCACCTATTTGGCTATGAACCTGATGGGCTCTTAACATCTATGAGAGGCCATTCTGAGATCTATTCCCTTGCAGCAATCTCCACCTAGGGAATATGAAAATAGCTTTCTGGAGTGAGCTCTAAATAATATTCTATGTTTAATTTATGAAGCATCCTAAAGGTATCTAAACCCATCATGTCTTTTCCCTAGTTTGTCATATCCCATCTATGGCGAGAAGAAATTAGTTTGGAATGGCTTGGAGTTCATCAGGTGCACTTGCAGCTTAACCTTCCCCTGCCTCAATTCAACTATAGCTGAGCACTGAGAGCAGTCAGCTGCTGCTAAAGTCCAACCTTGTCAACTTTAGTGCTGCTCTGTGAATCAACAAATGACATGGGAAGGAAAAAAAAACAGAATTGTGTTTCACTTTAGTCAATAGCAGGTGAATTGAACAAGCCTCCTTTTAAAAAAAAAATCCATTGTCTTCAAACTGATCTCCATTGAGATGGACTCTGAAATGCAGCTGGGACATTGCTTGCAATCTGGCCGATGGCCCCAAAATGATTTTGAAGCAAAACAATATCCTTGCTAGGTATCTTTGCTAATTGCACAGCATTGCCATTATTAGTTCTGAGTTAACAATGCTACCACAGGGACCCCATTCAAAACCACATGTGATGGTGGTGGGGTGTCAATGAAATGCATTCCATTTTGGAGCTAAAATTTGCGCTATTTTTTTCAGTTTTCAGGAAGAGAATTCAAACACATTGTTATAAGTTAGCTTTTTCAAGTGTTGCTTCAAAGCCACTATTACCTTAATGTTTTACATTACAATTATTGTGGTATGGCTTTTCTTAGATATGTGGTGTAAAAGTATTCTAAATAATAGTCAAATCACAGATCAATATACATGTTTACAACTGCAATCCTCTGCAAAGTGACTTGAGTTTAAACAAAATTTAACATATTGCACTGAATTCCCAATGACAATTCTCAATTATGAGACAAACTCAGAAATATATCCCAGAAATTTCTTTTATCCATATCCCAGAACGTTATTGTCATTGAAATATAAATTGAAAGTATATAAAAATATATCATGCCATTTTTGTTACCAGACTGACTTTCCCTAAATCCTTATTAATACCACTTCATTTCCATTTTCTCTCATTAATCATAAAGAAGTAAAACAAATGTTAATCCCTCGTCCTGCAGGTTTAACATTTGTAACTAAGTGTTAGCATCATTTGCTACCATTTATCAATAAGAAGTTGAATACATTTTATACTCCATAATGTGACTGCCTCATTTGCTTTATGTCTAGCATTTTATGTATAGGAGTCTAGAATATGATATGGTGTTAGTAAATTAGTACTGTCAGAGTTTCTCATTCTGTAGTGTCACTGATTTCATGTCACCAATATTAAATTTGAATTATTAACCACAGGAGCAACACTTCTGAAAGTCTACTGAAGAAAGACGTCACATACTGTGTATGTGAACAGATTTCTCTTGCGGGATACAAGTGAAAAAGTAAATTTACCATCAATCCTTGCATTTATGACATTTGCAGGTCTGTGAAGCAAAGGAAAGTTGAAATAAGATCATAAATAGAGATGTGATTTCTATGAGCAACTGCTTTGCATAACAACTTTCTGGTTGCTAAACAAGGACTTCCTGAATAAGCTATGCAGCTGAGAAGTGAAAGTCATAAATGAGCAACTAAAATTCTTTTAAAACTTTAAAGATACATTGCTCCTTGATTCCTCTGTTTTAAAATGTTTTATACTACAGAGTGTTATTTTCTGTTTTCAATAAGAAAAACTGAAAGTAATGCATTTTAATAGTTGTTTGGGTAAGTGTATATAGTTACATAACAGTAAACATTCAATATTCTTTTTTGAATTTGACAAAGAGTTAGATAATTACTTTAGCACCAATCACCGGCAATTATCAAGTTACAGCTATGTTTCTAAATTGCTATTTGCCAAATATGGAAATTGAAATGAAGCATTTGTGACTATTTGTTGGGATCCACTCCTTCAATAGAATGCACAAATAATTTGGATATTGCCAGCAAGGTATGCATAGCTTATATGTACCCAAAACACCCTATCTCATAACTGTTTAATTGAGGGCTGTTTTGTACTTCCTAGTTGTTCCAATGTCAAAACAGGCATCAATTCATTTCTGGAGGTCAGAAATCAATAATGCACCATCTATTAATTATCCAGTCACCAGCAAAGTGACCCAGGGCATGTTTTTCTAGTCTACTTCTAAATTTCTATTTAACACGTCAGGCCCTTGTATCTGGACTGGGATGGTGCTGTTCTATTTTCTATGGGCTCACTCGACAGTCCATTGACTACTTTGTAGAGCAGAGGTATTCAAACTTGGCAGCTTTAAGACTTGTGGCTGAAGAATTCTGGGAGTTGAAGTCCACAAGTTTTAAAGCTGCCAAGTCTGAAGACCTCTGTTGTAGAGGAAGAAATACTTCTTGAGTTGATTCAATACTTACTATCTTCCGTAATTGTTTTTAAAACTGCATTCTATCATGAGTGTTGTAATAGCACTATGACTCTAACTCTTCCCTTGTAATTACAGTAGAAGTATTGTGATTCAAATCCTGACAAAATGTTTTAACTACTACTTTTCTTTCCTTGAGCTTGCTACTTTTGTCTGTCTGTCTGCCTGTCCTTCTATCCCTCCCTCCGTCTCTCCATTGATGTACCATTTCAGCATTTTTCAATCACCAGAAGGGTTTTACCCTCAACTTTCCTCAGACTGTACCAGAGTAAAAGGCTTCTGGAGTTTAGGTACATTGAGTTTAATTAAATATGCCATAGGAAGGGAGAGTACTTGTTGGATTTACTGGCAGTAAATGTTGGGATCTGGCTAGATCCAATTGATGCTTTGTATCTGTTACATGCTATTTAAAGAGTTATTTGGCCTAATCATATCCCTTACTGAATAGAATAGAAGCCCAAAGATGAGATTTTAGTTCCTATTTCCTTGTAGACTGAAAACTGGCACATAGAGTTAATGGGGCAAGACCAAGGGGAAAAAAGATTAGTTTAAGCCAATAGTTGAGTATGGTCACTCACACCTTAGCCTCCACCTTCATGAGGTCTGTCTCCTAAAATAGTTTCCCTCACCTAACAGTCAAAAGAAGTCCTCAAGAATATTTTCTTTGAGAATGCCTGTCAGATGTTCATATTGCTGGATGAATAATCCTACTTTTCTTTTTGGTTTATCAGCATCTGATATGATGAAATCTTGTCAAAACAGTAACCTTGCTGGTATTTTGTGCCTATTCATTTCTGCTGGTATTTCTGGCAGCTGACCAAAGCAAAAAAGCCAAGCAATGGCATGTCTGTGAACTGAAAAAGTACTGGGTCATACAGGCCTGTCTAATATATTTGAATGCCATCAAGATCTGTAGGGGGTGGGGAATCTTTGCTAGATGTAAGAATGATTCTAATACAAGAATTATATATGTAGCTCAGGGTTGAACTATGGAATCTTTGGTGCATTGTGAGCTTGGCTGGTTAACCATGTATTATCTGGCAAGCAGGTCTTCAGTCCACAATTGAGGACTATGTTTCCACCTGTGTTTATTATTAAAGCAAAATCACAGTAGAAATCTGCTTTTCTGTAGCGTAAAATATTTTTGTACTGCTGGAGTCAGTTATATAGGCACACTATTTAGATGTGCTAAATTTCCCTGGGACTTTCAGCAGTTCAAATCAATCTAGACAGATTGTGAGTGTAAAATGGATACAAGAAATTGAACCGAATGTGACCAAATCCGTTCAGGAAACTTCGAATGGTTTACCCACATGGACTCATGTGCTTTAATGGTCCTGATAGATGTGAATAAAATGAGTATAATTTGGTGTTTATTTGGAAGTTTTTAACCTCTGAATCAGATTGTTCTTCTAAATCAGTTCAGTCTTCTGAAAGGAACCGAATTAAAATCTGCCTGTTGGGGCTAGAGAGAAAGTGGCTAATTTTAAATGCAAGATTTGTTCTGGGGATTTAAAGAAGTCTTTACAAAGCTTCTTTAGAACTGCAAGTACTCAATCTAATAACTGTTAATTATTTATAATGACATATCATCCCCATTAGAACAGCAATTGCACTTCCATGTATTTAGTATCATGTCAGCATAGCCTCCCAATTACACGGGAACCTTAGAAATATATTCAGCCAAAAATATAAATCTGCACATGAACAGCATTTAATTTTCTTCTCTAAAATAGGAATGCATGAAAAATACAATTCATCATAATGTTTAGATAAACATACCACATTTATAACTGCTTTAATATATTGAACAACCAAACCTGTGTTGAATTTGCACAGATTGGCAATTTGGTTGCCAGTACTAAGATAAGAGTTGCTACTTGTTTTCTCTTTGATTTCAAATATGGAAGCTGCATTTCAAGCCAAAGACAAAGTCATCAATCTGGAATTGCTATCAATTCCATAAAGAAGACCATAAAGTTGGTAAAGAACTAGCCTAATTGTGAAGAGGCCAGCCAACAGCAAGATTTGTCATGCCCAGGACTCTGACGCTGAAAAACCTGTTCCAGCTGAACCACTGGAATATCGGCCTTCGGAAACACAAGTCAGGAATCACCTAGGCCAGGGGTGTCAAACTCACAGCCCGCGGGCCGGATGTATCACACGCTGGCCACGCCCACCCTTTTAGCGAAGGGGGGAAAGTCACGCTACGTCATGTGACAACAATGTGATGACGTGAGTTTTTTTTTTTTAATTTGATTTATATGCCGCCCTTCTCCAGAGACTCAGGGTGGCTTACAATGCGCTAAGCAATAGCCTTCATCCTTTTGTATATTTATACAAAGTCAGCTTATTGCCCCCACAACTGGGTCCTCAATTTACCTACCTTAGAAAGGATGGAAGGCTGAGTCAACCTTGAGCCTGGCGAGATTCGAACCTGCAGTAATTGCAGGCAGCTGGTCTGACCGAGGCTGATCAAATACTGGTGCTATTGAAACAGCTAGAACAGTGAAATTAAGACATTGAGTCTCCAGTCCCTAAAACTTGGAGATTAGAGTAGAGAGCAGAGCAGAGCAAAGCTATTCAGAGAGGCTCCTTGCAAGCAAGGAAGTAGCACACTTAATTAAATATAATTGGCTGCAGCCTGATTAAGAGGCAGCCCTGACCCATCAATGGATTTGCCTGCTCATAGACTAAGGCAAGGCTTAGCAATTGAAACATTTTTGATAGATTAAATGTGACAGAGAAGTTCTATTTGTAGAATGTCATAACAAATTGCATAATAGGGAAACTCAAAGAATCAAGGGCAGGTAAAAGTTATCTCTTCCTGAACAGGAAAATTATTGAGGAGTGGAAATCTATAACCAGACTTTTGTTTGTATTTATTAGATGCATATCTGTTGGCAAAAGTTTAAAGTGAAATCAATCACCTTTATAAAAAAGATGTGGAATGTATTATACACATATTTTCATAAATCAGTAGAAGAAATTCAAATACAGTTTTATATTTAGGTAAAAAAAGGGACAGGGTGACTATAGCCATTTCTCTTTCTTTCAGTTAATATAGAAATAAGTAGAAAATTGGTGTATTGCAAAACAATACATTCATCTCTAATAAATTCCATAGACATTCTTAGAAAATAGAAAGATACAGTAGGTGGTTGCAGCTCAGTTTGTTTCAGTATGTATGAAACTGTCAGAAAAAATGTTGGAGGATGATACTACATTGTAGAAGGGTTGTTTTGTGTTTGCCTTCAAGTTAGTGTTGACACTTGAAAACTATCTACCGTATTTTTCAGAGTATAAGATGCTCTGGACTATAAGATGCACTTACCTTTTTTGGTGAGGAAAACAAGAAAAAGAAATCTGCCTCTGCCTCCCAGCAATTTTGCCTCGTTGCAGCAAACAGCAAATAGCCTGCTTTACTTCCATTTTCATTTTCAGCATAGCTTGATTAGCACAAGGAAAAAAAAAATCTGCTCCCAGAAATTTACCTCCTTGCAGCAAGCAGCAGAGGCCTGAACAAAACAGCTGAGAGCAAAACAGCTGAGAGTCGGGAGGCCGATCCAATCAACGTGTACTAATTAGGCTGTGCTGAAGCTGAAACGAGCTGTTTCTTCTTGCTGGAAGGAGGTAAACTGCTGGAAGGCAGAGGCCAAAGGGTGGGGGCCAATGGGTGGGTGAGGCTACATTCGGTGTATAAGACCCACCTAATTTTAGGGGGGGGAAGAGATGCATCTTACACTCCGAAAAATATGGTATTAGTTTCTACATGTTTTCTTGACAAGATTGTTTGGAGTTGGTTAGCTCTTTTTCCTAGGATTGAGAGAGGGGGACTAGCTCAAAGACATAAATCTTTGCTTAAGGAAGGACTAGAACTCATGGTACCTGGTTTTTAGCTTGGTGTTTTAACCATTACACCAAACTGGCTCACTTGTAGGAGTTGAGAATTGTGAAACCAAGCAACTTCCTTAGCTTGTCTTCTGATAAATTCCCCCAGAAATAGATAATCTTCTGTGATGACCATGAAATGCTGTCAAAATAAAAAAAAAAGTGATCCTAAAATCTTATCCAGTATGTCTCTCATCCTTTTCATACAACCCAACACATTAAACCATGAATCTATAAACGAGATTGCATTCTAAGCTCCAGGAATCCTTCCATGCAGAGGTCAGAAGAAGGCATTGCTGGTTGATACATCTGCAGCCACAATTCTGTAAATTTTATTCTATTTCCATTCAGATAAAAAGGAATGTTATGTGTGACAATGCTAATTGAAAAAAGTATGCTACAGAAGAACCAGGCAAATACACAGGTTTGATGCAGGGGTGGGTTCTACTTACCTTTAGTACCGGTTCACAATATGATCGTGCACACTTCTGTGCATGCACAGATTGCTAATGATGACATCTGGGGCAGTGGGCGAAGCCTCCCGCCGGTTTTACTACTGGTTTTTGCACACTGATTCGAACCGGGAGCAACCCACCACTGGTTTGACCATAATAGAAGGAAGTGGAAGGAAGGAAGTAGAATAGTCTGCTGCGCCACCAAGAGCCTTGGTGGGCAGGCAATAAGCTGACTTTGGCGGGCAATAAGCTGACTTTGTATAAAAAAGAACACTGCTTGGGGGGGGGGCCGAAAGCCCTACTAAGCAGGTATATACAAAAGTATGAAGGCTATTGCTTAACGCATTGTAAGCCGCCCTGAGTCTCCGGAGAAGGGCGGCATATAAATCGAACCAATAAATAAATACAATAAATAAATAAGTCTTGTTAGAAGAACTCTGTGAGATTGACCTCTGTAGACCCTTTTTGAAGCTGCTAGTGGACTTTTTCAACACTCCAATAGAATACTTTCTTTTTTAAAAAAATATTTTTATTGTTATTTCTTTTAAAAACAAAACAAACAGAAACATAAAAGATATATTTCCTTTTTACAACAGTTTCAAATCAGTGTTCTCCTATCATTTATATTTCCCCCAACTCTTCTTTACATATATTTATCTTTATAGTCCCCTTATTCCTTATTCATATATGCATTCCTTCACATATAATAATGTAACTATATATTATTTTACTAACATTATCCCCTTTACTGTATGTCGTTTTTCCAATTGTTCTTATTTACTATTTCTACTCTCCAACCAGTTGTATCATTTGTTCCATACTAAATAATATACCCAACAGAATACTTTCAAGTTGGCAACTTTTAAAAACACTGAATATTTTTATGAATTTGGAACTCAGTCTAGGGGTAAGGAGCATATATAAGCATCAGGACTGCTTCTCTTTAATGTTGTGCTTTCCCTTCTCTATCTACCTATTGGATTTTGGTGGAATAAAGGGTTTTATCAATATTAAAAAATAAATGGCAATTGGGCAAGATCTTCAGGAGAATATAAAAAAACAAATCTAAACTACTGGAATAAGCAATTTTTATTTAAACTATTTTATTGTATATAATGCCAGTCCTATTTTTGCAACATATTGATTGTATTTGTACAACTTTGCCAGCCCTTGGGGGTAACCAGATGTTACTTAAACTTCCATCATTTTGCACAAGATATCTACTTAATTATGCCTTGAAGATGTTCAACAAAAACTACTGTGTTAGAACACTGCATTTCATTTAATGTGTTACTCAATCAACTATTTGAATTCTAACTTTATACCAAATATTTTAAAAAATGAATCCTATTAAATCCAAAGTTTTATTACGGTATGTTAATAACTGAAGAATCAAAGAGTGACTTCTTTGAAAGAATTTGCAGTCAACAGCCATTGTCCTTTATTCCAGGAATTCATCTCAGGGTATGGGGTTTTCATTCTTCAAATTTCATCATTATTAAAGAGATACATTAATTTCCAAACCAGCAAATGTGATGAATATCAAAGGCTAATTCCTGTTCTAAATTGTCTAGGTTTTAAAAAATGTAGCTCTATAAATTGCACACTTTCATTTGAGTAATTGTGATTAAAACCAACCAACCATCTTCTAGTTTACATTACAAAAAGTGTTACTGAAATTTTGGAAACAGAAAAATCTAATTTAGCATTATTTTGCTATTATAATTCAGATGTATGTGTGTGCAAGGCACATCAATAGGTGCGTTTACACATAATGAACCTAACAATTTAAAGCTTGGCAGACTGCCAGACTGACTTAGTGAATGCAAAATTTTCCATAGGACAGTTTCTGTGTATTTTAATGCACTCTACAGTATTTGAGGATCTGCCAATCCATCTGAATTTATTTTGAATGGCAGCACATCTGCCAAATGTCCTAGTTGATTTACTCTATAGACAACTTTTAATTAGCATTTAGTACATGCATCTGCAGACTAGATTAACTGACAGTGTCCATTGGGTACAAAAGTATTCTTGGCTTTAAATCTCCAATGATAATACAATTAATTCATGTTATTGGACACATGTGTGCTAATAATGTTAATGTGCAGAATTAGTGTTCCCTATTAAAAAATCATTATTAATTGCTTGGAGTTAAATTGGTGTTAAATTGAGAAATAATATCAGAGACTGATTTTTTTCCTAACATGCATATAAAACACAATGAACACTCAATTTAATTAACCATTTGGGGAAAGGTATGCCCATTACTATATGTGTATTACATTAAGTACATCCTTTGCATCAACTACATAATTTGCATCATGATGTATTCACACACTTAGCATTATGCAAATAAGGCAAATTGAGGGAAATAATGCAAATTCCTTAATTATGGATGATAGAAAATTGAATAGAATAGAAAATTGTCAACTTAGAGAATCTTCTAAATTGATTTCTGATAAAAGAATAGCAGTGGAGCAACTACAAAATTAGATATACTGGTAGATATTGAAAAAACATTAGGGGTGCTACCAGGTAATCTGGAAAATTGGGAAGCATTTTTTATTTTTGCTTGTTTTTTAGATAGCAAATGATACCATAAAGAGATCTGAATACACAGATAGATACTAATAACTCAAGAATATCCTCTTCCAACCTAAAAAAGATTAGGAAAATCCAGGTTAATACAATAATTATGTCCAGTAACAAAATTAGCTCAGAGTTGCAGCAACTAGTGCCTTTTTATTTCATTTGCTTAAATGTTAGGATATATTTAAAAACAGTTAAGCAGAAAAGTATATTAAATTAAAAAATAGAAAAAAATAGAACAATATAAGTTTTAAATTTATTTTATTGAAAGTTGGGCTGTGGAAGTATATTTATTTAAAAGCAAATAAATTGAATCTCTTGGTTGAACTGACATTTCAAATTGAGTCAAGAAAATTTGAATCAGATACCACCAAATGAACTTGGATGATATGAACATTTCTATGGGTGTGCAGAAATGTTTTTGCCCCCAATATGAAAATCCATATTCAATTAACCCTATTATTCAATTTGAACATCCAAAGGTATGTATTTGCAAGTGAGATCATTAATAATGTGCTGCTAGATGAATCCCTATTTGTCAATTTATGCTATTGGTTACAACCTAATTTATAAAGAATGACTAGTGTCATAAAGATTTGATTTTGAGAGCATCAATACTGAAAATATTTGATAACATAAATTGGGTTAATGTGACAATGTGAGTTATGCCGTAAGAATAGCAGAGAAAATGAACATCAGAAATTTTTATCAACAAAGACATAAAATTGTTCTCAACAATTCAATAATGGGCATACAGAATTGGAAAGAAAACCTTGTCAAGTTATTCCTAGCTATCAGAAAGCATTTTATCATGTCTTGCTTGAAAAACATTGCAAAACTGGGTTGCAGTTAAAATGGCTTAATGTTTACTTGTCAATGATCCATGATGTAAAGCTTTGGTCTAGTAATGGTTGTATGAGATGGCAGTCAGGATGAGAAACATGGTGATGGATGAAATTTATGCCTATGGAATAACTCCTATTCAAGAATGCAGCTATCTCAATCTTACAACACCCACCCACAAGTAAGTACATGCAACATTTCAAATCAAGGCAGCACTAATGATTATTTCCTTCTGCAGGTACAGAAAGAAACATCTGCTGTCAGCAAAAGAGTTGCCATTTCTCAGAGTAGGTGAAGGCAATATCTTGTGAGGAGAAATTCACTTCTCGGCTATAAACAAGATTTATTCCAAATTGTTTTCTCACAGAAACCTATTCTTACTTCCAATTTGTAACGCTTATAGTTTCTGAAAACGTCTGCTACAATATCTCTATTAGAAATGTTGTTTGAAAATGATAGCCTTGATTCCAGTGGGGAGATATTCATTTTCTGGTAGTTCTAAAATTCAGAGAATAACTCCTGCCATTTTTCAAACTAAATATTGAACACATTGCAACAAAACATTACTTTAATCTAATTGTGGATTAGATCTAACGTCTAATTGTGGCAGATTGCCCTAAAAAATTCAGTTTAGTGAATTTATTACACAAAACCAACCATATTGTCAGATATGTTAATCAACTCAAATATGAAAATGTAGTTATTTTACATTCATTGTTCCTAAGTAAATTAATATTCTCTCATGCACTTATTAGTGAGGAACGATTTACCACAAAAAGGAATAAAGCACCCTATCAGTATTGGTGAATAAATGCCACTGCTTCCTTCTATTTCTTCATTTTTAGGAAATACTGTAACTTATTATATATCAAAAGAAAGCATAAAGTATAATGTACAGTCATGTTTATTAATTATAAAAGTGAAAATTATATATTTGCTTATTCTTACAATTTATCATTGCATGTAAGAAAACTGTTTTTTCCAAAAGTTTAAGATGGCCTTCTTATCTGACATTTGTCCTCTTTATTTTTGCATATTCAAAATAATATATAGAAAAATTGAAAGAAATAGCTCAGCCAAGGTATTTTCATAAAAATTTGAACCTGGGACTAGGAGATCACATTAACTAGTATCCTACTTGACTCTTTCTTATATAGGCAGTCCTTGACTTATGACCATTGGATTAATAATCATTTGAAGTTATAATGCTCCTGAAAAATACCATATTTTTTGCTCCATAAGGCACACCAGACCAGGGGGCGGCAAACTTAAACACTCAAAGAGCCACTTGGACCTGTTTCCCACAGAAAAAAAACACACCGGAGCCACAAAACCTGGGTGGGCGTGGCCAACTTGATGTCACTCACTCACCCAGTCACATTACCCCCCTAGCCACGCCTACCCAGCCACAAAACCATTCTGTCTCTCTCCCCCTCTTCCTATCTCCCCCTCTCTCCCCTCACGTCTCTCTCCCTCTGTATCTCTCCCTCTCTTCCCCTCTCTCACCCCTCTCTATGTATCGCACTGTATGTGCTCTCTCTCCCCACCCATCTCTCTCTCTCTGTGTCTCTCCCCCTCCCTTCAGGTGACCTTCCATCTCGGTCAGGAGGTGAGCGGCTGCTCGATTAGGAGGGTCTTAACAGGATGGGACAGGAAGTTCCTCCTGTGGCGTTGTTCTAATCCGCTTTGCTAAACTTCCATCTCTTCTTTCTCCACCTCCATATCTGGGCAAGAGCCCAGCGTTTGGCTGAGCGGGAAGGGTCTTGTAACCCTCCTTGCCACTTCTCACAGGAGCTCTTCAGAGCACATGTTCCCGGCTGTGGCTGAGCTGGGAGCATGCGCACACGTGGGGAGACCCTCCTTAAGCAAGCCACTGTCCACTCTGCATGCACCTTTCCTGAGCTTCGGCGCTCGCTTGAGGAGGGTCTCCCTGCACGTGCGCACGCTCCCGGCTCAGCCACAGCCGGCCAGGGCATCACAAGTGTGGAAGAGCCACACTCAAGGGGCCAAAGAGCCGCATGTGGCTCGCAAGCCGTGGTTTGCCGACTACTGCACCAGACCATAAGTCACACTTAGGTTTCAAGGAGAAAATGAAGAAAAAAAATATGAATATGGAGTGCCGTCTCACTGTGAATATGGTGCATCAAATATGGAGCAGCAGTGTAGTGAGGGCAGGAGACAGAGCCTGAGAGGACCACAGATTGGTGCCCTCTCATGTGCCAGCTGTGCCCATTGACTCCTGCACTCCAGTTGGGTTCAGCACTGTAAAAATGGTCTCGAGATAGGGGATATAGCGATCGAGCCCTTGTCATGGTCAGATCACTCCCTCCTTCGCTTTGACCTTCGAACCACCACACCCCACCGCAGGGAGGCGGAACCGATGAGGTGGTTCCGCCCCAGGCGCCTGATGGACCCGGATAGGTTCCAGACGGAGCTTGGGCCATTTCCTGAGGCTCTGGCACACGGCTCGACTGAAGACCTAGTGGCTGCCTGGGATAGGGCGGCCGCTGGAGCTTTGGACCGGGTCGTGCCTTTGCGGCCTCTGACCCGGCGTCGATCTCACCTGGCTCCCTGGTTCACCGAGGAGCTGAGGGAGATGAAACGCTGGAAAAGACGCCTGGAGAGCAGTTGGAGGGCCAGCCGTTCTGAATCTGACCGAACACTGGTAAGGTCTCATATTAAGACCTACCTGGTGGCAATAAAAGAGGCAAAGTGTAACTATTTTTCCGCTCTTATTGCGTCATCAGATAATCGCCCGGCCGCCCTGTTTAGGGTGACCCGCTCCCTGCTCCACCAGGAAGCGCGGGAGGACCCCTTGGAGGGTAGAGCCGAGGACTTTGTACAATATCTGTATGACAAAATCGCTCAGATTCGGGAAAATTTGGACTCTGACTTGGCTAATTACCGTCCAGTCTCCAACCTTCGCTTCGTTGCAAAGGTTGTTGAGAGTGTGGTAGCGCGACAGCTTCCTCAGTACTTGGATGAATCGGCTTATCTAGATCCGTTCCAGTCGGGCTTCAGGCCTGGATACAGCACGGAAACGGCATTGGTTGCATTGGTAGATGATCTCTGGAGGGCCCGGGACAGGGGTTGTTCCTCTGTCCTGGTCCTATTAGACGTCTCAGCAGCTTTTGATACCATCGACCATGGGATCATGCTGCACCAGTTGGAAGAGTTAGGGGTGGGGGGCACCGTGTTGCGGTGGTTCTCCTCCTTTCTCTCTGATCGGTCGCAGTCTGTGTTGACAGGGGGGCAGAAATCGACCCCGAGGCCCCTTGTATGTGGGGTGCCACAGGGGTCGGTTCTCTCACCCCTTCTGTTCAACATTTATGTGAAGCCGCTGGGTGAGATCATCTGTGGTTTTGGGATGATGTATCATCAGTATGCTGATGATACTCAGCTATACATCTCCACCCCAGACCACCCCAATGATGCCCTTAAAGTGATGTCCCAGTGCCTGGAGGCTGTATGGATCTGGGTGGGGAGGAACAAACTCAGGCTCAACCCATCCAAGACCGAGTGGCTGTGGTTTCTGACATCCCGATATAGTCAATTGGTACCATCACTGACTATTGGGGATGAGTCATTGCCCCCCACGGAGAGGGTTCGCAACTTAGGCGTCCTCTTGGACTCACGGCTGTCTTTAGAAGAACACTTGACGGCTATGGCCGGGAGATCTTTTTATCAGGTTCACCTGATTCGCCAGTTGCGTCCCTTTCTGGATCGGGACTCGTTAAGTACGGTCACTCATGCTCTCGTCACTTCACGCCTGTACTACTGTAATGCTCTCTACATGGGGCTCCCCTTGAAGAGCACCCAGAGACTCCAGCTGGTCCAGAATGCGGCTGCGCGGGTAGTTATGGGAGCAGCATGGCGCTCCCATGTGGCTCCCCTCCTGCGCGAGCTGCACTGGCTCCCTGTGGACTTCCGGGTGCGCTTCAAGGTCTTAGTTACCACCTTTAGAGCGCTCCATGGCTTAGGACCGGGGTACTTACGAGACCGCCTTCTACCACCAATAGCCTCTCACCGCCCAGTACATTCCCATAGAGAGGGGCTTCTCAGGGTGCCGTCAGCCAAACAGTGTTGACTGACGGCCCCCAGGGGGAGAGCCTTTTCTGTGAGGGCACCCACCATCTGGAACGAGCTCCCCCCAGAGATACAGAAGATTCCGGATCTGCGCACTTTCCGCCGTGCCCTCAAAACATTCCTGTTTCAGCAGGCCGGCCTGGCCTAACTTTCCCTTTATATTGCTTTTTGATTTTATTTTAAACTGGGATGTCTTGAATTATCTAGGACCAGAGTGTTTAGTATATTTTAATTGGTTTTTATTAATGTTTGTATTACATGTATTTTTATCGTTCGCTGTTCACTGCCCTGAGTCCCTTAGGAATAGGGCGGTATATAAATTTAATTAATTAATTAATTAATTAATTAATTAATTAATTAATTAATTAAATAAATAAATAAATAGTCCTCGCCGCCACTGCCTGGCTGGATATTCGCTCCATAAAATGCACAGACATTTCCACCCACTTTTTTGGGAGGGAAGAATGTCTTGTGGAGCAAAAAATACGGTAATTTACAACTGGTCCTTTGCGCTGAAAACAAACTTTGTAGCATCCCCTGGTTATGTGATCAAAATCCGGGCCCTTGGCACTTGGCATGTTGTATTCACAATGGTTTCAGTACCCAGAGGTCTTGTGATCACCATTTCCAATCCTCTCAGGGGGCTTACAACAAGCAAAGCAAATGGGAAAACCTGGATTTGTTTAATGACTGCATGATTTGCTTAATGACTGTGACAAAAAGATTGTAAAATCAAGCACAACTCACAATGATTATATTGCTTAGTGACAAAAGTTGTGGTTCCAGTTATGGTTATAAATTGAGGGCCAACTGCCTATCTGTCCCAGATTAAAAGTCCTTTGTTTCTATTAAGATACAAAAGATTTTAAAGCTATCTGATATATTTAGAAAAAAAATATTTTTCTGAATTTTTTTTCACAAGCTTAACTTATCCTATTCTTTTTTTTTTTTAATTTTTCCTAGATGTACATCCAGACAACAACTCTTACAGTGTCCTTAAGTTTAAGTGCTTCTGTCTCTTTGGGCATGCTCTACATCCCCAAGGTTTATATTATAATTTTTCATCCAGAACAAAATGTGCAAAAAAGGAAGAGGAGTTTCAAGGCTGTTGTCACTGCAGCCACAATGCAAAGCAAGCTGATCCAAAAGGGAAATGACAGACCAAATGGCGAGGTCAAAACGGAACTTTGTGAAAGTCTTGAAACCAACAGTAAGTCATCAGTAGACTTAACCATGGTCAAGAGTGGCAGCACTTCCTAATAGATGTACGTTCACAGGAATGTTTCATAAATTAATATTTTTCTATCTTGGCTTGCCATGCATGAACCAGACATGTGTCGAAATTCATGTGGTCATTTTGTTAAGAAGATTTGAACGAAGCAAATGGGTCTATGAACCGATATATTTAATATGTGTGCATTATTTGTTATACAATTTAGTTTTGAGTAGTAGGGTAGACTTAAGATTTCAGTATTACATTAATTAATTAAATGAGTAGTCCCTGTTTAGCAACCACCTCATTTAGCAACAGATACAATGAACAGTAAAAACAACCAATCTACAATCAGGTATGCAGGTCTGTAAAGCAAAGGAAAGCTGAAGTAAGATCATTAGCACAGTTATGGTTTCACTTAGCAACCACTTTGTTTAGTGAATGAATTGCCTGCTGCTAAATGAGAACTCTATGTACTATCCATATAAATAACTATAGCACCTATATAAATATATTGCCATATGGTTAAAGATTATATTAATATATCTAATAATTTGAAATTAATACCATATCCAGATAAATATCCATTCACTTTTTAAGTTTCTGATAACCTTCAGTCTATTATCTTCCAAATAGTTCTTCTTCTATCTTATCAGTTTTAAGGGATTCCATGGATAAACTAGGTATAGAAAGATATTTCATGTTGGTTTGATTGTCCTAATGACAAAGAGAAGCCTTTATAAAGTAAAAGGGTTTATCAAGTAGATAAAGGCAATTCCACTTATAATATATTACCATGATGTGCATGGAATCATTTGATATGCAAATCAAAACCCTTGTCTACAATTCACATGGGAATGATAAAATTCAATTTACAAATCAGAAGATTTTTATACAGATAACTGACTAGAAATTGGATATAGCAAATCCATTTTGATAGCTTTAAAAGAATAACCTGCTTATATTATTCATCTTCATTTACATATTTATTATACCAGCAAACATGTGAATACAAAAAGGAACATAGGACTGGCCCTCGAATTTTGACACATCTCTAAACAATGTTTTCCTGTAGTCTAATGATTGCATCAAATGGCAGCATGTTGTCATGGCATGTTATACTAAATTTATACTCCTGTTATTTGTTTCTATATTCTTATATAATTAAAAGGGAAATAGATTTTAGCAAAGTTGACAAACCTAAGTAAAAACTGAATTTCCTTATTAATACAGAAATCTCAATGTTGTGATTCCCTTGATCACACTAGAAGTTTTTGTAATGTGTTTATTGAAACCATTCCAGGATGTAGTGACAATTTTCATTTAGTCTGTTAAAAGATTTAGAAGGCTTTTCTTGAACCAGAAATTACAGATTATGTGAATATTTGCTCCATTTCTTAGGTTTTGTGTCAACTTTTGTGTCAAGTCAACTGTCTTAACTTCCCAAAAGTGATAAAACATACATTAAAAAAAAATCTACAGATTTCCAATAGCAGGGCCACTCAGACATACTTCCTCCAGGTTATTGTCCTGTCTCGATCAAATGGTGGGACTGAGAATTTTCACCACATTTTCAAAATATATCCTTCTTTTTTTCCCCAAATAGTTTGTGGAAACTTTTTAGAGATGCACTTGCCGTGGGATGTCTTCAAAATGATTTGAAAAACTATCTACAATAGCACCTAGATTACTTTGAAGAAAATATTCCTTCTTGCAAACATTTGGTGACCCTTAGCTCTCAAATTACTTTCCCAGTGACAGTTATGACACATTAATTTTAGTACAAGGACATCATTTCAGAATATGTCTCTGTTGCAGAGAAAAGAAGCAAGGCCTGATCCTGAAGCATACTATTTCACTGAGACTTCACTTACAAGTATGTAGCTTGTAATTTACTTGAACCAATAACAACAATAATAATCACAGCAGATATTTCCTCAATAGAGTATGCTTTGAAATTAGTTTTAAAACTCTCTTTCTTCCACAAAATAATTATTCAGGGTTAAGGATTAAATTGTCTCCAGTCTTCTTTCCTATTACAAATCTATAATTATTATAATATATAACTATACTTATTGTCATTTTTTCCAGGGTGCTGTCCTAGAATATCAACCAGATATGATTACATATACCCATGATAGTGAACCTATGGCACATGTGCCACAGCACGTGCCTCCTGCCAGCCAGCTGATTTTTGGGATGTACGGGGGCGGGGCACATGTGGAAGATGGATGCATGTGCAAGGGGTTTGTGTGCACATACGTGGGGCATCACACATGCATGTGCGGGGTGGGGGCAAGCATGGGGGTGTGGCACACCCCCCACAGCCTGTTTTTGGGCCCAGGAGGCTGCAGGGAGGCCTACTAGGCCCAAAACGGGGGAGGGGGTCATGTGCACATGCGCGGAGGTTGCATACACATGCATGGATGGGTGGGGGAATGTGTGGGGGTTGTGCATGCATGCATGGGGGGCACATTGAATTATGGGTGCCGGGGGCACACACTTTCAGCACACAACGACAAAAAGGTTAGCCATCACTGAAATATACCATACAACTGAGAGACATGACTATATCTATTAGCTGTGGCTGACAATGACCCAAGTATATCAGATCTTTCTGTATTTTTGAAGAGTCTGTGGGCTAGAAATTTACGCTTGATGCCATTCTTCTTAGTATTAAGCCTACCATGATTCCAAGCATGGGATCAGTACTGTAGTCAATACACTATCAATAGTATCTCTAAATGTTCCTATGTCTTCTAAAAGCTTTTAAAGCTGAACTGCGCAGGAGCAACGAGAGAAAGTTGTTGCCTTCATTCTCTGTTTGTAATTGTGAATGGGATATTGGTCTGGTCCATCAAGGTTAGAATTATAATTTGAAGTGCCTGAAGGACTTGAGCAAATCCGCAATAATGTCTGTAACCATCAGGATCCTACATTCCATTCAGGCTCTGCCATATTTAAAGTTGTAGGTGTTGTTTTAAAAACATGGGGCACTCTCAGTTATTGAGCAAGGATAGATAAATTAATCTCTTCCTCCAGTAGGAGAAATGTATTGGAGCATGCATCAAATCTGAAGGATTATTGGGCTGAAACAAAAAGTGGTTAACTATATATAATTTATTTTATTTTTATTTTATTTTTGTGGCATCCTATTTTTTTCCTTTTCCTTTTCTTTCTATATCCATTTTAAGTTGGACAGAAAAAAGGGCTAAATGAGAATAGGTTGCAAAGGATTTAATAAGAAATTAAGTTAATAACCAAGGAAAAATAATATTTAAATTTTCATGCATTGCATTTCTTGGGAATAAACCGCTTTGAAAACAATTGGACCGCCTCTGTCTAAAAATACAGGAGTGTGTTTAGGGAGAGGATTAAAAAAAGATGCCATTGCAATAATGTGATGGAAACCCCATTAGTTTTTACTTATTTACCCTGATTTTAAACTTTCAGTTATCCAGATTCATATCTGTTGGCAGAATTATGAATGAAGATTAGATTTTTTTTTTCTTAAAACGATGTCACTGCAATGGGAATGCAAGTTTCTCAGACTATTGGTAGAGAAACCTGAAATTATTAGAAAGAGAAGTCCTTGCTTGCTTTCTCTGTCCATATATGGACAGTCAACTCTATATAAATGCATAGAATAGAATAGAATAGAATAGAATAGAATAGAATAGAATAGAATAGAATAGAATAGAATAGAATAGAATACTTTATTGGCCAAGTGTGATTGGACACACAAGGAATTTGTTTTTGGTGCATATGCTCTCAGTGTACATAAAGAAAATTCATCAAGAATCATAAGGTACAACACTTAATGATAGTCATAGGGAACAAGTAAGCAATCAAATCATATTAGGAAACAGTCAATATAAATCGTAAGAATACCAGCAATGAGGTTATAGTCATACAGTCATAAGCGGGAGGAGATGGGTGATAGGAACGATGAGGAGATTAATAGTAATGCAGACTTAGTAACTAGTTTGACAGTGTTGAGGGAATTATTTGTTTAGCAGAGCTAAATTAAAAGTAATGAAACAGGTAAGGAACTATAACAACCACAGTTTTGTTTCTATCATGGTAGTATTAAAAATAGAATTATTTGTCTTTAATATAGTTTACATTTATAAAAATAGTGAGCACGTTGCCAATCTCTTTATTCATGTTTCAAGCTCTGGGGTCTTCTTGTGCAAAAGGTATAAAACATAGAAGCTAAAAATTATACCATATTAAAAAACATCTAATTTACAGTTGCATAAATTCATAATAGCACAATGAGAAGATTAGTAGTAATGCAGACTTAATAACTAGTTTGACAGTGTTGTGGGAGTTATTTGTTTAGCAGAGTGATGGTATTCGGGAAAAAAACGGTCCTTGTGTCTAGTTGTTCTTGTGTGCAGTGCTCTATAGCCTCGTTCTGAGGGTAGGAGTTGAAACAGTTTATGTCCAGGATGTGAAGGGTCTGTAAATACTATTTTCACAGCCCTCTTTTTGACTCGTGCAGTATAAAGGTCCTCAATGGAAGGCAGGTTGGTAGCAATTGTTTTTTCTGCAGTTCTAATTATCCTCTGAAGTCTGAAGCAGAACCAAACCAGACAGTTATAGAGGTGCAGATGACAGACTCAATAATTCCTCTGTAGAACTGTATCAGCAGCTCTTTGGGCAGTTTGAGCTTTCTGAGTTGGCGCAGAAAGAACATTTTTTGTTGTGCTTTTTTGATGACGTTTTTGCATGCCGTTATGTAAGGATATGTATAATTCACTTTATCTAAACAAGTGGAACAAGTTATGCTTTTTTTTAGCAAAATAAGAAGGTATTTCTTTTAATATTTGCCACTTATTGGAATCTTAGTTGAAAATGCTTGACAGAAATACAGAAAAGCAACTATTTAGGAAGGCAAAATATATGTATTTCCATCTTTTTTATTTAGGTTTATTCAAAACTGGTCTTTAAAAGCCTGCTCCTTGGGTTTGTTATGCCAAATAATCTCCGAAGATCTATGCTTTCTGTGTGTATTTCATATTGCAACTCACAGGGTTTGAAACTGAAATACTACTCCTTGGGGTTGTAAAAATCCCAAAATTAGGAAGTGAATTATAGTAAATTGTGGATGATACCTAAGAGAATATTAATGGAATCAAGAAATAAGTGGTAATCTGAGAATACTGGTTATTTTTTATTTTATTTTTAAATCCTAAAATACAGTTCACAAGACTATAGATAAATTTTCTATGTAAATTCCACTGTTAATGTAGACTTCTTATTCAACTAAGGAGGCATAGGAGCTGTTACAACTTCAGCATTTTTAACACCATGATACAGTTTTGGTCCTGGTTGCCAAAAGTCATAAAATTTGTATTCCATAAATTGGAGGCTGTGGTACTGTATACCATGGCCAAAAGTATAAATTCTAGGATTAAAATAGGATTTTAATGTCCCGGGGGGGGGGGGGGGAGGAGCATGCCAAAGTCTATTCTAAAGAAGACCTTCCTTTGTAGAATATAAATGAAGTTCTCTTACAAAATGAATAAAAAGAGGAACTTTTTGGGAAATACTAATGCAGCCTAGACATTATGGAGAAAGTTAGAATGAACTCTTCTTTTTAACCTGTATGTATGTAAATACAAAGAAAATTCAGTCCCAATGTGTTTCTACTTATAAACAGAAATTCTATTTATGAAATGTATATATTCTTAAAGAAAAAGTATCACACCATGTTGCATGAATTTCAGTTTTGGTGAAATTGTGCCTACTAATAAGAATGTTTCATTCAAGTATGTTTATAACTAACTTAACATTCATTTTTGTTGGTGCCTTCTTAGAGGAATAGAAGCCACTTACCTTCTTAGAGAAATAGAAGCTACTAAAGTTTCCCCAGGCCTTAAGGATGAGGAATTCTGGAAATTGAAATTACCCATATTTAAGTCACCAAACCTGAGAGACACTGACTTAAAAGATTAAAGCTGCCCATTCCTCCTATCACCTTCCCTTCTTCTCCTCTCCCTTATAACTCAAATTGGTATCTAAATCAGATTTTCACCCTATTGCACTGTACAGATGCATGAAAATTGTGTTCAGTTCATAAGTTATGGGTTTGATTGCTTCTTGCCAGATTTAATGCATGGACACAGAATTATTAGATGCTTGTGTTTCTTTGGATGTTGCAATGCAGTTCTTGCCTTATAAAAAAAATAAAATACATTTGAAAATAAATATACTGAAGTAGAAAGGCATAGAAAAGTATTGCAAATGAATGTCGAAATGGGATAGAACTGATTTCTGCATGAATCATTCTAGGCTGAACAATTGTATTCCACAATAAATGAAATAATGTTTGTTATTTTAAAGCCACTCTTTGGCATTATTAAAATGTGGAATATTAATATTCTTAAAATTGATGAAGAAGGAAGTATTAAAAATAGCCCCTATTTAGCAACAGATAGCAAATTTCTGTTTTACTAAATTATAGGTTATATTAAAAGAAATGGTTCATTTTACTTTGAGGATCTTCATTAAAGCACCTGGAGGGCTTGTAGTATGCAATTTTCTTTGAAATGTAAATGATTAAGCAAAGCCAGATAATTAAACAGAAATATCTTTAATCAATTGAAAGCATAAATCATATAATTTTCTGGAAGGAAGAGGCATCAATCTTCTAGCCAGCATGCAACTAAGCTTTGGAGAGACAGCCACATGTGATTTTGCTTCCTATAGTGCAAAGAAATTGCAAATGTCAGTAAAATCTTCCCTATATATCATTTACTTAGTTAGTCCCATAGCAGAGGCTCAACTTTTACATTAATTCACTGTTAAGAGTTATGTTATTCTCACTTTCCTCCCTTGCTCTGATAGAGAAAGAATATAGCACTTAATATTTATATTACATTGTGTGTGCCTGTGTTAAAAGCACTCTGCATACATTATCTCAATAGTTTTTATAAAGACCCAATTTCCTTTTTCAATACAAAACTATTGACAAAGTGACTAAATTAGTAGACGAGTGCGCTTATATGAAATGGTAGAAGGTCTCCTGTTTGAGCAGGAGTTGGACTAGTAGACTTCCAAGGTTCTCTTCTCTTCTCTTCTCTTCTCTTCTCTTCTCTTCTCTTCTCTTCTCTTCTCTTCTCTTCTCTTCTCTTCTCTTCTCTCCTCCCCTCCCCTCCCCTCCCCTCCTCTCCCCTCCTCTCCTCTCCTCCATATGAAGGTATAACATTAGAAAAGAATATCCTAGTTTGAGCAAATTAGTTATCTTTTCATTCTCTTCAGAGTTTATTGCCTAACATAGAAGCTTTACAATGCATGCCTATTTTGCAACTATAAGAGCATAGCGACAACAGGAGACATTGTTGAATATCAATTTTATGTACCTGTTCCTTTTGAAGGAAGGAAGGAAGGAAGGAAGGAAGGAAGGAAGGAAGGAAGGAAGGAAGGAAGGAAAACCTAGCGCTCTATAATGTATCAATGTGAAAAATTGGTCCAGAGAGTGTAATTACCATCTTGTGAGTCAGATCATAATTAGTAAATAATGACAGCAATTTGAAATGCTTGAACAGAAAAAAGGGGAAACAAAGAAGCAAAAAGACACCAATCAAACCATTCTAAATATTTAGGAATGTAGCCATGTGGTCATCAGAAGTCAAGACTGACTCGAGGGTACCCAAATATCTAGGATTTCCCTGGAGAATCCTCATATCTGTTTTGGGACATGAGGCTGAAAGCATCTGGAAGCTTTACTTATAACAGTTGGACTGCTAATTTGTGTACGATTATATATAATCGTACACAAATCTCATTATCTAAATTTTGGAACAAATCCCCTGGTTGTCAATTCTTTCTTGGCTCAATTCAGAGTGTTGGCCACATGTTAGAACCCCTGTACAATATAATATGCAGCTTGAATACCTAAATACTCCTTGCTGCAAAGTTGGGTGGTAAGTAAAATCTGAAATTGAAGCTTTATAGGGCTAGAGATCAGTTCCTTGGCTCCATTTGCTGGGAATCCAGAGTTGATCTCCTGTGACATTTCCAAAGATGTCCATAGAGTTTCTATTGAGTTGCCATTGGATCCCATTTATTTTATTTTCAATAAAGATTCAAAACATTCCTTTTAATTAGTCATTTAAATTGCAGCTATGCTGTAAAATCTTTTCTCATTTTCTTAGCAGCAGGAGCAATGAACTCCATGGAATACATAGAAATCATTATTGTTACTCTATTGTTATTTTAAAGTTGGGCTTCTTCTTTTCATGTTTTAGTAATTTCATCACTTATTTTGAATTGTGAAAGGCAGTATAGAAATAGCAATAAATAAATAAATTTAGGCTTGTAATGTCACTATGGCTTTTTTTTACTTTAGCTTGAAGATCAATACTGTTGGCCCAAACTGCCAGGCTATCTTCCAGCACATTGTTTTAAGTTCAATCGAATCTACTTCTTACCATTATCTAGCTGTTCCTTTCATATTGATATTTTCATGATAATGTATTCCTATCTCCTAAAGGCAAAACTATAATAATATTTGCTATGGTGTGGTTGTTGGCTACAGATCATCTGTAAGATTAGAATTGTGGTTGATACTTTTCAAGGTCAACTCATGCATACATTTATCAGAGAATAGTTTATTAGTCATATTTATTACTAATATTGTAGTACTTATAATATGGGGATAAACAGAGATTATTCTAATATTTTCTGTCCTACTTTGTTACAGTACTCTAGAAAGTAGATGGCAATGCTAAGTAAAATTGCAAGTTTCAAAATACTGGTATATTTCTTTTCAAAAATGGATTTAAATGGATTTTAATGTTTCTGGGGTTGGATCAAATTCTGACCTTCCACATCGAAATTTGTTGCAACAAGTTTATATGACTTTTTAAAGACACATTATAAAATGACATATATTCAGCAAGTATTTATTTATTTTTATTTTATTAGTCATATTTCTATGGCTCCCACTCTCCAAGGACTCTGGGCGGCTTACACCAAAGACAGTATACTAAATAGCATATTGCCCCCTAACAATCTGGGTCCTCATTTTACCCACCTGGGAAGGATGGAAGGCTGAGTCAACCTTGAGCCGGTGAGATTTGATCCGCTGATCTGCTGAACTAGCAGTCAGTTGAAGTAGCTGCAGTACTACACTCTAACCACTGCACCACCTCGGCTCAAAGTAGATTTTCTCAATCATTGTTTATTTGTTCATATTATCAATAGACTTTTCTACCCTTCCAACCCATTAGCTTTTTCTCTTTTGATATTATCTCTTTGAGTATAATATCTGATCTGCTGATATTGTGCAATTAAAATGTATGTTTTATATGGTTTCCTTAGATTTTCCTTACAAACTAAACTGGTATATAGTGAATATTCAAGGTACAATTGTTGAGGTGCACATGAAATGGGAATAAAACCTTACTTTAAAAAGGGTGCCACTTCCAAAAATCAAATTTTCATCTGGACAATATAGGTCAGTCTCAGAACATAATATCTTCAAGTGCTCTGCCAATTGGAAAGTGGGCCATAAAAATAACTATTAAAGGTGTATACTGACTACTATCCACCACCCAACTCCAAGATATTTGATAAAGGCAATACTTTTTTTTACGGTAATTAAAATATTTTAATGCCTTCCCACAGTTAAACGTGCCTGCCTATACAAACAACCACAGATCTAAAGCCAGAAAAGAAGTAAACAACATCAGTGGGTTCACTATAATCTCGCCTAAGAACAGGATAAAAACAGCACAAATCCTCTCTTCTGCCATAATTGTTAACAATTTTGCCTTTGCAATCTAAAACCTCATCAGCATAGCCATATGTGTAAAGTGCATGTAGGTTGCACACAGCTTTTTTCATGTGAAAACAAAATAATAAACAATAAAGATCACTCAAGAGCTAGATTAGATTAGAGCACAGGTGCTTCATTGCCCAAGAGAAAGAATTTAAAGAAAACAGTAAACTTGTCTACTTGGCAAACGGCAGTGTTTTTTTTTTTAACCAAAATGTTCAAAATTGTTTTCAATCTGTGAACTTGGGCTCAATTCAGTGGTGGGTTGCCCCCGGTTCGAACCGGTTCGCAAGAACCAGTAGTAAAACCAGCAGGAGGCCCCGCCCACCACCCCGGATGTCATTATCAACAATTTGTGCATGCACAGAAGCTTCTGCGTATGCGCAGAAGCAAGGCGCTTACGATCCCGTTGCGGATCGGTAGTAAAGTAAGTAGAACCCACCCGTGGCTCAATTGATGCTTCCTCCTCTCATCTCCTTCATCATTTCAGTTAATTCCCAGTGAATGGCAGAAGGTACAGAACCAGGGGTTGGCTGTGCTGTGGCTTTAAAACACTTTTTACTCTTTGAATCCTAAGCATCACATAGTGATACATGCATCTAATGCATTTGTTGGACCTGAGGAGTGGGGAGTCATCTATATCTTGATGAGGCTCTCAGCTAAAATCAAATTAGAGAGATCAAAATAACAAAGACTTCCACCCCTACCCCCCATTTAGTTTACCAGAACAGATAAAATTGAGACTTTCAAGAGATTCACCATCAATTTTAGTTAGGTAGTACCCATTGCTTTTGTTAAAGTTGCAATGGTCATTTGTATGATGCTCATTGATATAGATAGAAAGACATTTTGTGCAGGTTGTAGGATTCATCCTCCAAGGTCTGTACTTTTCTCATAGAAATAGAATATATTCTCTAAATAGTTAATGCAGATTGTTAACACATAAAAGGTATGTCACAATTGTTACTGCATAAGCTGTTGGGCAGGGACATGGTGGCTCAGTGGCTAAGATGCTGAGGTTCTTGATTGAAAGGTCGGCAGTTTGAATCCCTAGTGCCGTATAACGGGGTGAGCTCCTGTTACTTGTCCCAGCTTCTACCAACCTAGCAGTTCGAAAGCATGTAAAAACTGCAAGTTGAAAAATAGGGACCATCTTTGGTGGGAAGGTGACAGCGTTCCATGTGCCTTTGGCATTGAGTCATGCCGGCCACATGACCACAGAGATGTCTTCGGACAGTGAAGTTGTTCCCTAGAGTCGGGAACAACTAGCACTTATGTGCGAGGGGAACCTTTACCTTTTAAGCTGTTGAGCATTCAGCCTAATTAATTTGGTTAGCAACCAGACTTGGGATGAACATTTTAAGCAAGGGTCAGTCCCAAGGGTCAGTCCCTATAAAAGAACTTGGGTTGATATTCAGGTGCAGCTCTGATTTAATCCCACCAGAAAAAGTTGTAGCTATCTTTTATCTCAAATCAAAGTAGGGTGTAATTTGTGTTTCCTGGTTCTGCTGCTGCAGTATTATCATCATATATTTGGTACTGATGAAAATCTCCTTCCATTACCCCATTCTTCTGCTTATGCACTGAAATCTCAATCATAAAAGCATATTTGCATAAAAGCATACTCTACATAAGAGCTCTCTCAGTTGGAGAGAAATACTCTCATACATATTTCTTCAATCCTTCTATGATATCTGTGAAAGTTGCAATGATGGTTCAGAAGACGTACACAATTTAATACAGGCAATCCACGCTTAATAATAGTAACTGGGGCATGAATTTCTATTGCTGAACATTGCAATGCTTGGTGACTGTAGTTCAGGCAGTTCCTGGTTATCATCATTAAGGTCATTAAGTGAGGACCTGATGAAATCACATCTTCTGACTTCTTGTCAGCTTCCTCATCAACCAGTTTTGCTCGTGAGAAGCCAGCAAGGAAGCTTGCAAATAGTGGTCATGTGATCTTGGTATGCTGCGACATTTGAAAATCGAGGTTTGTTGCCGACCATCCAGATTATAGTCATTTGACTGTGGGGGTATTTCACTGATAAGTCATAAATACCGCTCATTAAACACTGTCATAGGTTTTAATGGTAGCTGAATAAGTAGATGTTAAACAGGGACTACCTGTATTAAATATTTGCATGAATGTCTCATTATTTAAAATTATTACAGGATTGTACTTTAGAGATGGAAAGAATGCATACTTTAATCTTCTCCACCAAGCTGGATATATGCCTACTTTTAGTTTAGAGTTAACCTTACATAGAGTGGCAAACAACATTCAGTGGCAAAAATTAATGTTGAACAGTGGGCCAGTGTGCACCATCTGGGCTCTAATTTCAATTTAATTAAAATACCCTTGGCAAATCAACTCTCTTAATCTAATCTACAATGCAATTTAATTATTTTAATCTACAATACAATTAAAGACTATTTTTTTTCCATTGTTAGCCACTTGAGAGAAGAACACATGACTCTCTAACAAGGTCTTTCTTGCTCCAGGACCTACGCATTCAAAGTCTGTCCCTTCACAGCTATTACTTTTACCAGTCAGGATATAATCCCAAGAGTTACTTCCATTTTTTAAAACTGTTCCCACACATTCCCATCCACAGGGCCACTTACTTCAGTGGATTAAAAGAAAATGGAGGAAAAAAAGAACAGTAATGTTTTTTTTTTAATATAGTATTTTTTATTTATATATAAATATTTTGAAAATGTATTGTCCAAGCATTGGCTCAGTGGCTAAGACACTGAGCTTGTCGATTGAAAAGTTGGCAGTTCAGTGGTTTGAATCCCTAGTACTGCATAATGGGATGAGCTCCTGTTACTTGTCCCAGCTTCTGCCAACCTAGCAGTTCGAAAGCACATAAAAAATGCAAGTAGAAAAATAGGGACCACCTTTGGTGGGAAGGTAACAGTGTTCCATGCGCCTTTGGTATTTAGTCATGCCGGCCACATGACCATGGAGATGTCTTCAGACAGTGCTGACTCTTTGGCTTTGAAATAGAGATGAGCACTGCCCCCTAGAGTCAGGAACGACTAGCACATATGTGCGAGGGGAACCTTTACTTTTACCAGGCATTTCATTTTACTAAAAAAGCAACAGATATAGTAATAAAGATAATAATAATATATAATAATTATAGCAATATTAATAGTTATGTTAGCATATTTATGATCATGTTCATTATATTAGCATACTTATAGTCATAGACAATGTTCATTTTTTACATGCACATAACAATAGTCTTTCTTCATCTAACCTCATCTACCTCATATAGCTAAGAACAATAATGTTGACAGAGGAGTCACTGAGGAAAAGATTGGGGTTTCTGTCTCTGGATTTAAGAACAATCTGCTCGTAGCATGTCTGCATCGTAAAATTGCATGCATGTGAATGGATCAGATGGTGCTAATGAATCTATCAAATGAGGGTGGAGGTTCATTCTCCAAGCTTGTGGGTTGGATTCCGAATGTTTCTTTTACCAGGCTAGGTAATATCTTCAGTGGATGATAATGTTACCTAAGATGGTAACGAAACGTTCAGAAACCAACCCACAAGCTCAGAGAAAGAACCTTCATCCTCTTCTTACACCCGAGCTACAGATTCTCACCACTATTGCAAACCTATCAAATTTACAGAGGATCACTAGCAGCTGTAAGAGTAATGGAAAATAAACCCTTTTAATTATTCAGTGATTGACCTAATTCTGTGTTTGGGCAACATCCCCATGCAAAGATAGCAATCCCTATTAATACGATTAGCTGTACCTAATTACAAATACTTTTTTTCAAGATGTCCCGGTATCTCAAATAAGCCCAGATCATTTCTAAGAACAATTAAGCTGCTTCAATACAGTTTACCCCCTCTCTTTCCCTAACCATAATTAAAATTTTCCTTTATTCAATTAGCTGATTTGGATTTGTTTTTCCTTTGCAGCTTCCTCCACCAAGACAACCTACGTCAGCTATAGCAATCATGCAAACTGAATGGTGAAACCAATCATACCTGAAGACTCACAATATGTGAACTGAAGAACAACGTTGACTATCACATCATGAAAACTCAGCCTCTGAAATGTCTCTAGAGAACAGACTAAGCTGTAAAAGGACAAAGATTGACCATGAGGCCATAGCAGGAGGCATGGGTGGGTTGGGGGAAAAATGGCCCAGAATTATATATTATGACTGCCTGTCAAATGTCTGAACTGTTTACTCATGAAAAAGGTGAATCACAAAAGGAAAACAAAATGTTAGCTTGTGAAAAAAAAATTCTGTTGAAATAAAACCATGTCTGATGTTATACTTGTAAGTACTTTTTTGTGATTGTGAGAAATTCCATTCCTGTTCCACACTTGTTCAACTTGTATAAGAAGATGAAGTTTGTTTCTTGTGATGGCTGACTGAATTGAAACCCTGCGTTGTGCTAATGATAAATGCAATGGTTGACGCATGCACATTTTTATACTAAATAATTTATTTCTATTAATAAAGGAATGTTTTGCAAATGTTGAGACTTGTTTCGTTGCCATTTTGAGGGATGTGCTAAAATGTGGGTTTTTATTCTGGACAAGCAATAAAAATTATGTTGCACACCAAGAGCCTTAACTTCAGGCAGGGGTTAAACTCAAGGCCCAATTGCTGCTGGATCCGGACCATGGGGTACTTAAATCTGGTCTGCGGGGCCGGCCTGGAAATAGCAAAGACTGGCCCGCAGTGTCTCTGGGAGCCAAAACAGGGCATGGGAGGTATACGTGGCCCCCCATGCCCCATTTTCAGGCTGGACGGCCTCCTGCAGCAGTCTGCAAGAGGCCATCCAAGCTGAAAATGGGGTGCAGGGGGCTGTGCATGCCCCCTCATGTCCCATTTTGCTGCAGGAGGTGTCCACCCCAGCTCCCTGCCCCCCGGCCAGCCCATGGAGGAGATCTACAATGCTGATCCAGCCCTCAAAGAATCCAGTTTGACACCCCTAACTTAAGATATTAGAAAAATATTATTTTAGGCACAATATGGATAATAATTATAGAATATCTATATCAGTCAGGCCCATTTGATTTCATATTGCCAATTCAAAGTTCATAGAGGGCATGATTCAATTTTGATTTGTGCTTTGACATTTGTGGCCAAACGATTTAATTTTTGCCACTTAAAGATTTGATTTGGGGAAAAAAAAGTTTTATCCTTAGACTTTCCTATAATAGGGAAATATTTAAAAAAAAAGCATGACTTTTTTTTTGGCAGAATAGGATGAAAATAGCATGGCTGATAGACTTTTTCAGAGGACATTAACTGTGCTAAAGTTCAAGTTCACAGCAATATATTTTTGAAATATTCCCCTGTGCCTATTTTAAGGCAGAGACAGTGGATTGAGGAACAGACAGCATAGCAGCCTGCTCACTGTTCAGAGTTCACTGAGCTTAAAATGTCATTTTACTGCAACTTAAAAAAAATAATAATCAAAAAGTATTTGAGAAGTAAGAGGGTTTTTTTTTGTTTTGTTTTTTTTTTGCAATTTGGTTTGTCTTTTTTTCCTGGGGGATATGGATAAATGCCTCTGCCCTGAGATTATAAATTTTTCTCCTTTGAATTACTGGATTTTCTGGAATATCAGAAAGTTCATGTCAGGTTGGAAAAGTGGGCTCCTCCTCAATTAGACCCCTTCCTCAACCAGTTGGTCAGAACACACTGGGAAAGCTCTCCCTCTTTTTGCCAGAATTCAGAAGTCATGTCTCTGATGTGTTAGCAATACTGTATGATAATACTGTATGTTAATTAGCACTCACATCAGACCGCACAGTAAGATGCAATAGCAGGTTATACAACTTTGGCTTCCTTGTCATTCCATATTCTTAAAATGGTGAGCATTTGGTCTACTGGGTATAAATGTTAGATTGTGTTGTGGCCCACCAGCGGC
Organism: Pantherophis guttatus; assembly: GCF_059756535.1. Classification (NCBI taxonomy): domain Eukaryota; kingdom Metazoa; phylum Chordata; class Lepidosauria; order Squamata; family Colubridae; genus Pantherophis; species Pantherophis guttatus. Next base: position 70,977,813 of record NC_142069.1, on the reverse strand, counting down.
CTGCGCGGATCGTGGCTGATCCCGATGAAGAGGAGGCTGGTGTGGTGTCGTGCTAGCAGCCTGCACAGCCAGCGCTTGCGTCGGACAGCGAGGAGGCTGAAGAGGATGTGATGCCAGAGGCAGAGACTCAGCCAGGGCCTTCAGAATCTCCAGAGGCTCCTTCCAATGGAGAGAGCGAAGTGGAGGAGCCTCCCCTCAATGCTCGAGCATGCAGGGCTGCCAAAAGGCAGGAGTGGCTACTCAGGAGGAGGAGGTCTACTCGAGAGTAGGGCTTGAGGATAATTGGCCACTCTCTTAGCCTATTTAAGTCGCACACAGCTAGTGCGTTCTTGCTGGAAACAACTCGTATTTATCAGAGTATTTGGTTTATCATATTTTGCTTTCTGGGCTGGTTGCCAACCAGCCTTGTTTATTCTTGCTACTTAATAAATTTGATAAGGACTGTTGGTGTGTGTCAATATCCTCGGAAATCTGGAGCTGGGGCACAACAGCTTGATACCCACGCATTCATCTTTGGGACACATAAATCTTTCTCGGGGATGCCAAATTTAAAAACAAGTTTGACACAAGAGTCTACTAGATTAATCAGTCTTGAGCCTCTTTTCAAAGAGAGATGAGTTGAATACCCAGTTGTGTTGGCATGTACATTCCATTTGCAAGAGCTCTCTTGGAAGAGAAAGCAAATTAAGATTTGTTGCTGGTTGCTTTACAGAAGTACCAGTAAGAGTATAGAAATGAATAAAGTTGAGACAATGTGAACCTTATTATTTCAAGAGAGTTCAGTTATACAGAGAGTTTAATGAACTGATAAACACAAAGAAATAAGAACAAAAAATGATTACAGGACTCAGAAACATTCCCTACAAGGTAAGACCTGTATGTCTTGAGGCTCTTTCATTTGTTTAAAAAAAGTGAGACATGGATGTGATATGTAGATTGGAGAAAGTCTTCATTTCTCTTTCCAAACACACACTGGGGAAGAGCCCACCCAATAAAACTGTTTGAGAGATTTAGACAGACAAAATAAAATTCTTCAAAGGCTGTGAAAGCATTATCACAAGACATGGTGATTTTAAAAAGTTTAAGACTGGAGAAGTAAAGAAGTGATTTATCTAGAGATATTGGTATTGGAAACCTCAATGTTATCTCTGAATAGGGGAACATATATATCCAAACACCATGTATAGGAGAACAACTACAGATAAAATTTATATCTATCCTTGCAGCACAAGCATTATAGACTACAGTAAGATGAGCCTTGGTATGATCTTGAAAGCCTGTTCTGATATTTTGACAAATATTGTTATAGACCCCATCACATAATTGTTTATATGTGGAAGTGAAACTATAAATTGCATACTTTCAATAACAATCCCAGAAGCAGCAGATTCATTACATGGACATTGGTCTTTGCTTCATTATACACATGACTTCGGTGTATGATTCAATAGCAGCTTTACTCAATCCCTTGGAAACTTGCACATCCTAATTTGAATGTATACATTTCAGTCCAGGGCCAGATCACTAAGCTCCACTGCTTTGATAGTTCTGGATTAAGGAATGATACAATTAGCCTGACTAGGTAGCTCAGTGGCTAAGAAACTGAGCTTGTCGATCAGAAAGGTCGGCAGTTTGGCAGTTCGAATCCCTAGTACAGGTCTCCTGCATGAGCAGGGGGTTGGATTAGATGACCTCCAAAGTCCCTTCCAATTCTGTTACTGTTACAAGACTAAAACCATACAATTTGAAAGTGATAGAAAAGGAATAAAGAAGCTTGCCTGCAACTAGGAAGTGAGAAAAAAATGAATTGCTTCCATTTCATCAAATTAAATATATATATAAGCATTGGAAGGAGCCCTGGAAATGGAATCTTTATTATAGTCATTGATTAGAATTTTCATTTAGGTCAAAGACTTGTCCAGTATATGAATCCTCCATTGCATCTTCCTCAATTTATGACCTTGATCTATTTTTGATCTATTTAAACACATCTAATGAAAAAGACTCCTCCATCCCCTTCATTAGGAATTCAGGCTAACATCAATTTAAGATTTGTTATAAAATAAAAGCCACACCTCCCAAATATGCTGAAGTTTTACCCAAAATTGTTATGAGTTAAAAGAAACCACTGTTTTTGCAATTGCTTGCCAATGATAATGTCCTGACCTACGCTGGTTTAATAAAAGTTTGTGAGTCTCATTGCAAATGTATTATATTCAATCATATTTTGCTATTTTGCAATAATGGTTGATTTATTTATTTATTAAATTTATTGACCTTTGATTAAGTCTGGGCAGTTTACAATATTAAAAATATAAAATATTACAAAGCCTATACATAATATGAGCTAGATAATATAAAAAGATAAATAGTGATAACAGGTGGCTGCTTAGAAGAAAAGACTTTTATTTGCATTGTTGTTGTTAGATGCGAAGTCGTGTCCGACCCATCGCCATCCCATGGACAATGTTTCTCCAGGCCTTTCTGTCCTCTACCATCCCCTGGGGTCCATTTAAGCTTACGCCTACTGCTTCAGTGACTCCATCCAGCCACCTTGTTCTCTGTTGTCCCTGTCTTCTTTTGTCCTCAATCATTCCCAGCATTAGGCTCTTCTCCAGTGAGTCCTTCCTTCTCCTTGGGTGGCCAAAGTATTTGAGTTTCATCTTCAGGATCTGGCCTTCTAAAGAGCAGTCAGGGTTGATCTCTAGGACTGACTGGTTTGATCATCTTGCAGTCCAAGGGACTCACAGGAGTCTTCTCCAGCACCATAGTTCAAAGCCCTCAATTCTTTGGTGCTCTTTTTTTGCATACGAACTGTATATCTGGATCCAAATTCCTGGACGAGACTAGTGTCAGAGTTCCAACAGCCCATAGGAAATCAAAACTCCGAGGCAGGGTTCCTCAAAGTATAGATTTATCAGGCATGTCATATTGGCACAGCTGGTGAAAACCCGAATATGAAGTCCCACCGGGTTTTCCCTACCTAGTTCAAAATCCAAAGTTCTTCCCCACATTACACACAGCCATCACATGCCCTAATCAGGTCTCTCTCCCCATCCTGGATGCCTCCCATACATACCCCTCCAGGTGCTGGTGAGAGTGTCCTTGGTTCCCAGAAGAAAGAATGTTATTTTGGCTACATATTCCCCTCAGCTATCTCTACTCCCCCTTCCCTTTCCCACAGCTGTAGCGAGCCTCGCTGTGGCAACCCTGAAGATGCTTAAAGATGGTTCTAGGGTTGACAGCTAGTGCAAGTATCCTGTTAATGCACAGTACAATACTAGTCTATCTTCTAAGAATATAAATACTTTAAGCCTATGGCTCCTACTGTAGATTAGGTAGAGACCTAGACCTAGATTGGTCTTCTGCCAGACACCAATCATGATGCAAATTCAAAGCAGGAAAGGGTAATCTATAATCCAAATGATATGAGACCATCAATTCCCTTTTAACAGCTCCTTGACTTTCCTCTGTGCTCCAGATTCATGGTGTGATTACCTGCCATTTTAAAACAGGAGTTTCCTTTTCCTTATGTTAAATTAAAATATACTAGTTTTAATAACAGTTTAAACATGGGAGACAATGTGACAACCTGACAAAAATAAACATTCCCAATTCTATCTACTAAAATACATCCAATGAAGAAGGTGTGGCATAGCCATCCTCACTTTGTGTCTCTTTATTGATTGATTGATTAGCCCTTGGACCATATCGAAGTGCAGAGTTCCAGAAACAAATTATTACTAAAATTTGATGAAAGCAATTTAAAATGGAATTGGAATAAAATATGACTTAAAATGAAATTGGAATAAAATACAGTCTAAAATGAAATTGGATTAAAATACAATAATTTGAGATATAGATAAAATATGATACAATTATATTTTGGTGTCACTTCTGCAATCTACCCCAATCAGTCCCATATATGCTGATCTCAGCCAAACCATTTTGCTCAAGTACTGTGCTGTGTTAAATGTTATTTTCATATTCTGGCCGCACATAAGGTAAGTGGGGATCCCAATAGGTCATTCGTTTGGTATATAGACCAAGGTACCTGTCTCTCACCTTCTTATACAGTCAACAATCAATTAGGATGTGAGCCAGGTCTTCTTTGTGTCAATATTTTCCAATTTCCCATGGCCTGGCTATCAAAAGTTTGGCCATCCCAGATTTAAATCTATTCTTTGCAAAAGGTATGACATTTATATTTTAAAGTAAATGCCAAGAATCTAACAGGGAGCTGCAAACTGGTGTGGTTTTTTTAGCTTCCCTTTCATTACAGTTCCCAGTAGCAGAGCAGCTCAACTTATCAACATATGTGACATGACATTGTGAAAGTGAAAATGTGAGTATGTGCTTATGTACCTGAACCCAAAAGAACACAACATAGCCACACACACAAACACACACACACACACACGTCCTTTTCTCACTGCACAGTCTCTTCTTCAGGAGTTTTAGCATATGATCAAATTAACTGTAATCATTTAGGAATACAGAATCTTGCCACTTTCTCTAAGAAATATCTGATTTTTCATAAACCTTTGTTTCAAGTCAATATCGGCAAGACTTCATGTTATCACATGCTTCCCCCCCCCCATTTTTAGGAGAGTATCAATATTTGCAGGTGGAAAGGAAAGAGGGAAAATTGGGACAGGTAAAAACTGATTCTCAAAGTTCCAGGTCAGCTGAAAGTCCCTAAAAACACTAATGACCACTTTTGGATGCTGCTCTGATACTCTATATTTTGTTGTACAACACTGATTCTTAGCTAACAGAGCAGAATGTTGGTTTAAATCAGTCAGAGTTATTTTGTTGACGGTTATCATATAATTTAAGAGAAGAACATTTTTTATGCCTGACTGACAAAATGCATCAGTAGAATAAAAAGCAAGAACTTATCAAATATGCATGCTATAATATCATTTGGGGTTTCATATTTTGTTTTCATTAAGCTGCTATCTACCAGCTGCAATTTAGTGAATAAAACAACATGCAGCTGTTCAACGTAGTGTTATTGTCACTTGACTAGAATGGAAATGGGGGACAACAGTTGTCTCTGAAAATTGTAATTGCATCAAAACAGTTTCACCTTGGTTATATAGTAGATCCCTTTGGTCCAGCTCTTTTCCTTGAATTATCTAGTACAATCCAATTTCGAGTAGTGTGTATGATAGACATATTTTACAATCTTGCTAGACATTAAATTAGAAACACCATTTAGGAGGTACCATCCTTGTTAATGAGTTACAAGCAACGAAGGTGGAAAAGATTATAAATAACAACTATGTATCTGCATAAAACCATACTAAATGTGACAAAATCTCATTATGGTCTGGCACAGATCTAATCTAAACCCTCTAAATCAGGAGTGTCCAACTTTGGCAACTGTAAGACCTGTGGACTTCAACATGCTGGCTGGAGAATTCTGGGAATTGAAGTCCACAAGTCCTAGTCGACAAGGTTGGACACTCCTGCTCTAAATCCAATTCTTTTTTTTTCAGTTGCCCTGAAGCCAATAGAATTACAAATCATGTTAATGATGGACTGATCTCCTCTTCTCTGTTTCATTGAGGGAGAGGATTAAATAGAAAAATAAGTTGTTGACTTAAGTTATGCTTTGGATACTGCACAGTGAGAGATTCAGGAAACAAATAACAATAAGCTGGATATAGTAGAACATTTTAGAAAGATAGCTGTCATTCTGACATACGTTCTCTTTTAAATTCATTTAATTTCCTTCCACCTTGTTTAAACTATGCTCTAAATGTTGTTTATGAATCGTCATAAACATTCACAGTTAAACATGTATTTAAATAAGCATGAACTCAGCTGAACACTCATAAACAGCAAAGCTGGTGATAAACAATATTCAATATCTACAGTAGCTTGGAAGGTGATATCCAGATCCATTAATGTAAAAATTCATATATACAGTATATCATATTCCTCAAATGCTGGGCCAGCCTATTTCTTCATAACTTTGCTTTAATGTTATATAAACTTTTAAAACTAAATACATGGCAAAATAGAAGTATTGACTGATATATTGTTTCTGGTATTCTTGATTTAAACATTGTTTTATTAACCTGGATCTTGTCTCAGTGCGTTTTTTTTTTTGGGGGGGAAGGGAGAATAGTTATTTGATTGATTTCATTAACCATGTTAGATTCTGGAAAAGTTCATACTTTCAGAATGAATGAATGAAAGAACAGCAAAAGCCTGAGGTCATTCTAGTTTCCAGAAAGATACATCATGTTTACAGGCAACGTTTTTGTCTAAGAACACAAAAAGAAAGCAGAGACTTTAATGGGACATTTGGTCTTGTGCAGAGAACTTATCAGAAGAGAGATCTGTAAAATTAAACGCATGATCAGCCTTCATCAAGAGGACTCAGCTGTGAAGAAATATGCAGATGTCTCAGTACATAAAACCTAGTGACATTTTATCTCCATAAAATGGCTCCATAAAATTCTTCATCTATCCTATGAAGTTTGTGAAAATGCCAGTTTTATTCTTCTTTTAAATCAGGCTTGGAGAATCAGAACAAAGTACTTGACTCATTGGCACCTTTTGAATGATGGCAGGTGGTGAGCTCCGAGGAGATCTTGATTATTTTCAATAAATGGAAACAGCAATATGAAAAGTAAAATCAGTGTCCCTATAAACCAAATCAATAATATTTTCAGAGAAGGTTCAATCTGCAACAAACACTTCCTTCAGATATTCAGATGGAAAGTAACATTCTTAGAAAGCTTTTTTTTTCTACATATGCTGGCAAGGCCATTTTTCTTCTTGATTTAGTCTAATAATGACTAAATGGATCCTCTACCATTGTCTATGTGAAAAATAGGCAACCGGGTGGCCTTCGTATCTTTTGAACCTCCGTTCCATCCATCTCCATCCCCTACTAAGGAATTGAAGGAGTTGTGGTCAAAACCATTTGGAGTATACCCTATCTTAAAGTGCAGGATTTGGCATAAAGTCCCTTAACTTGGTATCTTGTTACTTGAAAGTGTATCAAGGTCCCCCAGAATGATCAAAATTCTTGCTAATTGGCATTTCATCTTGGAGAATTAGATAAGTTGTTGTGGAATAAAGGAGTGTTTTGAGCAGTTCAAAGTACAGCTTGTTAATATTCTCACTAATGTTTAAAACCCAAGGCTATTGGCACTTTATCTGACCAGCATCTGGCAACACTTTCTGAATCATCAGAGAGAGTATCCCAGTTAAAATTAGTACCTGCTGTGCAGTATATTGTAAATATATTTCCAGAAAACATTTTAATTTTGAAACATCATGCATTATTAATAAAAATATATTAAAATTATTTGACATTACTAGTTTTGGAAAGTTAGACATTTTAAAGAAAATATTCTCTCAGTCATATTTTATAATAGCTCCTTCCTTCCCTCCCTCTCTCCTTCCCTCTTTCTCTCTCTCTCTCTCTCATCATTCATCTATTTATTTATTTTTTTAAAAAAAAGTTGGAATGGGAAGGCTGATTATTTGGTAATTTTGGGCCTATCATTGTCTATCTAATCTGGAGGAAAGAACCATCGCTTTTAAAGTTCACTCGAAGGACAAGTGGATTACAAATTACGTTTAGTGATATTGCAAAGATGAACATTAGCTCCTTCATAAGTCAAAGTAAGTCAGTAAGCTTGTACTACATAAAGGATCAACAAACTTTAATTGAAAAATTGGTGATGAGTACATTTATATTTTCTCTGTATTTCCTGTTAAATTCTTTCATCTCAGAATTTGTATGGGATTTTACTAAAACCCTTTGACATTCTTTGTTAATGAAATTTGTTCAAATGCCAAGACCTGAATAACGATTAATTTTATTTCAAGAGACATCAATGCAGATTTGTATTCATTTATAGTTGGGGTTTGATTTACTATTATCAACAAATCATGTGGCAACAGCCAACCAGCAAAGTTTATTTTGTTATGTATGATGCTAGAATAGAAAATAATGCTATTGTTCATGTAGAAATTCCATAATGCTGTCTGTGACGCCCAAGTATAAAACTTTGAAGATATTATAAACTATAGCAATATTATAAATCATGCGGTGTCATTTTATCCTGAAAAACCAGTTATAAAACCAGCATTGTACCATTCTAGGATATTCCATAAGGGAAGAGTAGTGATAATGTTTGGCTTCCCCTGTAATTGAGGTCATTTGTCTGGCCAGGAGAATGGAGTAAAGATAATATTCATGCTCTGAAACCATGATGTAGGTAGATGGATGGATGGATGGATGGATGGATGGATGGAGGAAGGAAGGTTATTTAATTCTTTAATTCTTTTTTAAAAGGATAATTATCCTAACCCCCAAAATGAATTTCATAATGAGTCGCCCTTCCCAAAAATTATTGAAGAAACCTGATTGAATTTATTTTATTTTTTTTTAAAAAAAGAAAACTATGAAAATAGAATGATATAGTTGCCTCTTAGTAGTAGAAATCATTTGGTTTGTATGTGTAGAGGCTAGGAGCCAGTTGGAGGTCGTTTTTGAAGGTTTCACAAATCCTACTCATTTTGAAATAATTAATTGACCAAGTCCAAACAGCAAGTGCATCTGAATTCTTAGCAGGTATCTTCTCTTCATGTTTTAGCTCTGTGAAAATAGTCAGAAATTGGTGTGCTTTGGTGCACTTAAACAGTTTCAGATGCTGTATTCAAAGATCTTATGGGTAATAGATATTCTTCATCTCATTCCAGGTACACTTCAGCTTTCAGTTGATCACATCAGCTTTCAAATTCTGCCCTGAAGGTTATTACTAGCTATGGATTCAAGTCACTTATGTACAAAAATGGGCATTAGAATTCTCAAGGACATCTTTGGATTTGTAAGAAGTAAGGGCACTGGATAGATACACAGATGCATGCCATCTCTACCCAGTGGATTTTCCCTTTAGTTGGCATAACCCTAATAACTCTCCAAAAGCAGGAAAACATTCTTCTTGTTGTCTAAAGCTGATTTCCTCTTTTCATCATCACTGCAGTTATCTGACAACGCATAACAAGCTTCAGTTATTTTGACATACACAGGTTATCATTCCTTGCAAGAATTTTCATCTGTCATATCATCTCCCCTGTGAGCAGAGAATGACAGAATGATTAGCTTTATCTAAAATTCAGGGTGTTTCTCTCTGAAGGGCAGCGATGAAGTGCACCGTTTGCAAGATTAAATAACAAAAATGTGATTATGACAAATGCTAGCTGCTGGTGGTTTATTGTCCAAAGTAGGAAGGGCACCCTAACAGTGTGATCTGGAGACAATTTAAAAGAATTGCACTTTTTTTTTTTTTTACAAAAAAATGTAATTCCTTCAAGTCAGTTGAAGGAAGTAAAGAAAGAGATTCAATCATTTATTTGGGGAGGGGGGCAGCTAGATAAGGTGCTCCCCAGTGCACATAAAAGAAATTGTGCTAGCTTTCCAAATGACATTCTGAAGAGTCTTAGAATGCTCAGAAGTTTTTAATGTAGAGATTATGGCATTTAATTATGAAAGTAGAAATTATGGCATTTATCTGAAAAGTGATGTTTTACAGGATTGGAAATTCAGGAGTTTGATACACTCTAAACAGGTTTGATAACATAAAATCATAGAGTTAGTGGCATTTCGCTGTGCTTGTCTGCTCTATTTATTTTATTTATTTAGCCAGGCAACATTTTGTATTCTGCACAAACATGGGAAAAGCAACGGCTGCTTTAAAGAGTGGCAAACAGGTTACCCTCGGCCTTTTTCTAAAGGTGGAACTGAAGCACTGCACATCCATGCTATTTAGATTTTTAATATCTTTAAGAAAATGGATGACTTGTTTGAGCGATAAGGAAGCATCAGCCTGTGGCACAGTCTTTATTTCCAAGGATGCCCTTTAGCTATAAAGTCAAAATGATGCTTAGTGGAAACCCAATGCTGTCTTTAGAGCTATGCCCACCCTGGAACCTAGTTATAAGAATTATTTTCTCACCATGATGTCTGCATTCCCCAGAAAGCTCTTTGCCACATACATTTCTACAATTCTTGAAATTCAAATGAGGCATTTTTTAAAAATCCTTCTTAAGAAAAGTCTATTTTTGCTATATCTATCTAGCCTTATATTGAACTCATTCCTCTTGCCCTGTCTTTCTTTGTAATATGCTAGAGAGATCATTACATTCAAAGATAAATGCAGAGATCAAACTTCCTCTATATTCAGATGAATGTTCACTTAACAGTTAGGTCAGGCTAACGATCTACCATTACTCAAATGATTATTATGCTAACTTGAAATCTTAAAATGCCACCCGAAATAAAGTGAAATTCAGGCTTTAGGATGAACCTTACAATATCTGGATTGTGAAACCTGGACTTTGTGGGAATGCAGAATAGCAGAATAGATGCAATATAAGTAAGGTGACCAGACGTCCCGCTTTTGGCGGGACAGTCCCGCTTTTGAACAATTTGTCCCGCGTCCCGCGGCATTTTAAAAAAGTCCCGATTTTTGGAAAGAATGCACGACAAGCTAGGGAACGGTGCAGTGGTGGGTTGCTCCTGGCTGCCTCCTGAGTCCCAGCTGATGGCTAGAGGGAAAAAAACTGTTTAAACTCTTGCCGCGGGGCTTCAAAGGGCTGCCCTACAGCTGATCAGTGTTAAAAGAAAACAAATGAGTAGACCGATGCCTGCAAAAATAGAAAAAACAGCCCCTTAAAGCTTCAGCATAGGTTAATTAGCACAAGTTGATTAGATTGGCTTCCCAACTCTCAGCTGATTTGCTCTCAGCTGTTTTGCTCAGGGCTCTGTAGCTGCTAGCTGCAGAGTTCTGGAGATTTTTTTCCCCCTATGCTGAAAAAGCGAAACTGAAAGTAAAGCAGGGTCTGCTGCAACGTGGCAAAATGAGGCAAAGAGAGATTTCTTTTTCTTTTTCCTCACCAAAAAAGGTAGGTGCAAAACTGCAAACAATGGGAAATTTAGGGAAAAAGAGGAGAGTTCAGGATTTTAAAACACAAAAGAAAAAAAGCTCTATTTAACAAGGGAATTGTAATAATTGAGATACTATTAATTGTATATTTCTGAAAGCAGAAATGGTTAAGTTGTGGTTTGGAGGAATATATGGGATAAATTATTTGGTTTATTATTATTGGTAAATATAATTAATTGATTTGTAAGAAATTGGATTGCATGGAAATAATTGGAATATTCATGTTCATATTGATTAATATACAAAAAAGATAGTTATATAACTAATTAATTTATATTAAATGTTGAATTTGTATTAAACAACTATTACATAATTACATAATTAACCAATGTGAGGATGGATATAAAAATAGATGACAATGGGAAGGGGTATAATATAGAATAGAAGGGAAAAATTGAATGTGATTAAGATTAGAGATGAGGATGAAGGGTAATATTGGTTTTTTAAAAAAATAGATGAGGAATAAATATGGCAAAAAGGAAATATAGAAATTGTAAATTTAATTGAAATGACTAAACACTGTTTAAATTTGTGAACCAGCCAAATATTCTGTTCAAAGAAAATACATTGTATGTTTGTATGTGTGTTTCTAATTATTGTTATTTATTCATATTTGTTCTCTTTTATTCTTTAAAGTTTAACAATTCATTCTTTATCTTAATATCTTTATATTTGTTTGGGGTTGGCTTTCTTCCCTTTCATCTTTTTTTTTTTGCATAGCAATCTTTCTCCTCAAACCTACCACCTCTCTTTTTTCTTTCCTTCTTACTTTCTCTTCCCCCCCCCTTCTTCTCTTCCTACTTCCTCTTCCTTTCTCCTTCTCCTCCTCTCTTCCTCCCTCTCTTACCCTCACTCCTACTCTAATTTCCATTCCCTTCCTTCATCCCTCTCTATTGCTGTATCCTTTTATGCATATGGACTACTCAGAGGGCTGAAAAAGTTATTTTTGACTGGTCCTCGCACTTTTGACCAGTCCTTGAACTTACGACTGTCCTCACATTTTATGTTTTTGCCCTATCTTGTCACCATGGTGAAGAGAAGCATTTGTGAAATGAGTGACACGGTTGTTAAGAATGCTACAATGGGCATAAATGATGACCAGTCATAAGTGCGAAGACTGGTCAAAAGTGCGAGGACCTGTCAGAAATCACTTTTTTCAACCCTCTGGGTAGTCTTTTTTTCCACATGGACTATTCAGAGGGCTGAAAAAGTTATTTTTGACTGGTCCTTGCACTTTTGACCAGTCCTCAAACTTACGACTGTCCTCACATTTTTTGTTTTTTGTCCTATCTTATCACCATGGTGAAGAGAAGCAGTTGTGAAATGAGTGACATGGTTGTTAAGAATGCTACATGGGCATAAATGTGAGGATGGTCATAAGTGTGAGGACCAGTCAAAAGTGCGAGGACCTGTCAGAAATGACTTTTTTCTATACACATAGCCATGGCCACCCGGTCACATGACCAGCTAGCCACGTCTACCCAGTCACATGACCTCCAAGCCACGCCCACAAAATGGTGGGTGTCCCGCTTTACCAATGTTAAAATCTGGTCATATAAGCATAATCTCATGAATAGAATGTTTCCGTCTTTCCAGGTGTAAATAGCCACAAAAGCTATTAGAAGAAGGAAGAGGCATACTAAATTTCAGTGGAGCAGTGTCATGGCTTCATCAGATCTTGGTTTGGAGGAGGAGGAGGAGATAGATCCAGGACCACCTGATAGGGAGAAACAGTCCTCTCTCAATGAGTGGAGAGTCCAGGGGCTGAGTACAAGGCAGTCCCAGGACATCTGGCAGTGGAGGGGTGGGGGAAGCCGAATGGATAGAGATCCACCTGCAGGAGCAGAGCAACTGCAGAGATCCAGCAGAGATGACAGGTTCCATCTCTGAAAAAGAATAGCTTCCACCTCCACCCAATCCATGAGGTGAGGAGAGCAGAGTGGAAAGATGCACAGAGGAGATCAGACTCTCCTCATACAGAACAGCTGGGGAAGGATCATTTAACCAGATTCTGGGGAAAGGTGTGTTTGTCGGGAATACCTATTTATTTTGATATGCTCCTTCCTGGCTTCCCTGAATTCTGTTCCTTGAACTTTGGACACTGTTTTTGAACTCTGAACCACAGACTCTCTCTCTCTCTCTTTTTTTTTTTTGATTAGACCTTAATAAATATTACATTTATTATTTTTTTTAAAAAAAATCAGTTACATTTTATTAAATTTATTTGTTGTTTTACTACAATAATAAAATATCACATATTGAAACTTTAAAACAAAAAGCAATGCAAACATTTTAAAATACATAGTAATTAATTGTGTTGATAAACTCAAAGAAAGACAGTGGTAATATTGGCCACATAATTTTTTTTTTTTTGTATAAAAGTTTTTTATTTTAACACAAACAACAAAAAACAAAACATAAAAACATTCATCATTCTATACAATCACAGACATATCGATCGGTGATATTCTTTTGTGCTCCTCAGACTCTTATGTACTTGGACTTGGCTCTAGACTTCGCAATCATGGACTATTTTTGGTTGATGGAACTCTGGACTTCTTGGTGTTATTTCTCTCTTGCCTTGTGGGTCAGCTAGTTTGTGAATCTAGACTGAGAAAAAACTGAAGACTTGGGGCGAAGTTTCACCAGCGTCACTGGTGAGTCGATTGTCACGGTGATAAGTAAATAATAAATAGACTTCTGCCTTGCCTGTGTGTTTTGGGTCAGAACAAGCAGTGAAGATATATTTCACAACACTACCTAGCATAAATGAGCACCAGGACTGAACACAAAATTGAGAAGCTGTTACCACCATGTAGCAGATACCTTCAGAAAAAAATGACATGGGTTTGTTACAAACAGTGTATCTCAGGATAACTATGGAAAAGGAAGCTTCAAGAGTTTGGTACTCACATCACATTCTTCCCATTAATTCCAGTGTAAGTGACCAGCAATTCCCATTTTAGGGACAGCATGGGACAATCAATCTGACAATCAATCAACATCCCAAGAACTGAGCTTTATTGACTGCAAGTGATCATAAAGGCTTGAAAAAAGGTGTCCTTTGAATTTTATATATAATCATTTCTTTTTATGCCACAAACCTTTTCATTTCTGCCACAAGATGGTGGCAAACATGCTGCTGTCCCATATGCAGTGCCATTGCTTAAAGAGAATACTTTTGGTTTGAACGGATACAAAAATCAAGATGATTTTGCATTGCTACTTTCCTATCCATCTGTGATCACTGCGTTGCTGCTTCTTTATGGTTTTAATTTTCTGATGACAATGTAATAAAGGCATTTTTAAAATTCTAGATCATGTCTCATTGACTTTGTTATTGAAAACATAACTTCAATGTTTTTTATCCAAGGGACTGTAATCCAATGCTACTAACGTTATCCTATTTACACCACTGAGCGAAAACATATGTACGTGGCTTGTGCCGATTTTATAGAAAGCCACACTTTTTTTATATATATGTTGATTTGAAGATTAAAAGAATGTTCTTCATTGCAGATGTCAGATTATTATCACAGCTGTAACAAGAATTGGCTTGCAGCTGGCAGGTTGTCTATTGAGGGCATGAGGCACAAGAAGAGGCACCCTTAACTCAATATAAAAAGTAGTGGCAGTAAAGTAGCACACTTTTCTTAGCATGCATATCATGCAGGTCTCCACTTGTCTACTCAGGAGCAAGCAGAGCTCTATAAAGCTTCCTCATTGATTTAAAAAGGAATCCTTTTGTGGCTGCTTCTGCCCCTTCTCTTTTGCAGTATGAGTCTCGCCCTTCTTGCAAATAGCTATGACCAGAGGTGGTATATAGCAGGTTCTGACCAGTTCTGAAGAACCGGTAGCGGAAATTTTGAGTAGTTTGGTAAATACCACCTCTGACTGGCCCCGCCTCCATCTATTCTCTGCCTCCGGAGTCCCAGCTGATTGGGAGGACATGGGGATTTTGGGGTAACCTTCACCTGGAGTGTGGTGGGAATGGAGATTTTACAGTATCCTTCCCCTGCCACACCCATCAAGCCATGTCACGCCCACCAAGCCACGCCAACAGAACCGGTAGTAAAAATGTTTCAATCCCACCACTGCCAGTGACCAAAGGAAATACAGGTAGTCCTTGACTTACTACCACAATTGAACACAAAATGTCTGTTGCTAAGCAAGACAGTTGTTAAGTGTGTTTTTTACGATGTTTCTTGCCACAGCTGTTAAGTGAATCGCTGTGGATGTTAATCATGGTTGTTATCAGGCTTCCCTATTGACTTTGCTGGTCAGAAGGTTGCAAAAGGTGATCACATGACCGCCGGACACTTCAACCGCCATAGATATGAATCAGTTGCCAAGCGTCTGAATTTTGATCACGTGACCATGAGGATGCTGCAAAATATTCTACTTTTCACTAAAAATGTATATCTCATAAAACCAATGTAAAGTCCCACTTAAATCAGTTCAGACTGAAAAGAATAATGAGGAAGACCATGATTCCTTTTTTAAAAGCTGAGTGAATGGCCATTGAGTGGAGTTCAGTTCTTGGGAATTACCCAGGAAATATAATTTCCCATATGCTTGATTAAAGATGCAGAAAGTGAGATCATTTAAAGAGTGCCTGCTTTTCTGAGTTTGCTTGTCAGAAAAGTTTATATTGAAATTGTGGTTCTTCAAATAAGTTAGCTCCATTGAAAGATTTAAAATGAAAACCAATGCCTGCAATTCTATCAGGAACACCGATATTCTTGGTTTCATGCTCTGGTTAGCAGTCTAACTGCTTCATTTTGCGTCACAGGCTCCTGAAATTAGTCATGTCATTTCAACTTTAAGGTGTATGTGTACTTCAACTCCCAGAATTCCCCAGCCAGCTGTTCTGCCCCAGCTTCAGATTCCCAGAGAATGTGACACACACCAAGCTTCGCAAACACTGTTTAATTCCAAACAAACCCCTTTCAAGAATGCAGGCTTCCCGTGCAAAGGGTCCTTATCAAAGTTATTAAGAACAAAGTCCGACAAAGATTGGCAACCAGCCCAGAAAACCAGATATGAGAAGTCTCTTGCTCTCCAAGATGCTCTGTAGTAATGAGACGTTGTTTCTAGCAAGAAAGCACTAGCTGCGTGCAACTTAAATAAACTAAGGGAGTGGCCAATTATCCTCAAGCTCTACTCTCAAGTAGACCTCCTCCTCCTGAGTACCACTCCTGCCTTTTGGCAGCCCTGCGTGCCCAAGCATTGAGGAGAGGCTCCTCCACTTCGGTCTCTCCACTGGAAGGAGCCTCTGGAGGTTCTGAAGGCCATGGCCGAGTCTCTGCCTCTGGCATCACATCCTCTTCGGCCTCCTCGCTGTTCGACGCGAGCGCCGACTGTGCCGGCTGCTGGCACGACACCACACCAGCCTCCTCATTGTTGGGATCAGCCACGATCCACGCAGGCCGCTGGCGGGCCACAACACTAGTATACTGGCTGGGAAATTCTGGAAGTTGAATCCATACACCTTTAAATTGATGAAGTTGAAAAACTATGGACCTGCTACTGCATGGACAATGTAACATAATACAGAGCAGACTAAATTCTAATTCCAAAATCTGAATAGCTCCTGACAGAGAGCTTCGCAAAGGGTACTTTGCATGGTTTTGCTTTGTTGCTGAAAGCCATCCCAGCCAATTTGGACTTAGTAAGCAAGAAGGTTAAGGAAATTGTGGCTTGTTACATACGTTCTCAATAAACAAACCAGATACTTTACTTTGATACACCTTTGTTTCTCATGACAAGAATTCATGGACATGTACTCCCAAGGTAAATGTAATCCAATGTTTTAAGAAGGATATTTAATAAGAACCTTGGTGGTGCAGCCGACTAAAAACTGCTGTTAAAGTAGTACTTAGCTGCCAGCTGCCTGCAATTACTGCAAGGTCAATTCTCACCAGGCTCAAGGTTGACTCAGCCTTCCATCCTTCCGAGGTTGGTAAAATGAGGACCCGGTTTGTGGGGGCAATAAGCTGACTTTGTATAAAATAGAACACCGCTTGGGGGGGGGGGCAAAAAGCCCTACTAAGCAGGTATATACAAAAGTATGAAGGCTGTTGCTTAAAGCATTGTAAGCCGCCCTGAGTCTACGGAGAAGAGCGGCATATAAATCGAACTAATAAATAAATAAATAAATAAATAAATAAATAAATAAATAGATAGATAGATAGATAGATAGATAGATAGATAGATAGATAGATAGATATCCGCTGGTGAACTATTAACAAAAAAAGTTATTGTGCTGCAATATTATTCTCAGCAAAAAAGTTTTTTTTAGTAAATTATACAAGAAAAAAAATCATGGAGGTTTATACATAAATCCATTTATCTATTTCAAATAATTCCATTACATAGTAAAAAAGCACTGTAGGAATTATGCCAAAGAATAATAGAGAGAAAAAACACCAGAAAATCACAAAATGAAAAGAGATGCAAATAGAAGTGGAACAACCATGGCAAAGAAAGCAAAAATAGTATCAGTAGTAATAGGTGCTTTTAGGTGCAATCTCAAAACATCATCAGTACTGACAAAATCGCCATTAGTCAATTACAAAAGGCAGCTTTACATGGAACAGTTTACTTCTTGCAACTATACCTTTATTACTATCAGACAAAAATATCTGCCTATCATGGACTCAGAAATTAATTTTAAGAGTGTCTACATTATGTTATAACATGTTATAAGAAAGAACATACTGTATATCAAGAAAGCAATTTTGTTGCAATATTATTATAAAAAATTTTTTTAGGAAATTATATAAGAAAAAAACTTATGAAGGTTTATTCATAAATTCATTTATCTTGAAACAGTGATCTTGGTGGCGTATAAATTTAATAAATAAATCTATTTCCATGGTATAAAATGTATCTGACAAGATTGAGATACATGTGTAAGATTTGGGATTTGGAACCCAAAGTGGATTTTAAAATGATAGGCTACTAGAATGACAAAAAAGGCTTTAATTATTTGTTTACAGATAAGAGATGGAATATGGGAAGAAAAGATTATTTGTTCTATTTTAAAAGAAGGTAATAATTTATTTATTTATTTGATTTGATTTCTATACCGCCCTACTCCCGAAGGACTCAGGGCGGTGCACAGCCAAACAATAAAACACATACATACAAAATTTAAAAGTAGGATAAAATCAAATTAAATAATTTTGGCCCCGACAAATTTAAAACCCCAAACTTTTAAAACCAATTTAAAATTGAATGTATAAAATACTAAAAGATATTTAAAAATTAAAAATCTTTTATAAAAGAGGGAAAAAATTAGGCCAGGCCCGCCTGGTGAAATAGTAAGGTCTTTAAAGCGCGGCGGAAGGTGCGCAGATCCGGGATCCTCCGTATCTCCGTATCTTATTATTTAGTAATAAGTTACTAAAATTGTTTACAGTTGTGATGAAGGAAGTAATTTCTTTATTTCTTTTCTTTTTCTTTACTACATTCTTTTCTGTCTTTCCTATTTTTATTTTCAGCACTGTTTTTCTTTTTCTTTTCTTTTCAGCTACTTTTTTACTTAATTGTAACTTTTAATAAAATTACTATAACAAAGAAATATCTGCTGATGAACTATTAAAACAAAAGTTAGTCTGCTGCAATATCATTATTCTTAAGAAAATGGATGATTTTTTTAAATATATAAAATTAAAAGATAAAAAGATAAAATTCATAGAGGTTAAAACATAAATCCATTTATTTCAGATAATTGTATTATATAGTAAAAAGAAGCATCATGGGATTATGATTATGAATTATGCCAAGGAAAATTGCCTGAATGACAAAACATCAATAACAATAATTTCATTTTTATTTCTAATACTTCGGTGCAGACAGAGTTTCTTTTATTTTATCACCTCAAGAGTAACCCTATAAGATTTAGATTATAGATTAGATTATAAATGTCGTATCAGAAGATGTCATAAATAATGGTATACTCAGGAAAGGATTTTGCTACAAACGGACATAGAAAGAAAGGGGGAATGGTGATCTCTGAAAGGTTAAACCCAAAGACCAATAAAAGTTCTCTAGCTAATTGTATGAAGTTCATATTTAAACAAAGTTTACTAATCTATGTATGTATGTAGGTGTGTGTGTATGTATGTGTGTGTGTGTGTGTGTGTGTGTGTGTGTATGCACCTACACACCTACACACATACATACATACATGGGTTATATACATACACACACAAAATAAAATCAGAGAATTAAAATGGATAATATATGAAAGCATGGTTAGACAATTCAGGTTTCCTTGAATCAGGTATGGAAGAAGATCCATCAGGTTCAGATTAGATTTACTGTAGAGTTGTTGAAGATTTTAGATGTGGATTGATTTGGATGAATCAATCAAGTCACATATGTACTCTCATTTCCTCTTGTCTATTGATTGGTTGGAAGCAGTTCAGAACAGCCCTTTTCTAGGATATTAGTTGGTCATTTTGATGCCACTAGAAGTGAGATAGAAGAGTCCATCTTCTGATATTCCTGGATTGAGATACACATCTTTAGCATGGGGTTTTTAATCACACGTTCTGCTCTTAATGCAATTTAAGCATTCATTGATTTTTTAAAGAACACAAATTCAATATGCCTTATTCTGTGGGCACTATTCTTCAAGTGTAAGTCTATTCTGAGTATCCTCCTGAGAATATTGATATATTTGATCCACAAATAATCAAATAAGGGAAATAATTCCTGGTAATGCTCAATAACCTTACTGTCTGCAGTCTCACTGTCTCTTTAAATTCCTTGATTTAATAATGATCCAGGGTTTTAAACAAGGGTTTTTACAGCCTTACATAGGTCTTGACAGAAGAGAATTTATAGCTCAGGGTTAAACTGTGGGGTCCTTGGTTCTCTCTGACTGGTTGTTTTCTAGCAGAATTTTCATTACCAAACTTGGCTCTTCTGCATACTTACTATGACTGCAAGTCCAAGTCTGGCTGGGAGTTATATTAAATGAGATCAATAACAGAACAGATGGTACAAATGAATTGACTTTGTATAAAGGTCTGGTTAATAAAGTTCATGCATTTGAACTTTTCACATTTTATGAATGATTGCTATGCATGTGAGCTTAATCTCATTCCTCCAACATGTATTTGAATGTTCTGAGTTAAAATTAAATTCCTGCCTTCATGCAGTGACTTTTTTTTCAGAAGTTGTAATCATCTGGTAACAAATATTCATATTTCAATAAATCCTGTGCAAATATAAGACATATACAGTAACCACTGGTCACTAATGGAAGGAAGGAAGGAAGGAAGGAAGGAAGGAAGGAAGGAAGGAAGGAAGGAAGGAAGGAAGGAAGGAAGGAATTTTCATGCCATGAAGGATCAAATATAGAATACCAAATAGACCCCATTCATTCATTTAAAAGTAAGTGGAAATATGAAACATGTTTTAAATCTTGAGAAATAAGATAATATTTGGAAGTGACTCAGGAGACCCTCCTGATTTCACAGGTCTGTAAGGTGGGAAGAGGTATCAGGCTCCAAAAACCAAGAAAGACCCATTTTGATTCTTCCAAGCAAATTTCTTTATTGTTCCTCCTCCTTAGAGAAGGAAATTTACCAAACTAAAGCATGTTAACTGGGAACTATTAGGAAAGAGTTCATTTTCTTTCTGTCACACAAACAAGTTGTCTGTTACTTCGCTGGAATGCAGTCTCTATTTCCCAGGAATCTGGGCTACCTTCCATCACATCACAACACAACACAATCCGATTTATGATATTCTAGCCATTCTTAATAAAGTAGTTCTAAGGAGAGATATCAAGAAAAATGACAAAAGTTGATATTTATATAGAATTTAAAGTATACATACATAAATATCTACTTAAATACGAAAGGGAAATAAAACAAATAAAACATGTATGATAAACTGGATGCAAAACTTCAAAGAAACAATTTCAATTTAACAATATAAAATTTACCTCAAGCTAGAGTTTGACAGAAAAAAAATATGCATCATCTATAAAACTATAAAATGTTTTATAGATGATGCATAAATCTGTCAATAATTGTCAAAACAGACAAATCATATAATAATAAATGCTGGAAATGCCATCAGATCACAGAAACATTTTACTGTACATGGTAGACATGTAGAAACCAAAACAAGCTAAAAAAATTTGGAACAACATACACAGCAACGTTCAGAAAATGTTAGGGATCAAATTCAAAATGAATTATATTGCTTTTGCTAGATATAATTTCTAAAAAAATAATCCACAAAACTCAGTATGAAAACAAAATGTCATAATTTATTAAGCTATTTGCTACAGTTGTGGAAAAAAGACATAGTATAACAATATCTGATTGGGAACTTAAACCCAAGGAATATGTAACAATGGTAACACTATAAATCCACAACAGAAGTTTAACTAAATTTAGCCAAATGGCTTCCATATATCTTATATATTATTCAGCAAGATATATACAAGCATTTAGCATGTATTCTAAAGCTTATGCCAATAGGTATTGCAAATCAATTGAAGCGTAAAAAAAGGGGAAAATAGAATGTAAATATTTACCTATATTATTTATGGCGGTGTTATTTAAAACATTTATAAGTAATTTATTGATAGTTCTGGCATTAAGCTCAAAAATTTATATTTCTTTATTTCATGAAAACAAGTAGATGGATTTTATTTTATATATTTCATTTATGTTATATTATTTGTTGTATAGCTTCAATAATTAGCTGCCTGTTAGGATTTTTTTTTAAAAAAAAAATACATTTTATTTTAAATAATAAAAAATAAAGTAGTTCTTTTATTTTTCTCGAGTTGATTTCTATTTGACAAAACCTAGAGGTGCTACTAAGAGAGGCTAATACCAATCTTGCAAGTTTGACTGTGCTGTACCTCCCACATCCCCATGTTATACCTCTGTGAATCAGGAAGGCATCTCCATGAGTCTCCTCTGTATATTATATCTGGGGCTTCAAAAATCTTTTAGCCTCTGCTAAATAGATACTGGTTCTTCCAATGACCATGGCAGCCCTGAAGAGGCTAGGGAAAAATGGCTGTTGCGGATGTTTATTTATTTATTTATTATTTTTCAAAATTTATATGCCACCCTTCTCCCATAGGACTCGGGGTGGCTCACAAGATAAAAACAATACAACAATGCAATACTAAAATTAATCAAATTAAAAATCCCCAAATGATTAAAAAGTCTCACAACAGATCAGGGAATTTGCTGAAAAAGCCATGTCTTC
The DNA here is from genome assembly GCF_059756535.1 of Pantherophis guttatus. Classification (NCBI taxonomy): domain Eukaryota; kingdom Metazoa; phylum Chordata; class Lepidosauria; order Squamata; family Colubridae; genus Pantherophis; species Pantherophis guttatus. The sequence goes on along the minus strand of NC_142069.1, from coordinate 70,955,581 downwards.
AGCTCGGCGTGGAAAGTGTGGAGGTCAGGGGCCGTCCAGAGCCCAGTGGATAACCCATTCCAGAGGGTTGGTGCGGCCACAGAGAACGCCCTCCTCCTGGGGGTCACCAGCTGACATTGTCTGGCTGACGGCACCCAGAGGAGGGCAGCCCTATGTGAGCGCACTAGTCGGTGGAAGGCTGGTAGGAGGTGGTCCTGCAAGTTACTTGTTACTTGGAACCCTGTGGGTTCCTCAAGGTCATTTTTTTTTACTGTCTACAATGATCAGAAACATAATGGGTGGACAATATTTTTTTTTTATTCTCAAAATAAATTACTTTTCACCATCAGATTTCCAGTCTTATTTTTGTTTGCCTTGAAAACACATGGTCAAAAATAACAATAGTAAATCTGATGCCACTGAATTTTTCCAGCTTTCCCAACAGCTATCTTTTCAAATATTCTTTAGATAGGTTTTCTAGATGAGTGCAAGATGCTAGTGGTTCTACATTTATATGAATAGTGAATAACACTGACCTGAAATAATTGATGAGAGTGAACATGGACTAAATGAGGCCAAGCTGAGATTTGAACTTGGTAAAATGGCAATACTGTTGATTAATATTTCATGCACCTGGTGAATTGTCTATGAGCTTCCTTGATTTTTTTATTGGTAGCTACAAAAGAATTGACAAAAAAGGACAATTACCAAAAAAAAATAATTTTTTTTTTATTAGTGGTAGGCCAATTATTAACATTCTCAGAAATTACCATCTTAAGTCTCTGCGGTTTTAGCATAACTTGGATAAAGAATATTGTCTCCTTGATTAGAGAGTCCTTTGATGAAATGGCCCCTGTATTTAAAAGTATCTGTTAGTCAATCAACCTTCTTTTCTTAGTATTTTCAATATATAAAAAGGACTGGTTTATTTATTTTTAATATATAAAAATACTGGTTTATTTATGTAGTTATTTTCTCAAACTCAGTGTCTGCTTTTTTGAAGCCCTCTGAATTACTTATGAAGCTTTGGGAAGGTCCATCTCTGTTCTCTTTGCCTCTGACAGAATTCATATAGGGAAGCCAAAATTTCTGTCTGAAGCATTTCAGTTTAGCTCTGGTTTTGGGATTTGTTGTAGCTCATAAGCAGTGTGGGAAAAACTGTAATTAAGTAAATATTTATTTACCTCACCTGTGAAATTTACTCCAGGGTGAATCACTTATCATAGGTTATATGAAGTGAGAGAAGAAGTAGTGGTACTAGAATTACTAAAACTGAAACAATTTTACACACACAGGAGATAAAACTAACTTTAATTCAGATAGGTAAAAATATGTAGAGCAAGGATAAAAACTTGATATTTAAAAAACTTTGAAAACTTTGGACAGGTTGGTCTGGCTATCATTTTCACACTGAATCAGAATAGGAAATAGTGGGTAATTTTGTTCAAATATGAATGCAATTTTACTAAAGTGATTGGGGCAGTTTATAAATATTGTTAAGAAAAATGAGGATGTGAAGGAGAAATGGAATTATTTTTCAAGAGCTTGGAACATTATAGGTATTGGTTAATTTGCTTGCTCTCTCTTGGAATAAGAAATCCATTGCAAACTGATCCAGCAATGAATACCGCTTTTCTTAAGTTGTTTTATGAACTTTCATTAGAATAGAATAGAATAGAATTCTTTATTGGCCAAGTGTGATTGGACACACAAGGAATTTGTCTTGGTGCATACGCTCTCAGTGTACATAAAAGAAAAGATACATTTGTCAAGAATCATAAGGTACAACACTTAATGATAGTCATATCATTGAATCAGTCAATATAAATCTTAAGGATACCAGCAACAAGGTTACAGTCATACAGTCATAAGTGGGAGGAGATGGGTGATAGGAACGATGAGAAGATTAATAGAAATGCAGACTTAGTAACTAGTTTGACAGTGTTGAGGGAATTATTTGTTTAGCAGAGCTAAATTAAAAGTAAAGAAACAGGTAAGGAACTATAACAACCATAGTTTTGTTTCTATCATGGTAGTATTAAAAATAGAATTATTTGTCTTTAATATAGTTTACATTTATAAAAATAGTGAGCACATTGCAAAATTGTTTGCCATGCCTTCCCCGCCCCATGTTGGAGGTTTGATTCTTTTTGACTTCTCTGTCAAACAGTCTTGAAATTTGTTGATGGTTTCAAGAATGCATTGAGTTCTTGGTGTTCTTGAGTAGATTTTAATCTAAACTAAGTGACACCATGAGTGTGTGTAGGAGTGCCATTTGCTGAATTAATGAAAATATACATTCTCTTCTTGATATCACTTCTTGTCATCCAATGCAATATTTTTATCTTGGCCTTTGTGCTCAGATTATCTTCAACATTAATGTTAGAGAGAAGAAACTTTTAGGTATCTGAAAGGACGGAAATTCAACAGCATAAGTGGGTAGGGCTTGGTTTTATCCATAAATTTGTTGAAGAGGAGGTTGTTTCTCCTGAATTATGTTCAAGTTACAGTATGACATATGCTACACTTTTCCTATGACCTCAAAACTGGGAAAAAAAAGTTCCATTAATTTGACCAGCTGTTGTGGTCAAAGGAATTTGTGTGACTTGCTTGGGGGTTTCATATAACCCAGTGGTCAACTCTTGCCTACTGTTCTAATGCTCATATCCCACCTGTCCCTGTGCATGCGCGTATGTATGTGTGTATTTCTGTGTATCTGTGTCTATCTCCCTTCCTCTCTCTCTGTCTGTTTCCTCACCTCCTTCCAGAGATGGGTTTCAACAGTTCTGGAGAACCGGTAGCGGAAATTTTGAGTAGTTTGGAGAACCGGTTGTAAAAATTCTGACTGGCCCCCATCTATTCTCTGCCTCCCAAGTCCCAGCTGATTGAGGAAGGAATGAAGATTTTACAGTATCCTTCCCTTACCACGCCCACCATGCCACGCCCACCATGCCACGCCTACAGAACCGGTAGTAAAAAAATTTGAAACCCACCATTGCTCCTTCCCTCCTGCAATGAGTTCATGTAATAGAGTAATGTTGCCCTTGCAGAAGCCTGGATAATTACTTTCAGAGGGATTTTGAAATCAGGCATTTTGATCATCTGCAGCTTGCCCACCCTTGATTTCAACATGGTAGGGTTTCATGTCTCATTTATTTTCCTTTCATTTTTACCTGACACATTTTATTATCCACATTATTTGATTTCCTAAGATTGTTGACATTGGAAGAAGCTGTTGGATGCAACCATACTAGAAAGATCTGCTAAGGCCATAGGGAAGTATGAAATTAGATAACTTTGCATTCAACAGAGGAACAAACAATTATCCCCCACCCTCAACAGCAGCTGCTTTCAGATGCCAATATTTCCGCTCACTTGAAAAAACAGATTTTAGCTTGTTTTCTGTTAACAGATGTGTGTGTCACTGTGTGTGTGCCAGCGTGGGCAAACTGAGAATTAGGAATCGCTTCACATGTTTCCAGCCTCGAGACAGAGAAATGTAAATCAAAGATGCTAAAAGGAGCTTCTTCCAAAGATAGACCACAGCTACAAAGCCTAGGGCACCAACCTCATATTCCTGCATCTTGTCTGGATGTCTGGAGCAGAAATCTAAAAAAAAAAAAAAAAAAGGAAAGGGAAATGAAACAAAAATAAAATAAAATCTTAAGAGTGTGCCATAAGCAGTCAATTTGATATATGTAACAGACTAATTTCAGGATAGGTGTGATGGGCAAAATCCTCACATGAAAGTCAATGGAAAGGGAAAGGTATGAAATTGGCCAAGAAATAGTGAGATAATGGGATGGTTTTTGACTATATAACAAAGAGAGAGAGGGGGGGAGAGAAGAGAGAAAGAGAAAGACAGTCAGGCAGAAGGCAGGCAGGCAGGCAGGCAGAGAAAAAGAAAGAAAGAAAGAAAGAAAGAAAGAAAGAAAGAAAGAAAGAAAGAAAGAGAAAGAAGGAAGGAAGGAAGGAAGGAAGGAAGGAAGGAAGGAAGGAAGGAAGGACCCAAAACCAAAGAGTTAGAATGAAAAATCAGTGTATAAGTTCCTGATAGATACAATCAGATGTCTGAGATCTCAACACAACTTTTTCCAGTATCTTCTACAACTGCAACTCTCAACTCTTCAGATTTTGACAGTCTTGTGGTTCTGTTCTCAAGGGCAGGATGCAAACTTTGTACAATTAAAGTAAATAATAAAATAAAGAAGTCTTGTGGACATGAAACAGCAGGAATATCTGATGCCTTGATCTGGATAATTTGGCTTAGTTTCATATTTCATTCTGTCCTAGGAAATGCTCTGCATTCTGACAACCCTAAGAGATTACATGAATTTAGGCAAGATCATTTAATTAGTATCTTATCAAAGTCTACATTGTCCTGTTTAAAATTATCATTTCAAAGCATCTAATAATATATTTTGCCTTCTTGTTGGTAAACATGTGTTCAAATATAGTACTTACACTTGGTTTGGCGATCCTAATCCATTTTTTAAGAGTATGAAAATTGGAAATTAGTAACCAAACATTTCTATAGCTGGCTTACATATTCATATCTATTTTCATATTTTAGATATATTTTCATATTTTAGAAGTATGAAGCAAAAGAGCACTGCTGCCTAAAAGCTTCTTCAAATGAGAGTATATTTTCATTCTGTACAGAGTCTTGCCATTTTAACTTACCTGTTTGAGCTGAGTCATTCTCTACATCAGGTTTGATTAGCTGTGTCTCCTTAGTCATACACAAACTAACAGTTGGAGAAGGAAATTTGAAAGCCTTTTATCACAATTTGAAGATAGCAATGGCCATATCTCTTCTGTCAGTCATTCTGTCCTTCTTTCTGTTTCTATCTCTATCTCTGCCTCTCATTATCTATATGTCTAATTAATCTTCTGGTAGATATGCAGGAAGAAATTCATTCAACATCTCATTCAAAGGACATTCTGTGAGCCAATAAAATAGATTCTGTCATATAATGGATGGACATAAAATCCATGGAATTAGCTTAAAGTAATTTTTGAAACATAAAAATGTACACATGTACACAGGAAATTGTAATAGTGTGTGTATTTTGGAAAATGTTTATAGCATTTCAGGCTTATTAAAAATAAAAAATGGTGGCAAGTTGCATAGAGATGTAGGAAAGATCTCATATTAACATACAGAAATTGCATGTGGTCAGTAAAGATATGGTGCCTTTTTTCCCTTCAAAGAATGACTTATGGAAAAGGAAATGCAACAGTCTAAACTTCAGGAGATAGAATGGACAAAATCTTCAATAAAAGTTAAGGGTGGGGACAGATATACAAACAGTATCATGAAATATGATACTATGAGCTGCGGTGGCACAGTGGTTAGAGTGCAGTACTGCAGGCTACGATTATCATCGGCTGCCAGCAGTTTGGCAGATCAAATCTCACTAGGCTCAAGGTTGACTCAGCCTTCCATCCTTCCAAGGGCGGTAAAATGAGGACCCAGATTGTTGGGGGCAATATGCTGACTCTGTAAACCGCTTAGAGAGGGCTGTAAAGCACTGTGAAGCTGTATATAAGTCTAAGTGCTATTGCTATTGCTATGAAATGAACCAAAAAAATGGACAGATTATGGGATGATTTTTGACTAAATTATATCAAACATTTAAAACATCATATTGGAACAGCTCATTCAACATAGAACATGGAATAATAGAGTTGGAAGGGACTTTGGAGATTTTCTAGTCCAAACCTCTGCTCAAGCAGGAGACCCCATATCATTTCAGATAAATAATTGTCCAGTCTCTTTTTGAAAAAAAAAGAGATGGAGTGATGGAGCACCCACAACTTCTGAAGGCGAGTTGTTCCATTGGTTGATTGCTCTCATTGTCATTCTAAGTTGCTTGTCTCCTTGGTTAGTTTCCATCCATTGTTTCTCATTTTGCCTTTTTGTTGCATTAACATTAAACATTAATGACAACACTTGCAGCATTGTTGGCTGAATTGTTGACTTATAACAACTTGGCCTGGAATTATTCAGAGAGGGTTGCTGTATGGTAGGTAAATATATCATTGTACCATAAGTCTTTTTTTTACTTTGACTGGATTATTTTGGTGTGTTTTGCTGACTTTTGGCAACTCAGCTATTTTCAGTCCCTTGAGGAACACACATCTCAGAGGACTGCACAATACACAGTGGAACTGAAGACTTGATTGATAAATGAAATGCATGATTCAGGAATGTCCAAATAGAGGGCTCAGAAGTAAATGTGTTCAGGTCTGAAACTGGTGATGTCTGCTGGATTGAATATGATACAATATACACTTAAGTATTAAGTCTAGCCACTATAGTAAACTACTATGGTTGTATTACATTATTCTTGTTTTACATGCTTAGTTTCTGCTTGGTTAGTGCTCTTTACATGAGTAGAAATACAACACAGCCAATAAAACCTTGAATATGACTTTACTTGAATAGTAAAAAAAAAAAATAGAAAAGCCAGTTTTGATTTCAGATTCATAGATGATCTTCTGTAAATTTCAAATGTTTTTATTGTAAACTGCATAGAGTTTACTTTATTGTAAACTTACTGTATAACTTTTTCTAACCTAATACAGATTTGGACAGAGTGCTGTTCACATACAGACTGACTATGCGAAGACCAGCTTCTCCCCCCCCACACACTCGTCCAAGAAAGCACGAACTCTTGAGAACTTTGTATTTCAAAAGGAACCTTTTATTGAAAGGATAAAAAGCAAGTCAAAACTCAAAGCAGGCTCTGGGGTCTCTCAGGGTTCAGGATAAAGGAACCCCCTCCCCACCTTCCGATGTGGATTCTGACCAATCCGCTGATGTGAATATGAATTGCACCAGCCTCTCTGAGAAACAGATACGAAGAGCTTCTCAGAGTCATCATAGAATCCACTCGTTCCACAACCTTCTCTTTCATTTCCCGAGGTGTGAGAATTCTCCAGGCATTCCTGGTGCCAGGCAACTGTTATAAATCAGGATAAAGTTTATACAAAGAGGATCAGGCAAGAAATTGGATACTTAGGACACAGGAAAAGAACTAAATGTGACAACTCTAAATCCCCTCCCCTTCTTCCATAAAGAATTTGCAAATACACGGATCTGACAGACTGGGCTATTGTGTTAAAAGCTTATGGTGAAATAAAATAGTGTTGCAACCTCAGTCTAACTTACGATGTATAGAGTGTCCCTTTAAGTTCAGATGAATGTTCCTTTCTTTTAGTGGGAAAAGATGTGTTTTTAGCATTACAATTTAAGATCATTAAAATCTAACACAAGAAATGGAGTCTGGCTGTTTTCTTGCATTATACTCTATGAATAGTTATTTCTAAAACCCAGAATGCTAGATTTTTTTCTTCCAATAGCAAAGATTTAATGGGAATTTAGTAGGGTACTTTAATTATTTTTAGTAGCATAAGATTGGGAGGAAATTGGATGAATGGCAGTAATAACTACTAACAAATGATGGCTATTCTGATAGGCAAAGGAAATAAGGGAAAAGGTACCTTTGTGGTAAAGTGACAAAGTACCTGGTCTAAAAGAAACCTGAAAGTAGTTAAGTGAGCTGAGTTGTAGAGGAATGGATGAAGGATGCTTGGTAGGAAGTTCTTCAGTTCCAAATTAGTCATCTGGGCAACAGCTGGACCCAACAAGTAAACTGATGAGTGGTGCACCTCAAAGGCTAGCATCTCAAACATATTGGGATGCAGAAAGAAAGCTTATTAAATCAAGCAAAGTTAAGCAACCAAGTCATCCCTTAAAGAGTAAGTTGTACACAGCATTAATTCTGTTTCAAAGTGTGAAAATGATGAACGTCAAAGATTTAGGGATAGAAAAAAAATCCGAGACCAGTTAAAATTATTTCCCAACATTTCTGAATTTTGAAGAAAAGAAGAATGACTTCAAGTCTCTTTCATGAAATTCATTGTGGCATGGACATTGCTCCCTTTTAACTATCTATGCTGGCTGGAGAATTCTGGGAGTTGAAGTCCACAAGTCTTAAAGCTGCCAAGTTTGAAGACCTCTGTATTAGAACCACAAACATAGAGGTTTGAGAGTGGCTTTGACAGATGAGACCTGCATTTGGAACCTTGCAAGACAAGGCTGGTTTATACTATACTAATAAATGAGGTCCCAAATACATGATAATCTAGATTTAGGAGTTGTATTTGGAAAAAATAGCTTTTTTTCCTTTTGCCTCAAGCCAATAAGTACTAAGCAGTGCACCATATTGAAAAGAATTCTTCTGAGACTAACCAAAAGGAACACATCAATCTTCACTTCAAATTTAGTACATTTATTTAAACAGTCCAGCAGAAACCAGTCTGAAAGGATAGCTGCTTTTTAAAATAAACCAAAACAGGTTTATCAGAAAGCTTTAGCCTTTGAGGGTTTTTGACGGAAAGACTCTTGGAAATCATTGATGTTCTCTTAATATGGTTCTTTTCTTGAAGAACTTTTTATTACTAGACTAGATAACACAATTAGTTACTGATCTAACTGGCTTTGAATTGAAATATCTGCAAGAAAATAACCAAGCTTAGAGAGCATTAACCTTTGTGTAAATTCATACATTTTAGAGAAGATAGAGCCAAATCAGTAATATCACTCAGGTAATATTATTTTCATGTATCAAATCTCCAAAGCCTCCATCACAAATATAAATAAATTTAGTGACTCTTCAACCCCTCAAAAATTCATCCCTTCATTCCATCTCCTATCTGCAAACAAATTCATAAAATATCATTGAAAATATCATTTCAATCCTGAAAAAGTCCACAAAAGATTGCTAGTGACTCTTCAACCCCTCAAAAATTCATCCCTTTATTCCATCTCCTATCTGCAAACAAATTCATAAAATATCATTGAAAATATCATTTGAATCCTGAAAAAGTCCACAAAAGATTGCTAGAGGTAATACCCATGTTTTCCCGAAAATAAGACCCTGTCTTATATTTTTTTGCCACCAAAAAAGGCACCAGGTCTTATTTGGGGGGTGGTGGTCTTCCATTGACTCACCTCACTTGTGTGTGTCACCCCTGGCCTCCTTTTCGCTGTCAGAGACCTTCAGGAACTTCTGCAGCTGGCAACACCAGCAAGGCTTTCCTGAAGGCCTCTGCAGCCAATAACAGAGCTCAGCTGCACAGGCATTCAGGAAAGCCTTGCCAGCTGCAGAAGAAATAGGCTGGCAAGGCAGGTGTTGGAGTGTGCGAGGTCTGGCTGCAACTGTCCAAAGATAAGTAGTAGAGCAGCTCCACCCCCTCCTCCTCCTAGCTTAATTTTTACCTGTGTACCCTGAAATGAACGGGGTTTTAATTAGGGCTTATTTTGGGGGTGGTGTAGGGATTATATTGGGGGCACGTGTAAAAAAATCAAGCTAGGACTTACTTTCGGGATAGATCATATTTTTGGGAAATCACAGTAGCATACAGTACATTGTTATAAATATGATCAAATAAATCAGTTTTATATATATGTATATATATATATATATATATATATATATATATATTACTTCTAACAGTCTTAAGTTTTAGTTCATTCAAATATTGTGGTAGAATTACATTTCTCTTCATTTCTTCTTTGCTATAGTACAATTTCTCAAAACTTTTAAAAGCCACTTTTGAACATCCAGTAGAAAAAAGCTATGAAGATTTTTCTTTCTGCAATAGCTTTGTCATATATCTGGAAGGAAGGAAGGAAGGAAGGAAGGAAGGAAGGAAGGAAGGAAGGAAGGAAGGAAGGAAGGAAGGAAGGAAGGAAGGAAGGAATTCTAGATGGTACAATAGTTCAGAAGTAACAAGTTTCTGATTACCACTTTCTATTACTGAACAGAAATATAATATTTGCCTTTTGCATTAGTCCTGGGTTTCTTGTTATAACATTTCAATACATGAAACATTTCTACATGCTTTACACTTACTTAATGCTTTACACTCTCTCTATGATTTAAAATCCTGTATTGTTCCTTCTCACTGTAAGTGGCCAAATGGCATCTATTTAAAATAGTTTAGCAAAAGAAGGGTAAATTCTAAACAAACCTCCAATCTGAAAAAAGGTTTTTAAAACACCATACTCAATGAAGATCTATCTATCATGAATACTCATGGATTGCAAGAAATTATGCTGAATGTATCAATTTAAAAGAAATTACTGAGCACATTAAGAGAAGCATTACTACATTTCAGCGCCCTCTGTCTATACGATTCTGACTTTGCTTAATTTCATGACCAGAGTAGAATTAGTTTTTCCAAGAAGCAGCTTACAAAAGAACTGCTGCAGTTCTAAAAGATAACAGGATACAGTCAAATATTTAAATGTGCAACCTCTTCTTTAACCAATAATTTTAAGGTCAGTAATTAACTAATTGGTCATTTATGTCTGCTTCGGCTGTTTGTAATCATATATAGGCAAATCCTTGTGAAAGCTGTTCAGCAAATGCTTTCATCTCACAATTAATGCTCTACTGCCAATGTTGTGTTTGATTCCATGTGAAGTGGCTCATTAAACCTGCCCATGATGCTTATTTGGACAGACATCCCATGGCGCCTTTCATGAAACAGCTATTGGCTTGTTATACTTGCACCTCAGGGTGTCCTTGTACAAAGTGAGTGAAGCCCCATGATTCCCGTAGTAGTAATGTGGTTCCGAAATGTATCCTTTTTTATAGTCAAATAATAGACATGGGGAACAGAGGGAACACATTTGATGAGAGCTTATGAGTTGTGCTTTGCAAAATAAATAGGAGAGCTTTTCCCATGAAAGCTTATCAGATCTCAGTGATCACATTTCAATTGCTCACATTATCATAAAATAAGAACTGCTAGGCATGTCTGTCTGTCTGTCTGTCTACCTACCCACCCACCATCTATCTATCTATCTATCTATCTATCTATCTATCTATCTATCTATCTATCTATCCTAATATGTCAGATTTAACATTGATAGGAAAGAAAGGAAGAAAACTGTGTAAATCATAATACTTAGGGCAATAATAACAAACCTTTATTATAACTTTAAGGGCATTAAACGCTACATAGAAACATACAGCGCATGCCTCAAATTATTGAAAAAACTAAGATGTAGCTGTAAATTGCATTAAAATTGCATAACAATAGTTAGTATCATAACAATAATACAAATATCACTGGCAGTCACCTAGATTAGCCATTATTTATCTTATTTATCTTCAGTCATAGCCAATTGGGCAACCTGGGAAGATACATCAGAGTCTTAACTGCAGAGAAGATAAGCATTGTGGTTTCTAACAGAGTAGTTCTTTAAAATGGGATAGAAGAATATATTCTGAGATTCTCTATAAAGAGAGCAACAAAGAAGCATATGGTTTAGGCCTGTTCCATCATGGTCATATACATGGTTGAAAAGGGATGTTTTCATAATCTCCCCCAAAGGGTACTGTGGCCAACCTGGCAAGGTTTCAGACTAGAAAGAAGAGAAATAGGATAGGAAAACATGCTCATTTCAGAAAAATCCATGAATTGTCGGGTTGGATACTTGGCTTACATTGGTTTGGATATATATGTCCCAGATAGCCTGTTTAAGATGATTCCTTGCATTTTCAGATCCTAAAGGGCAGAGATTCTCCAAAGACAATCCTAATGACCAGTGTTTCTTTCTGGAATGGTAGTTAAATTCATTGAACAGTTGATGAATTGAGAAATTGGTTATGACACTTGGAAGCTGAGCGTGAAAAGGAAAAATAAAGGAAGTTGTAAAAATAAAGGAAGGAACAAGAGAAACTGCTAGTGTAGACTTTGCATTGAAAAAGCCCATCATTCTTCTTTGATGCAGCCATGGCAACTTATTTGTCTACCATAACTTGTAACATGGACCTCTGGGGTACGTTTTGCATCTATGTTACCATATGGATAGAAGGAATGGGTAGCTTCTTAGCTCTGACATTTAATACCAGGGTAAAGCTTCAAAGGACTACTTTTATAAAATATTAAATTATATTGAATGTAATCTGGAATACTCAAGGTTCATATGATTGCAAGTGGTGATTTATATAGCATCAACAAAGATAATGCTATGTGGACCTTCACTAGTATCAGATTTTCCTAAATTCTGGACCAAACACTAAAATGTGGGAATAGATAAACTGGTCAGCTTTTGGTCCATAGTTAGATCTCTGTCTCCACTTTCAGTCAGCAACAATGACACTTGTAGTTGCTTAAAGTGACAATATATTTTCCTCTTTTGTGTGCTGCTCAATATCAACAGGAACAGTGGATGGACCTCTACAGGGACATTTCTTGATGGGAAAACTCAAGATATACGTGTAGGATAATAATATATTTTGTCAAGTTGTTGTTTGTGCTCAGCCTGTGTGATCTTCTTGCAGCAGCTACAATAACTAGGTTATCCACTGTGACTTCAGCTTCTTTGCAGGGACAGCATTTGTTCTCTGTTGCTGCTTCTCAATTCAGGCTTTGTATGCATTTGTTCTTAGCTATTGCCAAGTCTTGTGAATATTTTATTTGTCTGCTATATTTTTATGTATTGGCCATGTAATACTTTGCCTTATCATGTCTCTTCTCTATTTTCCATTTTGTCACTACAAACAATGGCATGAGAAAGTAGCAACAATGGTGTACTGTAATAGCTGCAAGAAATACCATTTTCTTATAAGCAAGAACTGGTGGGACTACAAAATAGAAAAAGTCATAGAAAATGAAGATGCTACAGGGGTGTGGGACTTTAAGAATTTAAACAGACAGGCACCACAAAACTAACAATAAAAAACACAAAAAAGTGTGGCTGGTGGATGTGGCAGTACCTGGAGACAACAGAACAGAAAAAGAATAGGAAAAAATCACAAAATACAAAGACCTAAAAATAGAAATAGAATGACTGTGGCAAAAGAAAGCAAAAATGGTACCCATAGTGATAGACAATCCCCCCCAAAATTGGAGACCATTTGGACAGCATTAGTATTGACAAAAATCACCATTAGCCGTGGCGATGCAGTGGTTATAATGCAATATTGCAGGCTAATTCTGCTCAGTGCTAATTGCTAGCAGTTTGGCAGTTTGAATCTCACCAGGCTCAAGGTTGACTCAGCCTTCCATCATTCTGAAGTCAGAAAATGATGATTCAGATTGTTTGGGAAATATGCTGACTCTATAAACTGCTTAGAGAAGGCTGGAAAGCACTGTGAAGCAATATATAAGTCTAAGTGCTATTGCTATTGCTATTAGTGAATTGCAAAAGGCAGCTTTAGTTGGAACAGTTTACATCCTACAATGATACCTTTAA